>NC_086283.1:77536189-77876650 GCF_021018805.1 Prinia subflava
TTTGATGAATCAGGAGTTAATTTTGATTCTAAGGATTTTTTTCAAAGTTCAAAAACGTTTTTATTCAACAATTCCATCCCAATATATTGTGTTCCAAATTATTCAGAAATCTTGAGAAGAATTTTGTCTCTAATGTAAATTACAAGACTTGTATAAGTACTCCATGCTTGTTTGGGGAGAATGGAAAGATTTGGAAGGTTGTTTCAGTTTGGTTTGGTCAGTCAGTTGTTTGGTTGGGGTTTTTTACCTGCTGCTGGTTTTTCAAGGTCTAGGGTCACCCAATAGGGCTTCTGTCAACCATCAAGTGAAGGTGATACATAGCACCATAAACCTCTGAGACAGCTGGTTCACACCGGAATGAATGACACCAAGAGCAGAGAGGGCATTACAAAATACTCGTGATTGAGTTTACCCCAGAAGAATGAAAGACTGAAACTCACCCCGTCCTGGGGCCTAAGTGTTCCCAGGCTGTGAGTTATCTCCTTCCAGCTGTAGGGAAAAAAACCCAAACAACATTGTCAAGTCTTTCCATGTTGCTGGTATTGAGAGCTATAACATTTCTTATTCACACTGAGGAAACAAGACTGAATAGGATAATGTAGGTTTTCTCTGTGAAATTACAATCAACCCTCTAGAACTTTTGTATGTGTTTTGCAGCAGCTTTCTGACCTTTTCAGTGGCACACTAATGCTGTAATAAATCACCTCTTTCAGCGCCTGAAGTGCTACCTTTCACCCCCAAACATGTCTGGCAACAGTGCCTGTTGTCAATATATCACCATAATGTAGCGTGTACATGTGTCAAGCAATATGAATGTGCTTTTGGCAGATGTCAACTTCCAGTCAAGTTTGTACTGAGACAGCAGGAAGAGGATGAGAGGCCTCATTTCACTTTTTTATCCTTGTACTTTTTGGTCTTTTGATCTCCATCACTAACTTGAAGGTCTCATGCAAAATATTTGATCTCATGCCTGCTTCCTCCTTTCACTCAGAAAATTTAATGTGCAAGAGACTAATCTTAGAAATTTCATGGTTTTACTGACTTATTTTTAGGTGAACAGTTAAATAATGCTTTCACAGCCAAATCTTTGGCTCTCCCAGAGATTCTCACGATCTATACAATAAAAGTTCCTCAGGAGTTTTTCTGTGATTACTAGGTAAAGTGAAAGTAACAGAAACCGTGAGGGTTGGTCTTGTCCTCTGAAACAGTTCATTATTTCCCATTGGTTTGTCTTCAAATTACCTATTGTTTTCTGGATCTAGAAACTCTCTTCTTCCCAAATAACTCCAGAAGTATTTAGATGTTAAGATACTACATTCCTTTCCATGTCCTTAAAATGTTGAAGCTACTATTTAGAACAATAGGATGTCTGTTACAGCACATCTAAAATTTCAGGGCCAGCTTGGATGGGATTTTGAAATGCCTGACCTAGTGGTGGGTGTCCCTGCCCATGGAAGGGGGTTGGTCTTTGAAGTCACTTTAAGCCCAATTTTTTCTCTGATTCTATAAATATTGTTACGTTCATGATTTTCCTTTTCCCTGCATAATCATATTCTAAGTTACAACACAGAACTCCTTCTCCATTCAGAAGATCTCATTTTCCTCATTTCCAGTCTTTCTCGATAGTTTGATTTGTGTTTTGGGGAACAGTTCATAATCACCAGGCTTTTAGATTTGGGCGTGTTCATGTGTGGATGCAGGGGGCCCTACTCTTCCCTAATCTTACAGAAATGCTTTAGTACAGTGGTAAACATATTAAGAACTCACATTGGTGTAAGAGTTAATGTGGCAGGTTTGACTTTGTTGTGAAGTGTTGCCTAATTAGCTGAGAGAAAAAAAATCTGAGGTATGACAAGGAAAATATGTTGAGTGCAAAGTCACCCCAGCGGTGAGGAACATATTTCCACTCATATAATGCAAATGATGTGGTATTTAGCACCACTGAGATAAATAACTCCACTAAGAGAAATGTAAACTGAAATATAAGAGTAGGAAACAAATGTAGAGGAAAACATTCTGGGAATAATCAGACTTTTTGGGGAATTGAAGTATTTATTGGGATTTTAACAATATTCTGGAGTCAGTTTTCTGACTTAAGAATTTGACCACCATGGTTATTAATGGAAAAAAACAATGTTTCAGATACTGAAAGGAAGGATGAGAGAATTTCTGAGAAAAGGATAATATTATAGATTTTGTTTACATTTTCATTGAAAAGGAAAGCCAGCATATTAAACTACCTTAATAAACACAAATGAAAAAAAAGAATGTAATAAATAATTATCTATAAATCATGTCAATTTATAGTAGAAGGGTAAATATATGTAATTTATTATATAATATATGACAGTAGTTTTAGTAAATCAGTTTCTCACTTTCAAAAATGTTGATGCCATCAATCCAAAACAGTAATTTTGCCTTATTTGGTAAAGTTTTCTGTTCTGAATTTCATCTAAACCAATTTTCTCACAGTGAAGTATTTTAATTTCAATAGAAGTTATATTAGCAGTAGGAAACAAGATCATAAATAATCATCAACAGCACTCATCACTTTCTACAAATGCCTTGAGAAGAGGTTGGAACTAGGTGGAGGTCAACATCTTCTCCCAGGTAACAAGAGGCAGGACAAGAAGAAATGGGCTAAAGTTGTGCCAGAGAACACTTAGATTAAATATTAGGGAAAAGCTTCTTTACTGAAAGGTTTCTAAAGCATTTGCACAAGCTGCCAGTCCTCATTCCTGGGAGAAATTTAAAAGCCATGTGGATGTGGCTTTTAAACCCATGGAGACATGGGTTAGTGGTGGTCTTGTCAGTGCTGGGTGAATGGTTGGACTTAGAGGTCCTTTCCAACCTAAATGATTCCTTGGTTCTATAAACTTTCAAAACAACATCTGAATGTTTGAGAGAGAGACAAAAGTTTACAGTTCAGATCGCCATGGGCAGATAAGCACCTAAAACCCGCTTAGTCAAAGGGAATTAGTTGCCAACAGTACCTGTGAATCTGGATGCTATACTCAACATAACTGATACATTGAGAAAACCTGACACTGGAAACGAAAGAATGAATAAAAACCTCATTTCTGTTTTGACCCTGAAAACGATTTCTGTAAGGATTTAAATGGAAGAGTTGTGTCTTCCTCTTTGATGTGTCATCAGTTTTCTAGACCATAGGTTTGATGTACAGAAAAGTTGGTACCACATTACAGAACAGCAGCTACTCTCTCCCACTCATAAGAAAATACAGCTGCTGTCACTGCCAATTCCTCCCTGCTTGATGTATGGGGTGTAATTTCACATGGAAGGTACCACAGGAGCTAACCACTAGTTTATGTTAGGAAACCCGCAAACAACCTCAATTTGCTGCTACCTGAAACAGCAGCAAACCAAGCCTGAGCATCTCAAGTTATCATTACAGGGAAACATGTCAACAGTTAAGAATGGGAGAGAAATAGATGTGTTTGCTGAGGGGTTGTTTGTTTTTTTTTTTTTTTTTTCCCATTGAATGAAATGACTTTATCCTTTTTTGAAAGTGTTTTTCTCAATGAAGTAATGATACTTGAGGCTGGTAGCAGCAAGCCAGAGGCCACTTGTATCAAGAACAACCCTATATTTCTCTTGTTTGCTGTACTCCCTTCATAAAAATGTGATTTAATCATTGACTTTAATTGAAACATGTCTATCTGCAGTAGTTCAAGTCTAGCTCTATTCTTCTCTGAAATAATATGTTAAAATTGAGTCTTTCTAGCTTTATTTAGTGTATTCTGATTTAAAAAATACATTATCCGGAGCCTGCTTTTAAAACCTACTTATACCATTATATTTTGGATTACTCACTAATGGAAGGCTTAAGTTGCCATTGGATTTGCTAACTGAAGAACAGTAGAAGACACATTAAGTTTTCTCTCTGATTTTTGCTTGATGGAAGAAACACAGTGGGAAAATGCACTAATGGTAGTATTTACCAGCAGTAATTTCTGTTTATTAAGGCATCTTGTCAAGTCACATAAGCTAAGCAGGGTAGAGAATGTTCAGCATTTTTGTGGGAGAATTTTTGGGAAGGGATCAGGGATACACCACAAAGAAAATGGTTTGTAAGTGGTGGCAATCCACCTTATCATTATCATTAATTGTATCACATTACCATGATGTCTCTTATGTGGGCAATAATTGCAACTCTTATCTACGTCCTTGTTTCCTTAACTGCTAAATGGAGTTTTTAATACAAATTTTACAATGCGGTGTGTTCTGTCTTCTGACCTGGAACTGAGTCTGGATGTAGATATTAAAAGTAGTTGGAAGTCTTCAGTACAGCCATTTTTCATTAGAATGTGCTGATTCAGAAGACATGGAACTTTTCTGCCATGAGAGCCCTTTTCCTGAAAAGTGTTTTCCTACAAGTTTCTCATGTTTAGGATGAATTTTTTTTCACAATTTCTCTGTTCATCCTTCAGTCCATGCTTGAAAACTGTAACCACTGCCCAGTATTTGTCATTTTTCCTCTAATGACACCTTAAAGGAAAATAATGAGAACCCATATCTCTATGTCTAATATTTATAGGAAAGACCAGGGTGAAAACTGCTCTATGATTAGTGATTTTTATTTGTTCATTCAAGATCATCCAAAACAAAAGATGCTTTTCGACCTTTTCTTTCCATTCACCTTCTTCCTAATTTTTTTATTTTTACTCTTAGAGAACACATTGTCTAAACATATAGGTTTCTGCATTTAGTCCTTTGTTTCATTCTGAAGCAAGAGGAGTAATTATAAAACAATACTTTCCAAATAAAGCTGTATTTTTTCTAGTACACCAGAATGTGTTTAACATAGAAATAAAATTCCGCTTGCCTTCATTTCAGAGCTAATGCTCAATAAATAATACATTGTAACACCTAAAAAATTAATAATTGCAGCCCACAGATCTTGCAGCACTCACTCCTGAAACAAAGCTTTTGGCCAATTCTTTAAAGGGTATGACAACATAAAAATGGCTGTATTGGGCCATAACAAAGGTGTCTTTAGGCTGATCTCCTGTCAGTGCATCTAGTCTGTAGTGATATTTGGGGAAGAACAAAGTAAGGGACATTAAAACTATTTAGAAATCCTAACATTCTCTGGCAGTATGAAGATAAGACTGCATTTTGGTGAGGTGAGATCTTTGAGTTTACTGCAACCAAAAAAAAACTACAAAAAAACCCAACCCTTTAAAAATCAAGGGTTTTAATCTAGCTATACACTTTGCCATTTACCATGTCATGGGGCAATCATACAAATAACTATAATCAATCTGCAAAAGTACCATATTGCTAGACAATTTGCCCTGTATCTCTAAGTACCTGTCTTTTTCTCTTTAAATTTCATGAAGTACAGTAAAAAACACCCTGCATTAGACATCACTCTTCTTCTCATGATCTTTCTGACCCAAATAAATGCTTCTCAGAGCCCACCATTCCCTTTGTTCAGGTGACTAAACCCGTCAGTAATTTATTCTAAAATATACTGTATATAAAATAAATACAAATAAAGCCAAAAGAAATATCTACCCCAATCACATATTCCTTTGGAAAACCGTCACCTATCTGATAGAGAAAAGTTTTCTTAGGAAATTGTAGGGAAAAAAAACCTCAAAAATGCAACATATTTCATTCAAAACCATGAAGGCTGCAGATGGGCTGGTTGTGACTTCATGAATTGTATATTAAACTCCGTCAGGTTCTCCTGCTAACCCTCTCATCCCAAGAAGATAATAAATCTAGGACCACTTAAATTATCTGATATTAGCTGTGTATTTGATTAGAGATGTTATCCTTATTAAAATGACATACATTAAATAACATTTTCCCTGCCTGAAATTGAGAATACAGGGGAAAAAATCTCCAAAAAATATAACATTTCACTAATTCAGTCATTTAACTTAAAATCTCTTTTAAAAAAGAACTTTTTTATATTTTCCATGTTTGAATCTTGTTCCAGAAGATCCCTCATATGATGTTTAAAAATATTTTCTAGTCCATAGCCTAAATCAGTTCACAGCTAATATTTCCCATTTTTATAGCAAATTTTTTTGTTTAATTTTGATGCAGTTTCCTTTTCTCACTCTTTCTGACCCTGAGTCATTAAACTTGCAGAAACTAAATATAGATGAAATCTTTCTCAGATTGCATTTAGAGAATACTGAATTTTTTTTCTCCTCCTAATACACTTCGTAATTATTGGAGTCTCCGACCACTCAAAGTTGTTGTGAGTGTTAATGCAGTTCATAGAGTTCATCTGATTTAAAAACAAAAAACAAAAAAAACCACAAAAAAAACCAAAAAACAAAAAACAACAACAACAACAACACAAAAAACAACAACAACAACAAAAAACAACAACAACAACAAAAACCCAAACAAACAAAAACCAAAAACAACAAACAAACAAAAACCATAACCTGTCTTCACCTCCTGCTATTCACAGAATAACAGAATAAAAATGTGTTCTGAGTTAGAAGGAATCCACAAGGGTCTTTGAGTCCAGCTCCTGGTCCTGCACAGGACCATCCCCAACAATTCCACCCTGTGTCTGAGAGCATTGTCCAAACACCCGTGGAACTCCATCAGGTTTGGTGCTGTGCCCATTCTCTGGGGAGCTGTTCCAGTGCCCAAACACCCTCTGGGGGAAGAAACTTTTCCTGATAAGAACCTTTCCTGAACCTAACCTCCCCTGACTCAGCCTCAGCCCATTCCCTGGGGTCCTGTCACTGTCACCACCGAGCAGAGATCGGTGCCTGCCCCTCCTCTTCCCTCACAAGAAGCTGTAACTGCTCTGAGGTCTCCCCTCAGCCTCCTCTTCTCCAGCTGAACAGACCCAGTGCCCTCAGACACTCCTCATACAGCTTCCCCTCAAGGACTTCAGCATCCTCACAGCCCTCCCTTGGACACTCTCTAATGCCCTAAGACCTTTCTGATACTGAGGCACCCAAAACTGCTCTCAATATTGGAGCTGAGGCTGCCCCAGGTCAGAGCAGAGCAGGACAATTCCCTCCCTTGCCCGGCTGGCCATGCTGTGCCTCGTGTCCCCCAGGACAGGGCCCCAGGCCTCTGCTGGCTTGTGTCCAACTTGGCACTGACCAGGACCCCCAGGTCCCTTTCTCTGGCACTGCTTCCCAACATCTCCTCTCCCAGTCTGTCCGTACATCCTGGGCTGCCCCATCCCGGGTGCAGAATCCAGCACTTGCCCTCATTGAACCTCATTTGGTTCATGTCTGTTGGTTAAGATTCAGGAGGCAGAAAAATAACTGCAAATTTGTCTGATGTGCCAATCTAAAAATTCATAGTCAGTTATAAGGATGTTTGTAATTTTTCCAAGCTAACAAAATAGAAATAAACATCCCAGTCTTCAGGCATGAACTTTTGAAAAGACTACACATTTTAGATGATGACTCCTAAGGTCTTGTGTGTATGACACCACTAGAAAGGCCAGAACTGTTCAAACTTTCTAGTATTTCAGAAATAAAATAGTAGCAATGTAATACTTGATTAGTGATTGAAATAGTCTAACTTTGATACAACATGATTTGTATATATTTATTAATATTCAAATGCTTTATTAAATGATAAAATCAGATATGTTCAATATGCCATGACCATATTTTAGACAGTTATTCAATGTTATATATAGACAGAGGCAAGATTGTATGTTAAATTTTTAAATTAAACGTATTTATCCCTTCTTTTTCCATGGCAGTTTTCAATGTCTTGTCCCATGGTTCACTCTTCAGTTTCAGACTCCATAATTTCTTTGCCATGTTCTCTATTCTAATAGTGTCTATGTGCTCTCATTTTTTCTCACAAACTTCGTGAACTAATCCTCAAGTCTGCTGACTTTATCATATTATGTTTTTGGTCTCATTGAAACCTCAGTGTTGATGAAAAACATGAGTTAAGAATCCACTAGAAGGGTAGCTCTAAATTAAAATGATGTGAATCAAACCTATGGAATCACTTGTCTCTGAGCTGCAACTACTGCGGTAATTTTGTTAGAGTGTTTAAAGGGTAGGATTTTGTGATGAGGGTAAAGATCCTGTTCGAAACAGATTTGTTATCACACCATCATCCAAGAGAGGGTGAATATATGGAAGCTCTTGGGTGAATGAAGAGGGATAGGAAGCTCAGGCTGAGATATTCACATCAGGGATACTATTAGCATAACAAATACTGTGTAAGCTTGCAACGTACTCTCCAACCTTGAAAAATACGTGTAGGACTGCTTTCAAAGTTTTTGGTATAAATAAAATTTAGAACAAATTAGAAGCACAGTGGGATTCTATTCTATCTGCTCTCACAGCTGTAGGAGTATCAAAACATTTTTCCTAATAGCTTGTGAACCCACTCATACATATATATTTTTAAGATTACTACTTTCTTTAGATGAAATTTAGTATTGCTGTACTGGTCAAAAGGATGTTCAGAATAAATATGTGACCTCAGCCTTTTTCTAAGCATGGCATTTTCTCCTCAGTAGTTAATAAAATAATTTTAAGAGAGATTTAGAATTATATTCAAAATAGAAGACAGTTTATTATTCAAAGAAAACATATATTTTTTTATACCAGCATAGATATAATGTACAGCGTTTTAGACTGTTAATGACCATTAGATGAGCATAATTGGAAAAAAATGGATCTGATTATTTGGTCTGAAGGATCTGAACCCCTTTCTTGTTTTAAAAAGACATGCAAACTTTAGAGCTGCATAGTTACCTATGCATGTCAGGCTTACATTTCCTCAGCTGGGGCAACCTGCATTTACTTAGCCACAGATGGATATAATGAAGATGCTATTCATCTGAAACAATGATCCTTTTACTTATCATAGCTGCTGTGTGATGTACATGTCCCATTTAAATGAAATGATCTTCACAGAGTCATAAAATATTCATTAAAGATTTTCAGACAACCTGCAATTCAAAATGTTTCACAATGTCTACTATAGATTAAAAGGGTTTTGCTTGGTTTGACTTGGTTTGTTTAACCATTTTTTAAGTGACACTGTTTTCACATGTATATGTATTTATTCAAGTATCAGTTTTACCAATTTATTCTATTTTCGCATCCTGCTTTAAAGCCACAATTTGTCCGTTGTGTGTGGCATAAATCAAAGTCAAAGGTCCCTAATTTATAGACCTGTAAAAATTTGGATAATTTGGATTTCCAAAGGGAAAAAATCACAATAGTATTCAATGACAGTTTAAATTTGTTAGGTGTGAGTGTTAATTTATATGGATAAGAAAAGGTAATGGATGAAGAAAACCATGGGACCAAGGAGAATATTTTCAACACACAGCATGAAATACCAACACCATTCTTGTGTTAGTTTTCAAAATTAATTCACTCTGGAAAATTACTTGGGAGCTGATGTTTGTAGCAATGAAGAGGCCAGCATATTCCAGCTGAGGCAGGTGTCCTGCTGGGGAGCTCAGATAGGGCTGGTTATAGGCAGGTCTAATTCCCGAGGCTCCTGCTGAGCTGTGTGGTTTCATGCCAGTGGTGATTGAAGGTCTTTTTCCTCTGGGAGGCACTCCACTGACTTTCAACCATCATTCAGAAATTATTTCCACACATCCAGTAGCCAAGTTTGTGGAGTACTTAGTAAAACTGGACAAAGTTGTTGTTGTGTATCGGATGTTTGGAGACTTTTTTGTCCTTCATCCTCCTGGTATAAGGAACTTAATTTTTTGTATCCACAATTCAGTTATTCCTTTCCCTTAGACCAAGTGCCCAGCTATGCCTGCTCTGAAAATACTTCCTGCATTAATATGAACTTGGGTATAGCAGAAAAGGAAAATTCTTATCTTAAGAAACACACAGAGGAACATGGGTTGCAATCCCCACTACTTATACACTAATTTCCTTACCTTGCATTGTAGTTCAGTGATTAAAAAGATCAGTGTATCTCAATTCCTTCTGTATCTAGTTCCCATGAGAGAGAGCTAAAACCTCACTTGGAGGGTGACAAAGACTAAAGAGGCCAAAGAAATTCCTTTCCCTGGTGATTAGGGGGAGCCACTGGCAAAGGCCTGTCAGAGAAGAAACGGTGGAACAAGATGCATAAAAAAGGGAGCTTTTATTCATCATTTCCCCAAGGAGATGAATGTAAGGTGTTCTCATTACTTCATTACTTTGAATGCTTCTTTTGACACCTTTCTCAAATTCTGTATCTCTCCAGATTCATTTTATATACAATCATAGAAACATGGAATCATTCAGGTTGGACAAGATCTCTAAGATCAAATCCAGCCATTAACCCAACACTGCAAAGACCTCAAGTCCCCACATTCATATTCCTTTGGAGCACTTCCACTTTTGCATGCCACAGTAGAAAACCTGGTATTCAATACAGCATGATGCTTTCAGATTGTTTCAGTTCTCTTGAATCCTGTAGATTTGATGAGGATATAAAGGATGTCTTGAGTTGTGGCTGTCTCAGGCGAGAGAAAAAACATTTACCATGAGTTCTGCCTGTCCTATGAGAATTTTTGTTTCAATTATAATTACAGATTTTGTGATGCAGGCACAGCTCCAAAAGGAAACAGAATGAGATTGGATACAGAATAGTTTGGGAGGTTTTTAAAAGAAAAAAAAAAAGCTTGCCAAAAGAAAGTAGCATGTAATGAAGCAAATTGAATTAATTTGTGATACAGGGCCTCAGAAAGCTGGAAATGTGTAGGCATAAACCATATGAACAGAATCTCTACTAGCTGCCTCAGCTTCTAAGAGTAACAAGGCAGATCACATCAGGCATGAATTTGTTCTTGATAAACCCTGTCATGGTTAAAAAAAACAAAACCAGGTGTCTGTCCTGGAAATAAAAGTGTCCAAACATGCATAGTGCTTAAAAATAATGCATCTGAAAACGTATAATACAGAAGACATGAGTGTGACTGCTTGTAGATTTATTGCTCTATAATATATATGGACTGAATGAGCTTTTTCTTACACAGTTACCCTCTCTGGGTATCTATGAATTTATAATGCTGCCTCTTAGCATTTATATTTGTCTACACTAAAGATGCAATAATTTATTAACATGTTAATGAATGTTTAATACTTTTTCTTTTTATCATTTTATCACTTAACAGAGGCTATCTCCCTAGCCTCTGCTTCTTGAAAATATGAGAAGGACAAGCATTAAAATAAAACAATGCTATTTGAAAAGTCAATACATTTATATACAGATTTTTAAAATGTCTCACATCTTGCTCATAACCTGTTGTGCATGTTGTTGAAAGTAGTTGAGATTTTCAAGAAAGGAGGCAAAATCTTATGTTGGATTTCATGTGTTTCATGTTTCAGGTGGGCTACTTTTTCAAACAAATATCTATACAGTAGCTGTATATTAACTTTATTGCCATAAAAAATGGAAAGAAAATGGTTTAAAAATCAAACAATATTTTAGAATTCTGTTTGACCTCTCTTTTTTTCCATCTGTTTAATTAAAATTCACACATTTAACTTGTGAAAAGCTTTTATTTACCACTGTTCTTGTTTGGGAGATACATTTACTTTTCAAATTATTTGAAATTGAAACTTACGAGGAAAAAACAACAAAAGAAAATGCAACTTCCTGTGTTCTTTTAATTGCTGATGATACTGTAGTCACTGAATACCAAGTTTACTCTCATGGTTTTTCCAGGTCAATGAACTTCAAATGTCATGCTGGACAGGATACGGAAGTTTATATCTTTTTACATAAATTGGAATTTCACTTCCAACTTGCCACCTGTTCTAAATGGCAGAATGCATTTTTCTTGAAGTGTCATGTAACTTTCCTAAAATTTCTGAAAGCAATTAATATTCAGTCATAAAACAGTCTCTCCAGAAGAAAGGTTCTCTGGATGGTTAAGGGAAGCCATCATCTGTTGCATCAAGTTTAATGAATTTGGTATCCCTAAATACATCAGAAATCAAATTAGGCATTCCAGTTAGTGGCATTTTGTAGCATTGTGAAAGCCTTTATGAATCATCATTCTTGTAAATGTTGTTTGATGTTTTTGTCAGGGCAATTTTCATCCATATGCAGTATCAGAATAACAGTATTTACCAAGAATTAAAAACATGTAAGATTTGAACACAAGGGTTGATACAATGATCAAGTATAAAAATTAAGAAATTAAGACAAGTAAAGAGGTTGAATTTACATTTTTCTTCATTTATCAGTTCTGAGTTATCAATGTAGAGCCAATGCATAGTTGCAGAAGCAGACATAAAACAAACTTTGCACTCACAATCTGAGCTGATACTCATATTTGGGAGTTATCTGTGTGTTCTTCTGCCTGTTTCTATTTAACGGTGGTGATATAATTTTTTTTTATTCCTTCTCTCTTTTTCCTCTGCAGCAATGACAATGCAGTTCATTAGTCACCGGTTCCCTGACTACCATGACCCAACTATAGGTGAGCACAAGTTTTTCTCCCCTTCATCCCTTTTCAGTTTTTCTGCCTGTGTGAGACAGTGAGAAGCTGCTTCTAAAAGGCACTTATATAGAAGAAAGATTTGACAACTTTAGATTACACCTTAGTTTTGTGATGACAATTGAATTGTGTCAAGCTCTCACCACAGATACTTCTTCCTGATGATTTTTATGCAAATATCTCTTTAAAAAAACAGGGTTCTGCATTCATGCACTGTAACTATTAATGTTGTGCATTTATAACTGCAGAATATGAAACAAAATTACAAAAGTAGAGTAGAGTTGGTTTGTCTGGTATTTTTTATGTTCTGTTATTTTAGTGCTATTTCCCAGTATTAAAGTCTTAGTTGACTTTCTTTAGGAACATCAAATGACTACTCAATTTAATAGAATTATGCTCTGGGATTACACACTTTGCTAAATTTTTGGGCTTTACCTACTTTATAAACTTTTGTAATAACAGAAATTCACACATATCTACTTTACACCTTTACACTTTTTTACAATATATGTTTTTATCTGAAATAAATTTTGAATACTGAGTGACTGTAAGAACTGCATGTTTATTCATTTAAGAGTGCCTTTATTACTTAGTTTTACTTATACTTTCATTTATACACACTACCAATGTGCAATATTTTACTATAACAAGGAAAAGATGGCAGAATCTGAGTCTAATAAGTGGAGAAGGCACTTAAACCATCTACATTTACAAAGACTTCTTGGGGGAAAAAAAATAAATCAATTCCTCTCAGCCAATTTTTTTTGTTTTCTCTGAGCTCACCTTTAACTTCTATAAAATTACTGTATTGCTATACAGAGCAGACAATGACATCTTTTATTTTTATTTTTTATTTCTATAGTATTCCACATTTCCTGGATTTTAACTCTTGGTAAATGGTCGTAATTTTATGTAATTACATAAAAAAAATATGTAAACTCTTTGTGTCAGTAGTAATTTTATAACTGTTAAAAAAATTGCAAAACACCAATGGAATGTGTCAGCTCTAAAGAAGGCAAAGCTGCTGTTGAATTGATGCAAATTAATTTGCTCTTCTCAGAAAAAAAAATGAAATCATTAAATCTAATTGGAAAAGAGGACCATTATTAGTTATCGAAATAATTAAATTATGTACATACATCCATCTTTATTATTAGCTATCCACCTGCCATCACTATTTATCCCTATATTGTATCTCATCATAATCTTAACTTATTGGTCTCTAGACACCACCACAATATGAATAATAGATAATCATAAAGAGAAGGAAAGCTTATGATGTCCTTTCTCTGGAGGACACTGAATGTGTAATATTGTCCAGAAAAAAAAGTTCTATACTGTGTTTACAGGCAGTAGTGAAATAGAGGGCCCCTTGTAAACGATATCATTGTCCCTGAAATCCCAGAAGTATATCATGTTCAGTTTTAAGGATAAGTTGTTGATGACCCTGAGGCTACCAAAACATTGATAATCAATTTTTGCCATTTTTAACAATTTTGTCATTGTCTACTTTAAGAATTGGCACAGAAGTATAATAAAAATTTCGTCTGGTTTTAATTTCTGTAGATTTCTGTGAAATAGTTTGTCATCTAGGTAAGAATAGGGGACAATTAACTGTTCCCAAAACACATGAGCATAGCACTGATATAATCTGGTTGATATCCTAGTGGGAAAGCAGAGCCAAATCACATTCAGTCAAAAAATACAAAAGCTCCACAAAGCCATCTTGTGTGATCAGTTAGAAACACATAAAAACCCTGAAACAGTCATCTACAGTATTTTTTGCTTTGACTGAAAAATAAATGGCGGCTAATTGGGTTTTACTGTTTCATTTCATAAATCTGAAATCTTTTCAATACTAAGAATTCTGTATTTCTTTTTTGTATAATGGACACATTTTATGTCTTGGACTGCTTTCTACTCTGTAGATGCATCCACATGGGCAGGTTTCTGAAGGTTCTTAGAGGGTTTTTCTTTTCCTCCTTATTTTATTTGCATTTTATTCTTTATCTATAAGCTGTTAAGACAATAAGCTTTCAGAAGAGATATGTTTGGAGTTTGTTGTTTGTTTGTTTGTATCTAATCCAATATGAGGCTATGGTGAGAACTGCATAGTGATATTGACCAGATAATGAGGAGTCCTTTCACTTTCATATGCTGCCAAATGTGCTTCCCCTTCCCAATTCTGCTTCCCTCTAAACACACAGTTAGGGATTTATCCTTAATGTTGTGCAGTAATAATCTTGCAGCTTTGAAGATGTCGGATGTTATTTTTAATCTTTTTCTGTGAGAATCTCCAGGAATACGGATTTTTTCCTATCATTCCTTCTCATTATGTTTCACCATTATGTTACCAATGCATCAGAGTTTTCTCTTTCTGCAATGAATTGTATCTCTAGCAATACAGTAGACATATACAATAAGAATATAATGGTGCTTTGTACTTGTATTTTTTTTATTCTGTTATCCATTGACATTTCTGAAATATTACAGGGCATCTTGATTACAGAAAGCTGCTGCTGCTATTGTGAGGTGATGCAGACTTTTTGCTAAAAAGATATTTCAGTTTCTACATTATGGGATAGATATGTTTATAGATTTATATGTTACACATACATATATTTCAAATGCATTAATTTTGATCTTGAAAGGGCTATGCAAATAGGTTTAGAATTATTTACATGTTTTTTCTTTCTATATTTATGATTTATGAAAGGAATACCTACACTTTTGAAGAATTTATTGGATGTTGTGATGTCACAAAAGTGCAAGATTTTCTTAAAGAAGATCACTATAAATTTATTTGAAGGAAAGAGGCTGGTTTGTTTTGGGTTTTGGTTGTTGTTATTGTTATTGTTGTTGCTGTTTTATGTTTGTTGTATTTTGGGTTGGTTTGGCTTTCCAAGTTCACAAAACATTTTTATTCCAATAAGAGTTTATTGGAATGAATTACCTGTAAATTGTGGAACAGACATGAAGTGTCAAAATAAATTTATACAATAAATGTTCCCTTCAGCTGTAGGAAACTTTCTCTTATTTTGTCTGATTGTCTTAGTTTGAAAAGCTGATAAGCTTTTGAGAAATTCAAATGGCAGACATTTTATAGAGATAAGCATGCATACACATAAACATAGAAATAGATGCTCAGTATTCATTTAAAATATAGAGTAAACATTGATTAAAAGGTTAAATGCTACCTGAATTGCTGATTTTAATGCTGTCACTTTGAGTTTAATGCCATTTCAGGATCAAATGGGTATAATAGCCATATTTTAGGCCTAATACAAGCATTGCAGTTCAAAATTTTGAGATAGAAACATATGACTTTTATAAGTAAAGGAGGAGAAAGGTAAAATCACTATCAGACTGTATGTAGGAAAAAAATCAGAACTTAGCATTTTGTGAAAATGAAATCATTTTAGCACATATTTAATATTTAATTGTAGTCAACAAAGGGCATAAATTCCAAATGGATGTGATAATTTTCTGGAACAAATGGCTGAGAGCAATTTACAGTCTGCACAGTCTTTGGCAATATCACAGAGAGTTAATGCAAGTGGAGTGTCAGGAAAGGAAGCATGACATAGAGCAGCAAACTGGACAGGCTCCAAGATGCTCATTAAACATGTGACTAATCTTAAAATGAATACATAATGCAAACGAGATGCGAGAGCAGCTTCCTGTTTTGGTGAGATATCACTGCATGAGATTGTGTCAAATGAGCAGTTGAGGGCATTAAGGCTGTGTCAATGTCAAACTCTAATTGAAATGGGTGTGAGCTGGAAAGCACTCTAGCATTAAGCACATGAATTTCCATGAGGTTTCCTAACGAGGTGGTGCATTCACCAATGCATCAAATAAAATGCATTTACTCATCTTTAATAAGATGTTGGAAGTGTGGGGGTGAATTTCAGACAAAAAGTATATAAAATATAGCTGGAAATATTCTAGGTTTGTATAATGTGTACCAAAAAATGCCAGCAGTATAAAGATTATATTGGTTTTGAAGGTAAAATAATGAAAAAGAATAAAGCAAGGCAAATACAAACTCATTAAAAATTAAAGAAGATAAAGGTGGGACACATTTGTTAGATTGGGGGAGAGGCATCTAGCCACAAAAATTCTATTCACATATATATTTAGGGTACAAAAAGTTTCTAGAACATTTCTACTCTTATATAAAACATGAATGCATGTGTAGACCACCCCTAAATTATCTCATTTTCTTTTTTATTTAGAATATTAAATATTTAGATTGGACTGAGCATGTCAACACTGGATTTGAGCCCCCAAATAGTTTGTTTTCTCTTTGTTTTCTTTTTTTTGTCTTTCATTCATCATTCTCCATATATTTATTAGCCTTATTGGAGATGGGATAAAAAATTCATATAAAATGATCAATTTGTCTTCAAGGACTGTCTTCCAAGGGTATTCAGACTGATTATGTAGATGTAGCAGTATTGCCTGTGTTTTCCATATTCATCATTGTTCAAAACAAGAAATGAAGGATGTACAAGAATATTGGTGCACACATTTGAATCATATTATTGAACTGGTGTTTTTATTTTTCATTTTGCTGTCTGTTGGTATCATTTGCATTATTAAGAGACTAATGATCACTTCTGGTGTAAAGAATTTTAACTTATGTATATCAAAAAGAGCAGAGATTATAGCTTCTCTGTTTGACTAAGGCTCACATTTAGACATCCAGATTACAATGTCTGCACACGAGTCATGTATCTTGGTCCCAATTATGTGAGATTTGGGGAGATTTGGAAGTAGGGATTTGAAGGAGTATCTCCGAGAGGGGGTAGAGTCGGCGACAAAGTATCTCTATAAGCAAAGTAGCAGGCATAGCACGTGGTTTATTGTGAGGGCCTCGCTTGTAGCTGCTGGGCACAGCTAAAGCAGGCCAGGAGAGCAGGAACAGAGGGGGAAAGAGAGGGAAAGGAGAAGAGAGAAAAGGGAAAAGAGCAAGGGAAAGGGAAGAGGGGAGGAGAGCAGGGAAAAGGGAAGAGGGGATAAGAGAAGGAGGTTCTGAATATTGTACAATAAATATCTTTCCAAGTTGAATAGTATGAGTTGGACCAACCAATCTAATAACAATATCTAATACAAGATAACAACATTTACATACAGCCAATAGAACTGTCCCATTATCTAAGGCAAGCAGAAGGGTATTGTTTAATCAAGGGAGCTGGCCCTCAGCTTGGCACATCATTATTCACTAGCTGATGGCCCTGTACCCCACACCCTAAATCTCAAAGCTTGCTTTCATTTCTGTCTCGCTTGCTGAACTCAGACTCCCAGAATCTAAACCACCATATTTGCAAGGTCTTTCTACTTCATCTTTCTCAACAGGGATACAGTCCTTTGCTCACTTCCTTTATTAGTGGTTATTATTTGCTCACTTCCAGTTTGTGGGAGCCATTTGAGATCCTGTGGAGTGTGTCCAGAGAAGGGAACAGAGCTGGGGAAGGGTCTGGAGCAAAAGTCTGATGAGAAGTGACCAAGGGAGATGTAGAGGCTCAGCTTGGAGAAAAGGAGGCTGAGGGGGAGCCTTTTATCTCTGCACAACTCCCTGTCAGGGAGGGTCAGCTCTTCTCCCAGGGAGCAGGGACAGGACAAAAGGAAATGTCCTCAACTTGCTCAAAAAAAGGTTTACATTGGATAAAAGTAATTTTTTCTCTCTCTCTGAAAGGCTATTAAGCAGTGGCACAGGCTGCCAGGGCAGTGGTGGAGTCACCAGTCCTCACTCTAGGATTTAAAAGCCCTGTATGTGTGTTCTGTGAAGTATTCTGTGCCCTGCAGACCTGCTTTGGCTCAGGATCCTGACCCAGAAAGCTGTAGATATTCCACAGGACATGTGTGCTGATATCTGTCCCTTGTGGGTGTGACACAGGATCTGTGGATCACCAGAGCCATTCTAGTCCAGAGCCATTTCAGTCTAGTGAATGAAAACCAGAGAAAAATCCCAAGAATGTATCAAACATCAAGACTCCAGTACGGGTAACTAGACAGCACCCACACTTAAGAGTAAGGAGATTTTAGCTACCTACCTTGCATATAGAGACATATTTTGTAGGTTTCTAAATCCAGATGCCTGAATATGAATTGTGGTGCCTTCTCTGACAACTTGTCAGAGCAAGGACCTTCACAAATCACTCTGATATCTCTCAGAGTGTCTGGATAGAGGAAAATGAGGCGACAGTTGCTGTGCACAATCCTTGCTAAGGTGGCAAAAGAAAGGAGGACATTGTCATGTGTCTGACAGTATAGGTTGTTCAATAGTAAATGAAAATTAAACCAAGCATAGAAAAGTAGGGAGCAGCATTAAGAAATTAAGACTGGAAAAAGTGCCCAAACTGCTCAGTTAGTTTAGATTTCCAGGAAGCAACAACATGCCTTCTGCTTAGTGTTACTATTTCATCCTACTGTCAAAGGAAATACAAATTCTTTGAAAGTACAGAGAGGGGAGACTGGAAAATCACAGCAGATTTTTCTCTCTCTGATGGAAACAATTTGACTTGAAAACCAAAAGTAATCCATTTCTCTTTGAGATATTTCTTTTTAAAAGGCAGTATTTTCCCTCTAAGGTGCACATTAGTGATAGTTGGATATTCTCTCAACATTTCAGTCTGAGATATGTTTGTCTTAGATGAAGTCTCAGATCATGATGAAATTTGATTCTTTCTGTTGAGGCCTTCAGTATTTTTCTTGTTAAGGGAATAGTCTGGTCCTATTCTGAACATGCTGTGTTACTCAGATACATGATCTCCCGCTCTTATCTTAAGCTTTCTTTCTTTGAACTTTGCTTTCATGAGATAATTATTTAGTACTAAATTGTTTTCAATCTGATAATTTCATGCAAGAAATTATCAAAGCAACAAGTTTCATTTTTCTGTCTGTACTCAAGGGGAATCACCCCTAAATTCCTTCTCATAATATTAGTGTACAATATTCAGATTTTCTTACAAATATGACTGATGGAGTTATTTTGAAGGCTGTTTTTATTAGGTGACAGTTCTTTTTCAATTAATATTTTCAAACACCAGGGAAACATTACTTAATCTAGTAATTTTCTTTTAGTAACATCTCTGACAGCATTTAATTCTTTGATGTTGATTGTATAAGTGTCTTTTTAGAGAGTAGGTACCCCAGAGGGCTGATTCTCCTGCCATCATCTCCCCTCTCAAGTCACCAAACACCTCCTCAAAGTTTGGATGTTGGTCAGAACACCTTGAAGAGAACTTTGGCTTGCACTTTAGCCTTGGCAAAGCAGTGGTCTGTGTCCATCTCACACACCCATCGAACCCTGATCACAGCAGATTCACTTCAGGCAGCACAGTGCCAGACAGCAGCTACAGCTACGAGACCCTGCTTACCCTGCTGTGAAGTCTCAGTGGAGAAAATAGTGCAGAGATCAAGTACAGAAATATCTATCTAGATCTATTAATATTATGATATATTAATATACATAGATATTAGTATATTAATATGTAGCTATTAATACCTGGAGCTATTCTTTACCCTAAAGCATGGACCAGGAATGATGTATGAGCTATCACCTGATAGGAACAGAAACTGAGATTTTGAAACAGTCTGTAGTTTTGTGAGATGAAATAAGCCAGATCTTAAAACTCATTTGTGAAGGAAAAGAGGAAATCCCACTCTTCATCTATGCCCTTTTCCCAGCCTCACTGGCTCTCTGGTATTCATTGTACAGGATTTTTTTATTCATTTTTACAGTTTTTACAGCTGATTCAATAGCATTCCAAAAGAATACTAAGCCATCCCAACATCCCAATGAAATAGCTGCCTACCAGGTTACTGAGTTAAATAATTTTGGTAAAAAAATAGTTCTCAAAGTCCAAAAGTCCAAAAGGGATCATGTAGAAACAAATATGTGGAAGTGGGTGTATAAGTGGGAATGAAAGAGAACAGAAATGGTTTTACGTCTGGTACAGGCAAGGTGTGAAAACCCAGTCAAACATCTTATGCATTCACTCTCAGACACCAATCCATGAGGAAAAATTCCTTCCCAAGTTGATCCTTGTCTTCAAAAAATAACAGTGACAATTACCTGTGCCACAGTGTGGGATTCCTTGGGCTATTGTCCGTCTCCAAATGAGGAAAACTGGTTAAATAGTCTTTTGACCTTTCATGGCCCTTTATATTCTCTGTTGGAGCATTTATCTAATCAGCATTACCTTAACTGATAATCTGGCTGGTGATACAATTTCCCTTTCTCAATTGTGTTAGAAATTAAGAAAATAAACAAATGACTGTTTATTATATGTAGTACCTGGCCGATGTTGAGTGGTGGTCAGTAGAGTTAAATCCAGTTAGTGGGCAGCTACGAGGGATGTTATGATTCTAAGATTCTATTTCTCTAACATCTCTACTCAACAAGTGCTTACCATGGCTGGAAGAGAACAGAAAATTGTTTACCCTGTTTGCTGTTATGAGAGATCTATTCTTGCCTCATGGTCACATGCAAAAAAACACCAATACCCCTTTTCTGTTAAGGGTTAATATTCATTATTTTCCATACTCCATTATCTTCCTTTGTGTTAGAAGTAAAATATATTCCTGCCTTGGTCATCTTCTCTTCTTTACTGAATAAAGAGTCTGTGGATGATCAAAGTATGGTATATTACCCTTGTATTCTTCCAGAAACCTGAAATTATTGTGTATCTGCTAAATACAGAGAGAAGAAAAATAACCAAAAACTATATAGAAATGTGACCTTGTGGTTGCTTTTCTTAAGTACTGATTAATTAGATTAAAACTGAGGAAGGAGGACAAAAGCCTTTTCTTATAAATGTGACAATACAAAAGCATTTCAGTGGTATATTTTTATAAAAATAGTACTAGTAAGAATAATGATAATAATGAAACATTTTTCTTAAAATTATTTTATAGTATCTGCTATATTCAGGGTGTAGAAAGAGTCAGCCAAGAATAGAAACCATTATTAATTTTTTTTTGTCTGTTCTGCAAAAAAGTCTATTTTTTTCTTCATACCAGCATTGTACAGGGCAGAAGACATCCAATTCAGCAACAGCTGATTTTGGTTTGACTCCATCGAAAAATCTTTGCTTCCCCCTGTTCTGATCCACCAAGTCTCAGATTGATCCATCTAGTAGTTTGAAACAGCAAAAGAGCTTAAATTGTTCTTCTGCTGACAGAAGAGGATATTCTCAGAGCTCAGCTCTTCAGTCCTCCTTTCAGGCTTACAATTATACCCTGATATTAACACACACCCCCGCCCATCCAAAAAAATGGGGCAATATCTACTTCTTAGGTTCTTCTCTGCCCTCTTGTGCCAGTTTCACTGGCACGTTTTCATTGGAATGAGCCCCTCATATGATCTGTGGAATTCAGCTCTGAATCTTTAGATCCTGACTGATTTTGGCTGCAAGCAAGGTCTGTGTCTGGATGGTCACATCAAAACCAGGAGAGTTTATATATTTACCTAGAACTGCTATCCACAGTGAAGTCACACACATATTGCAGTTCCTAATTAGCAATGTAAGTAATAAAAAGTGATAGAACATGATTACATGAATAATCATCCCAAATGTGAAGTACAATAAAGAAGGACTAAGTTCTTGGGGCCAAAGTGGGGTGGAGTGTCATGTTATGTGGCAGCTGAGGATGTCCAGTGTCCTGAGAATTATATGGCTGAAGCTACAGTGAACACTAAACTCACTCTGTGGCCTTAGCCCGGTGGTTCTGCCATGGGTGTTACAATCCTCATTCAGTGACTGTCATTACCACTATGGTCATGAACTTAGAAGGACCTGAAGCGAGACTTGCAGCCAAGCAGGGAAAATTTGCTTACCTGTATCCTGTATATAGTGATTATCAAAATTATTCCATAACTGATATTTGAAATTGAAAGAGACACCCATGCCACCATTTTCTAGAGGCAGATGATTTATCACGCTCAATTCAAAATTCTTTGTTGCAGGGCAAATGTTTCTTTCTTTCATGGAAGCCAGCAGCCATCTACACCTTACTAAATCCAAGGCACCATCCATGCTTATAACCATGCAGATGTAGCCAACTTGCTAATTACTTCCCCTGGAATGACAAGAAGTGAATTCGTAGCTGTAACATCCTCCCACTTTGTAGCACAATCAGGGACTTGAAAGAGTACTGGAAATTGTTACCTGCTGTTCCCCAAGATAAGGGTACTTGCACTCCTGTTAATTATCATGCTTTGATTAAACAGGAGTACTTTTTTCACTTTGTTCATGTACACCTTTGAATGAAATGAATTTTTTCTGGAAGCAGAGAAAAAAATGATATGCTTTTATTAAGTATTAGTAGCATTATCTATATTGTAAGGAGTTCCTAACAGCAAGTGCAAGGGTTTGCCTGAGTTATCTTTAACCTTAAGTTGCAAAATTGCTAACTTTTGCAGAGATGTTGTAATTTCTCTGCGAGAGCTAGTCCTGAGAAAAACAGCTTTATTCATTTGGGTCGGGGATACTTAATAAGTAAAATTTATCCTGTTTGGATAAGTGCACTGCAAGTTCTGATGAAGGGCTGAGAGAGTTTTCTGGGCAACAAACTTTGTCCTATAAAATAATTAACACAAACTGAGTTGCATATGTGCATAGCTGCAGATTGAAATAATGAATGGTGGCTTTGTTGATTACAGCAATTGCATCGTAACTGAAAGCTGCTTCACGGGACCAAATTATTCAGATCAACAGTGTCAATCTTTCATTTAAATCCATGTTGTGTCCCAGCAGAAAGTTATCATTTAGAGCAGGTGATGCAGCCCAGAAGAATTCTATGTTTCACAACATGTTGCTATGTATGAATGGCATGAGCTTCTCCATCCATGTGTTTAGAGAAATGAAGGAAGAGGGGTGCATTGTTATCTAGACTTCTTCTTGGTTATTTAAATTGTCAAATAAATTTGATCTTGATCACTACTTGTAACCACTCTGTGCCTTGTGAGAAAGCATTTTGCTTTAATTAATAATAATTTTATTTTGGAGGGGAAACACTTATCTGCAATCAGAAAATAAAATGTGGTGAAGAGTAAAAAAAGATATAGTATTATAAAAATACACAATGTCTCTGTAGAAGGAGATATTTGCATTGATGGGTTTTTGTGCTTAATTTTCAATCTGCTAATGATCCTAATATTTTCCAGGAGTGGATAAACTCACATATGCTCACATAAACTCACATATACATGCTCTCATAGCCTGCTGTAATTTATAAACTTTGGGCCCTGATGACAGAGATCTGACGGGGTGCAAGGTGCTGCAGGACCAGACAAAATAGCAATGTGTTTGCTTTCCTGGCTACAAAGGAAATTTTTACCTTCTTTGTATAAAAATAGGTGTCTTACCTTGAGTTTTCTGCTGGAGTTGTGCTTTGGATTCCATGTAGAAGAAAGTCTTTCCCATGCAAAACTGTTCAACACAATAATTTTTAATTTTAGTTCTTCTTGTAAGCTGTGCAGGCCATTGCATCCTTTTCCAGCTGCTTTGTTAATAAACTTCATGATCATAAGAATCCAAAGGGAAAAGAGAAGCTAAATTTAACTGGCTCAAAGTTCAATTCCTAAGATTTATGATCACAAAAAACCATTTTAGTGTACAGATAATGCTGGGGTTTTTTTTTCTTTTTTTGTACTTGTCATAGACTAAGTGAGATTAAGCTGCTTTTGCTTCCAGTGCTTTTCAGCAAAGAATGAAAGGGCACCACAGTAATGAAACAGCAAGCTGACATTCAAGAAGAGGTTCTCATACACATCTATAGGTAAAATTGAAAAAAAAAAAAAAAAAAAAAAGGGAATGTGCAATGGATAACCCATTTCCCGATTTTAACAGCACTGGGTGCATTTCAGGTCACCAAGAAATCTGGCATGTACTTACCCGAAGCTGAAAATCCATCAGGCTGCTTCAGCAGCTCAGTGTTATCAGTCCTGTCCTGCAGAGCACAGATCTGAAACATTAGGCAGCCCAACAAGAGGGAGAAAGTTAATTTGAGAGCAGCTGTTTTAAGACAGATACATAATGGCATTAGGAGAGGAGCACTGTGGTGAGGTGAGAGCTGAACAGAAATGCCCATTGGGCTAAGGAAGATTTTAGGTGAATTATTGGAAACAGATGTAGTCAAAGCCTGAGGTAAAGGAGTCAGAAAAGAGTATGATGGAGGTGGCTGTTAAAAACTACTAATAGTAAATAGTCAGGCTACGTGGGACTTGTGGGGCCTGAATTGAAATTTTTATGCTGCTACAACAATTCTGGATGTTCAACAGGTTGAGCAGAGGGATTTTGAACCCCCCATCCCTGGAAGTGTTCAAGGCCAGGTTGGGCAGGGCTTTGAGCAAATTTAGTCTAGTGGAAGATGTCCCTTCCCATGTCAGGGGAGTGGGAATGAGATTGTTTTAGGTCTCTGCCAATTCAAACAATTCTGTGATTCTATGATTCTATGCACTATGTCCCTCTCTAGGCATTTAGACACAACTTTTCATTGATTAGGATTAAATGCAGAGATTTGTGTGAGGATCTGGACATAATTTAGTTGTGCTTCAGCTTTCCATTGAAGATATTAGTAGTTCTTATATTAGGGGGACAAAATCAACTACAAAGGGTTCTGCTCTTTTATTTTCAAACATAGATAATAGAATCATTACTTTTGTTTGTTTGTTTGTTTTTAATTGTTTTTATTTGTATCTTCACTCCTTGAAATTATGAATTATCATATGATCTGGAGAATCACAGAATAATTTAATTGGAAGGGACTTCAAACATCATTCATTCCAACTCCACTGCCATAGGTAGGGACAACTTCAACTGGACCAGGTTTCTCCCAGCTTCATCCAACCTGGCCTCGAGCACTCCCAGGGATGGGGCAGCCACAGCTTCTCTGGGGAACCTGTGCCCTTGAGAACTCAGGGATAATATTTATGTGCTATTGAAGGAGCAGAAGCCTCTAAAACAGCACTCAGCAGTTAGTTAAAAGCATGTCATAACACTGAAGAAAGGCTAAGTAAAGGAAACTTTTTCTGAATTGAAACTAGGGAGAGGTGGAATCTACAATAGAGATACGTATTTGAATTTAGCAAAGTCATTTGAAGACATTACAGAATATTTTCTGAAGACATATGTGGACAAAGCCTTGGTTTGTATATTATCTGTAAATATATTTATGGCAATTTGAATGCTAAAATGGAATCAGACATTTCTTTATTTATTATCATGTAACTTTATGCATAATGAATAAATGAATTAATTCATTTTAGAATAAACACTTAACATGAATAATGCTTTATTTTTTTTCAGATTATTTTAATTTTCTCAAGGCCTACACTCTAGGTTTTTTAATAGGCTAACAGAGAAGTAATATCCACATTAAATGCTGCATTACTTACCTATGTCGCTTTCATAGGAACAGCTGATGTGTTCAAAGCATGTGGTTACAGAAGGAAGTGTTTCTAGCTGTGGATTTAGAAAGATAGAGGGGTTTTTTTTCTCTCTTCTGCAAACCATCATCAAGATTCTTCTGGCTGGAATAATATTGTCTGTTACCATCACTTTTTTTAGGCTGGTAACAGGCAATGTGTCCTGTTAACATGAAACTGAGCGAAACCTGAAGGATCTGACAAAGACATGACAAAGCTAAACAAATGACAAATGACACATGCAGCTGAGAAACAAAAAACAGCATCCTTGGGAAGAAAAGTATTAAATATTCCTGACTGCAGTTAGAATAACAGAATCACAGAATAAGGTGAGTTGGAAAGGACCACAAGGATCAAATTGGCATAAGTCCCACTCCTGGCCCTGCACAGGACATCCCAAAGAATCACACCATGTATAATGATATAACAGAGCTGGAATTGGAATATTTAAATATCCTAGCTAATAGCCTACTACTAATATCCCTACTTGCATTATTTTAAAGGATATTGCTATCTACATGAGTATTTACACAATAAAAGGCAATCAAATCTGTCAGTCCTGCTCCTCTAAACCACCCATTGCTTATCATGTGTACAGAGTTTATAGGAAGGCAACCTCTGTGACTTGGTGTCCTTGTCTGCAAAATGCTGATAGCAACGCTCACCCAAATTGTAAAACACTCATAGTCCAGGGAAATAATTACATGCTAAGAGAGGTTTTAATAGCAATGTATTTTGATGGGTAATTCCTGTGACATGCATATTCTTATCTCAAAGAGGAGGAGTTTATGTGTAGTATTTGGTACAGTGGTTTATGTCTCTGTTCATCCAGTCTTTTCATTTAAAAAATTCCTTGCTGTAAATAGAAGCAGCACCCATACAGCCAAAGACTCATGACCATTCTATATTCAGGAGCATTGCTAAATTAAAACACATTTGTAGCAGATAATCTAAGCCCACAAAGAGCTGTGTCTCCTGCTGTTGCTTTGGCACACAGGGGGAACAAGAAGCAGAATTCCAGGTGTGGCTGCCTGAGCCTGGATTCCTTCTGCTGCCTTGACACCTCCTCAGTCAAATAAAATATCTTTTGGCTCACCTATATATGTGAATCTGATCATTTTTAAACTGTAATTGGTATTGCACAAGACAGAGAAGAAGAGAGATTTTATTTAGAAGGCATAGAGGCAGAATTAACAAATGGAAGAAAGAAGCATCTGACTTATATTTCAGGGACTGGAACGTGTCTGTAATGCAGACAAAAAGCCCATTACAACTCCCCTTCAAACTGAACACCATTCAAATCTATTTTTCTTGAAGCAGATACCTGCTCAAAACTAAAAATATACTTTGATATATTTTTTATGAATTCAGCTTCTCTAAGATAATTGGTCATAACACAACCTTGCATTAATTACTGCATTTCTTTGTCCAGAATTATGTCCTATAAAAAAGAAATCTGGAAAAAAAAGATCATGCATAAATTTTACACACACATATTAAAAAAAATAACATAAAGCATAAAGATTTTTTTCTTTGCTTTTCTAATACTGCAAAGAGGAATTAAAAATGTAAAAAATTAAAGAAAACAAAAAAAACCTCCCAAGAACTTTTCTTGGTTTAATTTAGATATTCAGTAAAGGAAGAAAAAAATAAAATTAAAAATAAATGGGTACCATTCAGAAAACAGTTGGATCTCTGTTTTGTTGTACCCTGCAACACATTAAACAGTAGCCATCAAAGTCATATTAAATCATCCTCTGCAAAGAATTTTTTATCTATTTTCATTTTTATTTTTAATCTTTGTAGGAAATAAGATTTTTAAAAAAATCAACATTATATGTAAGAAAAAAGAGAAATTATCTTTAACTGTACAGTTCATATTTCCATGCATTGTTCCAATAACAAGGATGTGGGAATTTTGGTGTTTTTTTCTTTTTGGTACCCTAAAAAATGTTCAATCTTGCAGTCAGTGTCTGAACACAGTTAGCAATATCAATAAACTCGATCCACAGATTTGTTAATGCAGTAACCTACTCTTCTGAAGAATTTTACCCAAATCAGCAACTGAAACTTTACAATTTACCTCACAGAAAAATCCTGAGCTTAATATGAACAATATAGTTATAGTCTGATTTATTGCTTGATGTCTGATTAGCATTCATGTCTATTTTATAAGTTCTTTTAATGCTTTACTGAAATAGCAGATGGATTTTGGCCTTGAATACTACTCCTTAGATCTGAAGGGTGTGAAGCATAGATACATATGGTTTAGCAGTCCTCAATTAAGCTTTTATATTCAGAGAGCATTATATTCATATTATAAATTAATTAGGTGAAATAAAGTGTAGTGTACTCAAACCCTGTGAGTAATGTAAGTACACCAGATACCATTTTAAATCCAGATCTTTTTTAAAGGGAGGGTATTAGAACGTGAGTTTATTAGTGTTCTAATAAACTAGATGGATGCTAGTGGATGAAGATTTTTCTGCTTTGTTTCATATACATTTAGATGCAGTTTCAGAGGAACATCTTCCATTTTTGTTCTTCTCTGTCCACATGTGAGCAGCTTATTCCTGCTCTTTACAGCAAGGTCTCAGAACTTCTCTTCCCTTACCATGACCATAAATTGTACCATGATGCCTGGACTCAAAAGACCAACCATGAGGTAGTCCCTTCTGAAATCCTCTGGGAAACACATAAAATTACCAGGATTTCTGCTTAACCTCATAGCCACCAATCAGCCAAAAATGTGTGGGTCCAAGATACAGATTTATCCAACTCTTGACCTCCAAGAAGTGGTTTCTTTACAGATTAATGCCTCTGCCTCATAATTTGAATAAAATAAAGGTGTTTGCCCATGTACTAGCTGGAAAAGAGAATTAAACCTCTATTTACATTACTTTCTGAGATGAAATCACAGTTGAAAATATTATTTGTATATCAGAACTACGTGATACAGCTCTTCCTCTTGGTCTTTATGACATGATATGGGAAACACTGCTTTCAGTTTGTGCATCTTGCTTCTGTCTACTGCCTTGGAAGGAATGAAATGCCCAGGAGATCAGTGAATCCACAGGTAAATGGAAAGGCAGGCCTCTCAAAAGAGTGACTGTGCTTGAGCATTAAGAAGGTGATAGCTCATGAGTGGGTGCTATGATTTGTTCTCTGGTATGAGGATGTGTTGGCTCAAGACAGTGATTTCTTTGGCAAGTCTGTGCTTTAGGACTTCCTCCTAAATGTGTGCCTGAAGAAAATTAGGAGCTGAAACTCCCACCTATTTTCCATCTACATGCAGGTTGAAAATACCCCTGCTTACCACACCTCAACTGAGGACATTTTTAGGCTTCTCTTTATTATCTGTACTATCCTGCTTTTTGCACATACACAGAGAGAATGTTACAAAGGAAATTCATATCTCCTTCCTCTTTCATCTCTACATTTCTTTGGGTGAAAGCAAATATTACATGTGAAAAGCATTTGCCTAGAAAACCATTTAGATTCATGTACTTGGTTGAAGCATAACAAAACACGTTTCTCTACCACCAACAGAAGACATCAACATATATCAAGAATGGAAAAGGGACAGTGATTCTAACATTCTTTTCTGAAATGTTTTGAGGTCTGTAGTAAGAGAAAGCAAAATAAATGAAAGTGACTAAATGTCTTTATGCATTAAGTGTTATGTCTGTAAAGCAAAGTCTAGCTTCACCTTTTAACAGTTGAAACTTTACTGATGACAGTGACATCATATCAGGGTACATGTGGAGTAGCTCAGCTGAGCAAATATCTTACATTCACTTACTGAAAGCTGTGGCTTATATTCAGAGGCTAGTGGGACTGTTAGTTATAACTGACTCTGAACTTGTAAATCTTCCTTTCCATAGGAAAAAAAAAGAGAGGATTTGTGTAGCTTCATTTTTATCTACATTGTAAGTAGGAATTTTTTTCTCCACATTGACTGTTTTAAAACTTCTGTATAAAGATTCATATTGGTCTAAGTGAAAAGGGAAGTAGGACCACTGGCTTCAGAGAATCCAGCTGCAGATCCAAGGATACAAGCTAAATTTATGGAACTCATATGCTAATTATGTATGCAGTAATGCAAATTGACACCCGCCTGCATGGAGGTACATTAATAATACTTGATAGTAGCAATAGAATTCATATGAAGGAAATACCATATTTGATTTTACATATTTTACTCTTTTGCTTTTAATTTTTGGTTAACAAAAAAGGAGAAAAAAATGAAAAAAAATCTACTGCTGGTAGGTTGCATTGTCATGCAATAACAAATTCCTTAAACTGAAAGTAGTCCAAATCATTTTATATGGTCCCTCTCTGCTCCACAGTTTCTTATTCAGCAGTCTCAAAAAAGATCTATTAACAAAACCGTATGGTGGTTGGAGTGCTCTGTTTTCTTCAGCAAGGTAATACATAATACAATTAATTAAGCCTCCAGGCCATCTTAGTATCAATGAGATTAGGTATTTGTTTATAGAAAGTCATGTGCCTATTTCCTGAATTGAGACCTAAAATACAGGGGAAAGTACTGTATATGATTATGTCATAAAAGACAACAATCCTCTGGCTGGATGGGAGGGGTCTGAGTTGAGGCTGTACAAACTTGTATCCAGATGCTTTCATTTTTTTCTTCTGCTGGTAGAAAGCAGATTTTTCCAAGCTTTTATAAAGCATTGTCAGATGCAACATACATATTATGGCACAAACTAGAATGTCCCAAGAATTCTAACTACCTGCCATATAATCCCATATTATATTCTCAATATTATTTCAACAGTGACTGAGTGCCTGTTGCTGAGGGTCTCTGCTAGGGCTGACTCTCAGGACAGGCCCAGCCACAGGCTCAGGGTGGTTAATAATATTTCTCAGGTACAACAAATGCACTTTTCTTGTTTTCACGCCTCAGTGCACTTCCAGAGCACACTGCCAGTCACAAAAGCCACTCAGGCTGCTCTGCATGATTGTTCAATTAAAGAGCACAGATAATTTCCAAGACTATTTCAAGTATAAACATGGACCAGTATCTATGTGCCTTTTAATCTTACAAAGAAAATACAAATGTTGAGAGGGGAATGAAATTGAAATGTGAGGTTAACAGTTTTTGCAAATCACCTTTTCTTTGTTTTAATTCTTCTAAATTTAGTTGACAAAATCATGAGCTAAGGGAAGGGTTCACAAAGCAGAGTTTCTCCTCCTCTGCCTGCATCTATGATGAGTGTGAGTACACAGATTACAGAATTTATTTTTTAGAAGTTTATTTTCAGCCTTTCTGGAGATATACAGAAGTTTAAATAACTGCTTTGACATCCTGAGCCAGGACCCTGTTTAGCCACAGGGAATCCATCCCAATAATTTAAACAATCTTTAAACTGAAACTACTTGCTAGAAAATCTCTTTGAATATTCATTGTGGTAAATAAAAAACAGTCTGTTGCACAGCACCAGCACAACACCTCTGAATCTTTCTGACCTAAATTACACCTGGAGTCTGTGTTTAAAGAAAGGGAAATAAAAGAATGAAAAATTTAATTTCCTTTTAAAGAAAGGAAAATTTAATTTCTGTATTTTGAGTGTATTTTGAGTCACTTTGATAGAAGTGACTCTACTGCTAATATGTGGTGACTAGTATTTCTAAAAGGGGCTTTTGAAATAAAGCAAGGTTAGGTGTGACTGGAGAGCTTTTGAAAAGCCTGCTCCAAACTAGCAAAGCTGTTTCATTTTTCCCTCTCTGAACCACTCATATTCTTAAGCAAACTGCACTGTGTTTTTCAGAGGATGCCTATAAAACTCAAGTCCGAATTGATGACGAACCAGCCTATTTGGACATTCTAGACACTGCTGGACAGGTGAGTAATTTTCCCATGTGAGTCATTCAATCAGAGATAAACTCAGAGATTTTAACCTCAGAGATATGGGTCACAGTGCTGAAAACAAGATTCCCTATTCAAACATAAAGGAAGCAGTTGCAGAATAACATAGAGGAATTAACAAAGGGGAAGATTAAAGGAGTGCTGCAATATAGAACAGTATAACTTCCAAATCTCATCAGAGAAGACAGACAGGCTGAAATGAAAAATAGATAAAAAGTTGTTTCCTTTTCTCCTGTATGCAGGAACATCTATCACAATAATGAAGTGAATAAATACTGTGTTGATTGCCTTACATCTTTCTCATTCTTCCTTTTCTATATGTATTACAGGAATTTTCTGGTCTTCTTGTAGACTAAGTATTTTGTTACATTTTGTCTTCTCCTGACATTATAACTAAATATAAAATTCTCACCCATAAGGAAAAGACCTTAATGCTAAAAGTAACACATAGTGTTACATATACAGGTTTTCCAGGGAAGCTGTGGCTGTCCAGTCCCTGGAAGTGTCCAAACCAGATTGGATGGGGTTTGGAGCAACCTGGGATAGTGGAAGTTGTCCCTGCCCATGGCAGGGGGATTGGAATGAGATGAAATTGAAGTTTCTTCCAACCCAAACCACCCCCTGATTCTCCCATTTCTATGACAGTGTGTCTGCTGTGTGAACATCAGCCAGGGAATTAAGCTTCACATACAGAAATGAAGATGAAGGAGTTTAATACAGTAATTTCTTCAACCTGAATCAGTTCATTTCCTTCCACTTCAGGATATTTTTACTGCTTAATCAAAGTGCTGCCACTTGCTGATATTTTCCTCAGGTGTGTCTCAGGGTCTGTTTGAAGGCCTTTGTAGACTCAAGTTTCCATAGTGTGTGTACACCTCATGCAGGAACAAGACAACCAATAAAGAACTTAAACATACCTAAATGAACAAAGAAATATTTGGGAAGCAAAAACTTGGTAACCTTGTTTTCAGATTCCCAAATGACTGAATGCACTGGGCACTGCAAATGGTGGGAAATGTAGTCTGCTGACAGAAATTTAAAGAAAGTTCAGCTATTGTCAGTTATTTTCACATATAAAATTTTTTCATGATTTTTAAAATTTTTGATCATGCGAAAAAGCTAGAACTAAACCTCATTCTGTATTTATGGGAGGAGGATACAATTGCCAAGGTTATGAATTTTGTCAAAACCAACAAAAGGAAGAAAAGAAATCCAAAAAAATCAGTAAATGAAAGGTGGTGATAACTACAGTAGAAAAAAGCTGGAGTTTTATCTCTAAGTTTTATTACTATTAGGAAGCAAAACATCTACAGTATTAATGATCCATGGTATGTAGTGACCAAGTAATGAAACGTGGTGCAAATATTTCATAGATTCATCGAATTTTAAAAGTTGGAAAATATCTTTAGGATCATTGAGTCCAACATTAACCCAATGCTTCCAAGCCCACCACTAAGCCATGTCTCCAAGTGCCACAGCTACACGTTTTTTTAAAATCCCTCAGGAGATGGTGACCCCACCACTGCCCAGACATCTTGGGCCAGGGCTTGATAATACTTTCAGAAAAGATTTTTTTTCTCATGTTTAATCTAAAACTCCCCCGTTCCCTCATCCATTCCCCTTTGTAGCAAGCAGAGGCCTGTGGCAGAAGCACCACACTCAGCAGATTTATCATCCCAGGCCATTTTACAGCCTGGGCATAGCTATTTTACTTCTGTTGAAATTTTGAAATGAATCAACCAAGTTGATTTGATATGAGCAGTTTTCTGTTTTAAATTCCTTTGTTGTTCCAATGTAGATTATCATCACTGAAACACGTTCCCAGCGTAATAAGGAAGCTCTTCCCACTCTCTGTCGCCACAGTTTTTCAGAAGCTGTCTGTTCTAAGTGTCCTGGATTTAGCTGCTTGTCTTTGCAGGCGTCTTTGAATTTGTTGTCTCTCTATCTGCACTACACATCTCCAGAATAAATCAAGACTTAATCCAACTCCCATTGAAGTCAGCAGCTGAAATAGGCTCTTTCTTCACAGAGAACTTAATGGTGCTCTCACAGAAGCTCACACAAATTCTGCTCTGATTTCAGTGACTCAGGGTAAAAATCCAAAGCACCCATTTGTGCTACTGCTGATGTGTTCCTTGACGACACCAAGTTGTTTTTATTGCCCTGGGTTTTATGTAAAATTGGAGATGTTGTCACAACTTCTGAATCAGGCAGTGGAAAACTCATTTGTCTGGGTGTCCTTGCATAAATACGTCATCATCAACTTTGAATAATGACTTTAATCACTTCAGGAGATCAAGGAGCTAAAATTGTAATTCATCCTTATTTGGAAAACACAAGAAGTCAATAGAGAAACTGACTCAATTTAATGTATTTTGTTGTTGTGGATATGTTTCAACAAATATGTTTCTCCTTTTCCTTCTGCACCTATGGACTAATTAAGAATTTTAACTCTGACCAAATTAGCTACTAATCATTAACACAGTTTTAATTGTCAAATCTAGACTTCAAAATCAACATGTGATTTCATACCTGACACTGCATAAAAAACTTCAGTACTTTAACAGTACTTTGAAGCCCTTAAAACATAAATGGTGCTTCAAAAATACACGTTCTCAACTTTCTGAAGCTAAAAAGGAAAACAAACCCAACATTCAAACAATGTGACAACCAGAAACATTAATAAACTTGCTCATCTGGTTACTGATTTTTCTCTTATGCATATATGCAGACACTATAACATAGACCAAGTGCTCATCTCAGGAAATTAACTGATGTTCCATGGACTATGGGTATATATTTTTTATACACCATCATTTGCCCTTTTGTGCTCTTCCAATACCGTTTTTCCACTGAAGGCACAATGAGAGGTATTTTCTTAAAGAATGTAAGGGCTGGTGCAAGCAGTTATGCTTCACTGAACTCACTACACCTGCTTTTCACCACCCTCTACACCTGCCAGCTGGGCAGCCTGTGTTTGCTCAACCCAGTCAGCTTCAGAGAGAATATGTTCACCTCAGAGAGTTTCAGGAGCAGGTATTGATGTAGCTCCTGGTAGCTGGATTGTCATAAACAGACTTACCAGACTTACCCCCCCAAAAATACCCCTTGTTCTTTTTACAAAAAAGCATGTAAATGCTGCAAGGAAATGAACAATAATTGATACTGGTATTCTTTTTCAGTGGCACAACCGAATCTAGAGGTTGCTGTTTGTAGTTCCTTTGGTTATCAATGATGCCTTTGGCTCTTTAACTAGAAGCATTATTCTTAATCCAAAATTTTTCTTTTTCATCTACATTATCTATGTTTCAATTAAAAAAAAAAAAAAAAAAAAAAAAGCAAATAAAGTCAAACACATTAGAAGTGAGATTGAGATAATATTTGTAAAAATGAGGAAGTTTATATTTTTTAGCTTTTAACTTCCAAGGCAGCTACATTATGGCATGTAGAACATATAGGACAAACGTCATGTAAATCTGCAGCTGCAAATTGGTATCCGTAAAGATAGCTTGAACTTCCTTCTTCACCCATAAGGGACTTTTTTTGAATAACTGTCCCTTGAAATTCATCCATGTCCATTGAATTTGGAAGCGGTGTTGGTGGAGGTAATTCTGGGATTTCCCTTCTCTTAACCAATGTGCCATAGAAATAATCTGGTTTTAAATACATTTAATCCAAATTGACATAAACTCTGATTTCCAGCAAACTTGCAGGTGCAAATGAAAGGACACTCAACCCTCAAGTGCTTTATTCTGCATTCAGTTCCCCTCACAATTATTCTGAGAGTGACAACCCCCAATTGCTTCAATCTCTCACAAAAAGCCTCCACACAGAGTTATAGAAACCTTCTGTTCACTTATTTACACTTTGTCACCCTCTCTCCTGCTGTATTTATAAACTGTTGACTGACACAGGAGCTTTTATTCTTGCCACAGCTTTCCCCTGTATGACACATTACCTAATCTCTCTGTGTAGACCTCACGCTGAACACTAAAAGAGCAGCAGAGTTTCCTTCACTGAAAAACAATCTGATCTGATATGTAAAAGTGGCAAAAATTGTTTTCAGATACAAAGCAGGCAAGTATGTGGAAAAATGGGTTTCTGTACCTGTCAGCGAGACAGTACATCCTGAGATTATTGCACCAATTTTTGTTTTCTAAAACGTGAGCTTTTTATGATTAACTTAGTGCACCAGTATATTTCCCAGGTGTGAGTCAGAGACTTGAAAAATTGGCCCTAAAATGTGATGGCATGCCATTTCAGGGAGATTTTCCTTTGTCTGGAGTTGTGTGCGCATGAATTCATTTCCAGGCAGACACTTTTCAACCTGACAACAACAGTGCGCTCTGTACTGAAATCCATCTCTCAAATTGCTAGCAAATCACGGGACATGTTTATCCTGCCAACCTGCAGGACTATGATTCTTACCCCCTGCTTCAAGCTTTGAAGAGGAACCATATTAGTCCCAAGAGCCCTTCAGATAAACACACTTTCTCAGACTAAACACTATAGTCTGATGATTCACTCAGGCTGTTATCTGAGACCCTTCTGCTTATTATCTAAGCATGCTGCTCTAATCCTGAATCAATGGAAGTGAAATCTCAAAGTACACTAGTGCAGCTTATCTCAAGGAAAAGTAAAATGCCTTTTTGGCAGCAATTATGTCTTAATGGGCCTTTACAGTGTGTTCTTATAAGGGGAAAATAATTTTATTGCACTTTCTGGTAGGTACTGTAGTGCATAAATGAAATCCATTTTATTTTTAAAGCATAGGGATATTGAAGTAAGTAGAAACTATTAATACAGTGTATTAGGTGAGAAAAGCATTAGTTTTATTTCCTTTGTTGTTCCACAGGCTGTTGAAAACATACTTAGAAAGTCAAATCATAACACTGAAAATTTCCTGGGATCTCAAGACAAGTTGTTCTGTACTTTCTGGGAAGAGCTAAAATCTCTCCCTCCACCTAGTAGTTTTATTTGCCAATGGACAGATTGCAGAGAAATACTTATTTGGCATAGATACAGAGTGAAAAAACAGTTGCAGTAAATCACAGATGAAATTGTGGACCTGACACCAATTTCCTTCAGATCATTGGCAAAATATTCCTTGATTTCAGTAGGAAAAGATCTAGGCATATGCTGATAAAAAGGAGTGTATTACCAAAAGAAGAACAGGGAACTGACTGCCAAGATTCCCAGCTTCCTTTCTTATCCCTGTCCATGAGTGAATCATGATGCAATAAAGGGTGCATCAGTTTGTATTTCTAGGCCTGCATTTATCTTCCTGTCAAACAGGTGCAATAAAATGTTGCAGGGAACAAGCATTTAGGGTGAACATCAGCATTTATTGAGTCTGACAATACCGATTTCCTGCCCATTGCTACCATTCCTCTTCAGTAAAGTCAGTGGTAGTAGTTCCATACTGCAGGTGGTGCAAAACTTTCCAGTGTTTTGTGTCCTCTTTCAACAAAATCTTCTTTTTCTTCGCTCAAAATGTTTTCCCTCTACTCGTTCTTCATCTTTCTCTAACTGACAACTTTCAAAACCAGATAAATGCACAGTAATGCTGCTGAAAGTTCTATGGTTTTTTTCTCTTTTTAATAAAATAAGAACATAGAAGAAAATATATAATTACAATATTTTGTAAAAGTAGAAAAATAATTTTTTTCTTCTTTCTAAGCCTTTATTTGTAGTATTTCCTTTGGGGTTTTTGTTTTGTTGTTGGGGTGGGGGTTTTTCTTATTTTATTTAATTTGGCTTTGAGGTAGTTTTGTTTGTTTGGCTTGTTTTGTTCTGGCGTACATCGTATAGAAAACACCTATATAAACACATTCCATATAAGTAAACTTCATCTAAGTCTTCCACAAGATTAAAATAATTTAAATTTTCCTTTTCTCCCATCACTGGAAAATATTCTGCACTTTCTCTTTACACCAGTGAATGGTACTGAAGTACTCTGCATTTCCAGCAAATGCTGCACATACTTTAAGTGTGTCCTGATTTCTTTATATATATGACTGTCCTAGATAATCACACTAGGAATCCCTTTTTACAGAGGTTTGCTATCAAAAGCTACTTGCTACCAAGCAGCTTTACACAAACCAGGGATGCCAGTGGGCAGAAAACTGTATTCTACCTCTATCAGTTTTCACAAAGCTCACATCATAATGATATTTCCGGGACTAAAATATTGGCTTGAATGCTGAGAAAACAAGCACTTATTACAGCACCACATGGTGCCCATTTCCCCTGACCATATGACCAAGGAAAGGTTCTTTTGCAGAGTAGGATTTTAATGCTTCTCAAAAAGTAGGCTGCCCCCCAAAAATGAGATTTTTCAGAATTAAGTCTTTTATGCCATGCTGAAGCTTTGAATCGTGGTGTCTCCAGACAAAAGGAACAAAACAAAAAAGTTACATAGTGTTCTCTGAATCATCTAAATATTTCACTTGTTAAACCACATGAGAAGGACTGTTGCAAAAGGCTTTCTAAAAATGTAATTTTTATTTCCCACTAGCAGGAGGGGGAATGGAGAAACCTAAAGGCCAAGTAATATCTTCCTAGCTGGAGTTTAGATACATTTGCCCCAGAATTTGGAAGTGAAATACCTTCCTACCAAGGAAACAAACACACAAAAACTCCCAACCAACCAACCAACAAATAAACAGAAAAGTAAGCCTCAGCAAGTTTTGAACTCCATTGCTTGTTACCTAGATAATCTGAGAAATGTTATTCCATCAATCCAGATTTTTTCGAAGAGAGATTGAGGACCAAAGTAGGAACTCAATAAAATAATTAGTGAAATTATAAATTATTGTCTAGGGCTTTTCTTTCTTTCTTTCTTTCTTTCTTTCTTTCTTTCTTTCTTTCTTTCTTTCTTTCTTTCTTTCTTTCTTTCTTTCTTTCTTTCTTTCTTTCTTTCTTTCTTTCTTTCTTTCTTTCTTTCTTTCTTTCTTTCTTTCTTTCTTTCTTTCTTTCTTTCTTTCTTTCTTTCTTTCTTTCTTTCTTCTCTTCTTTCTTTCTTTCTTTCTTTCTTTCTTTCTTTCTTTCTTTCTTTCTTTCTTTCTTTCTTTCTTTCTTTCTTTCTTTCTTTCTTTCTTTCTTTCTTTCTTTCTTTCTTTCTTTCTTTCTTTCTTTCTTTCTTTCTTTCTTTCTTTCTTTCTTTCTTTCTTTCTTTCTTTCTTTCTTTCTTTCTTTCTTTCTTTCTTTCTTTTTTCTTTCATTTTTTTCTTTTTTCATTTTTTTCTTTTTTTTTCTGTTTTTTTTTCTTTTTTTTTTTTTTCCTTAATAAGCTATATTTTTGATATATATTTTTCTCAATTCCATAGAGGAAAGCTCTCACATTTTGCATAGATTTTTGCACCCGTTTATAATTTGTGCCTATTGGATGAGGAGACTAAATTTTTGTCATGAGTGTTCCATGTTCCCATCAGAGCCATGGGATGAGATGAGACAAATCATGGCAGAGAACAATCATTTCTTTTAAGAAGACAAAAACTCAAAAGTTTAACACTGGCCACATTGATTGTACCTGTGTCAGAAATTAGTGTGGTGCCTGACTAACACCTTGGACAAAACTGAAGGAGTCAGACTCCTATAACTTTTGGACATGTAGATGACCTTTGGCTTTGTGTAGGAGAATTTTCACATGTCTCAGAAGCTACTGAGTGTCTTTCAGGATCATAAAATCATGGAATGATTTCTATTGGAAGTGACTGTACAACCCTCTTGCCATGGGCAGGGACACCTTCCACTATCCCAGGTTGCTCCAAGCCCTGTCCAACCTGGCCTTGGGCACCCCCAGGGATGGGGCAGTCACAGCTGCTCTGGGTAACCTGTGCCAGGGCTTCACCACACTCGCAGGGAAGAATTTCTTCCCAACATTCCATCCAATCCTACTCTGTCAGTTCAACCCTATCCTCTGTCAGTTTAAAGCCATTCCTCCTCATTCTGTTGCTCCATGCCCTGTTCCCAAGTCCCTTTCCAGTGCTTTTGTAGCCTCTTCTGGAAAGTGTTCCAAGGTCTCCCTGGATCCTTCACTTTCTCTGTTGGGTCTATTGATCCAACCAAGGTACCTCATGACTTATTTTTTTGGAGCTCTGCCTTTGTCCTCATGGTTTTTGGTTTATTTTTTTTTTCTAATGCAATATAAATTATTCAGAAATATTTGTGCACATAGAAATGAAAAAGCATGTTGGGAAGTCACATGGACGTGACAACGCAGTCCTTTCATGTCACAAGTTCACTTTGTAAGCAATACAAAATCCATGCAAGATTGCAACACAGGTATTTTGCATTACTTTTGTGCTGATTTAGGTAGTCCCCAGGGAGCACACCCCTCCAATAAACACTGAGCTTAATTTCAGTTGCAGAAATATGTGCATTATTGATTAAATGTTTAAAAAGTCTAAAATAGCCACTCTGCAGATTGCTTGTTTCTTCCTTTCCCCCCTTTTCAGGTTCTCAGATTAAATTATATGCCTGCTGATGAGTAGGGCACAGGAGACGGAAGAGGAAAAACTTGTGTGGTGGAATTTTTAACGTCAGAACTCTTGTTAGGGAAGTCATCACAAGAGAGCATATATGCAAGCCAGAATATAATTTGCAGTCATTTATCAGAGCAATGAGGTGTCTGACTCCACAGCCTCCTAGTTTACTTCTGCAAGGCTGCACAAGACCTCACTGGGGAAGGTGGCAAGCCTATGATGACCACAGAAGTTGACAAGAGCATGTCTGAATCCCTGCAACTCTCTTTCTTGCAGCTGCAGTCATTAGTGGGTTGTTGCCTTTTTTTTTTTTTTTTTTTAATCTCTGCTGTTTATTGAAATGTATGTACCAAGCTATTATCTTTTCCTTTTAACCATTTATGATGCATTTGTGATAAAAGATGAAAACTGGCTCTTTTCTTTTTTTGCATACGAATAAGAATGGGGAAGAAGTATTATGTGGTGCATGATAAACCAAATGTATTTGGGGGTTTTAGAGGTAGTTAACAATGAAGATTGCTTCAGTGCCTGCATTTAGAAGAAAATTGCTAAGGTGTTTATCCCTCAGAGAGAGACCATTAACATGAATATAAAAGAAAAAGGCAGTTCTCTGAGTTAGGTAGTGTAGCACTGAGGATTTTTTACTGGCATTGTGGAGAATTGATATGGTGATTTCATCCATATTTAGGGGTGAATAAAAAGTAGATATCATCTCCCAGTTGATAGACTGCATCTTTTCATTACTGCACATGACAAACCATCTTGGGAAGAACAGGATTAATAAAGTTAACAAAGCACAGTTGCAGAAAACTGGCAAATATATTATCATGCGGAGGCAGGAGGCCAGTTAGAGTGGGAACATTGGGAATCTTAGTGAAAGGAAGCTGTATCTGGAGGAAGAGTCTGAGTGCCAGTGCAGGTTATTTACTAGTTTCTCAGTAAGAAAGAATGGTCACTCAGTGATGTTATATTTTGTAGTCCTGAGTTATTTTACTGGAAGTTGCTCAAATATGTCTTTTTCTCCTCCTTATTTATTTCCCTTTACTTACTTTTTTTCTATCAGGCTAGTGTGACTCAATCTTTCTGCATAAGTCATGATGCAGGACATGTGAATACAGAATAGTGAGTGCATATAAAATGCTGTGCAGTTAGGGAAGGGGCAGTGAAGTAGTCATCCATCAGTGCTCAAGATGCAAAGGAGCACTGACACCTGTTTTTCACTAGGCTTAATCCTGCATGGCCTGTGACTGAGAGCAGTGCCAGATAGCATGGGAAGCAGTATCACAGCTGAAATAGAAGGGGAACCTGAATCTTAAATTCCACTTGTGGGAAACAACATGATTTCACTGAAGGTAAAAATAGATCATGTCTATCAATGATTTAAAATAAATTAAAATAATAACCTCACAAATTCATGGTTTTCAGAGTGAAAGTTTAACATACCAGTTCAGAGCCCCAAACTCATTTGGATGAAGATGAGAGCAATGTCATAATGAATTACCCTATGATTGAGTAATCTATATTAAGAAGCTGCTATCTTCATTTTTAATTAATTTCTCTTTACATTCAGATCTTTAGTAGTGCATAAAGACTTTTCTGCTTTGGGAGATCAGCAATGTATTAACAAGTGGGAAGGAATCCATCTCTTTCCATGAGAATACATTAATTTATAGAAAGAATCCTGAACTGAGGTCTAATGCAACATCATCACCTTTCTGGGACTGAAGACCTGTTTCTGTAGTAAGCAGGTTTCTGCTGAAAAGCATAAGTACAGGGGAAATTAAGAGAAATTATTTTAGAAATTTCTCAGCCAAAATTGTGTGAAAATCAGGAATGTAAATCTAAGCTTGAATTTCATAATCAGTGCATGTATATTCTTAAATTGTTGATCATCCATTCAGCTGACCCACTAAGCTTGGACCATTTTCTTGCCCATAGGCAAGGTCTTGAGGTGCTGCCAATCACTTTACCCAGGTGAGATAACCTGTAAACCCCCTATGAATCAGCAGCTAAAAAGTAATGCTGCTATTTTTCACAGAAATGGATATCATACCCGTGTCTTCCAGAAAGAACACTTGCCATGAATATTCTCCTTCTTCTTCTGTTTCTCTTTCCAGGTGAATAAATTAGCTTAAACAAGAGGTTGCCAGTTGCCTTCTAAATTACAGGTTAATTTCAGTGCCGGTCTCAGATTTATCCTTGTACATTCCCAGAGTTAAGAAAAGGCTACTGATTTTGTACAATGTGGTGTTTGTAATATTGCCTTGGAAAGCTGTCAGATAAAACTCAGAAAGCCATTAGTCTGCTAGGAACCGGGACTGAATCTTTTTTATCTTCATACTTCTCCCGTCATCAGTGATGTGCATTTTGTCCCGGTACAAATACAGAGAAAGAAAGGATATTGCTGTTTTACAACAAAAGCAAGAATTCTTTCCTGTAATTATAAGGCGTGAGACATTGACTGATCATTAATCAAGGGAGTGATTATAATATTAATCCACTTCCACTGCAAGCTTATGGGCTAATTCTCATTTATACTAATCCCATTTTGAACTGCTTCTGAATCATTACTAGAATGGGAAAAAAAGGTTGTGAGAGATGGGTTTGATGTATAACCAGAGCAGTGTAGACACTTGACGAGGAGAAGAATCAATCTCTGTCCTCCAGTGTTTAAGCCAGAACCCCTGCATTTTCTTTGGTCTGTCTCTGAGCTGTTACTCAGCTCTCTTCCTTCCTCCCAGTGATGTGGCAGATGGTTTGGGCTGGCACAGGTGGCTGAGTACCACCTGCTGCAAATTTTTTGCTATCTTTTGCTAGGTAACTCCTTTTGTTGTTGTTGTCGTTTGCAAAGGATTGGTGGAAATAAGAGAGAGGCAAGAAGAGAGTGTGAAGTGATGTTGAAAGTGTTCTATGCTTTCTTTTTTTCTGCTGTGTCATTGCTGGGAACCTGTGGCTGGTGAAGGCAGGGTTCATGTGAACAAAGGCAGCAGATTGGGAACTTTGGCTTCTGTGGTGGAAAAAGTGTACCTTTATTATTTCATAGTGTTACTCAACCCATGCTGAGGAACAGCATTTCCCACTGCTGAGTGCTGTGAAGGGAAAAATCCTCAATTGGCTTTAAGCATCAGGTATGACATTCTCTTGATCTTTTGAACTCCTTTGGAAATGAAACAGCCTTGTAGAAGCTAAATGAAAAGCTTAAAATGGAGAGGAGGAGCAGCCTTATCATCCAAATCCATGAAGGATATGACTAGGCAGGGCATGCCTGAATACTGTGGACATCAGAGGCAGGGCTCTCTATTTAGTCTCTGTTGAGGTAGTGAGAGATGTACAAAATAAAAACACCCCTGGCACCTTAAACGCTTTCCTGAGAATGGGTTGAGTTGCTCTCTGGAGTCAATTGTGTCTCTCTAGTGACTGCAGAGAGAGAGACATGAAGACTAAATAAGGCTATGATTCTAAACTTAGAATACCTGACTACCTCTTAAGAGGCAAAAACCAGATGAAATTAAGCCTGTCCTTTGCATCTAGATTAGTACTGGCATTACAACCTTTATAACATGCAATATCCAGCTAACATCTTAAATAGATGTTTTCTTATTTGAAATGTAACTGCTGCAGGTTTCTTGCTGCTTGCTATTATAAATAAGTTTTTAATAAACTACTTGCTTTTGTCCTCTCCTCCTCTCTCAAAGAATAAAACACTAACAAAGTCCATGAAAATCAGATAATTATCACAGCACTTCTCACCAGTGTACTTTTACCAGGTAAACCTATTTCAAGAGGTAAAAGAAAAGCACACTTTATGACAAACAGTGCCAGGTGGATGATATGTAATCCCAATGAAGTCAACTGTGATGCTTATGTTTGTAGGAGAATTTACTAACAGAGAGATATGGGAGGTTTGCACTTTGGCTTTAAAAAAGATTTGCTGCTAAAAAGTAACATTTTATGGTATCGGCAAAAATTTTCCTGAGACAGAAGAAATTTTCCACCTTTAATAAAAATTCTGAGTGAATAATGAAGCTTCACATATTTTTTATTGTTTTAAATTTTTCTTCTCTCATGATTTGAAGATTGTTTTCCCCTCCCCCGAGTTTCCTGTGTCCTTTTTGTTCATTTTATCCTTGTTTGTTCATTGCCATAGATGAACAATATCCTGCCTGTTTGCAAGAACCTATCCTACCCCTCATGTGTTCACTAGAAATATATAAAAAAACCAGTTTATAATAAGAACGACCCCTGTGGTAATCAGGGAGACAGTTTTGATTAAGAACATCTGTTAGCAGATTCCCGGTTCTAAAGTCAAGCAGGATATAAGACAAGAAGATATAGAAAGTGACATTCTTCAAACTGTGAGGCTGGCCTCCCTGGGGAGGCTCTGACCTCTTCCAGAGATACAAGCCAAGATCATAAAAAAAAGAACAGACATCAAAATGTGTGGAGTGTGTGTGTAGTTTGAAAAACATGACACCTTTGCTTCGGAGGTGCCGCATCTTTAAATTTCTAAGCACCACACTTCTGAGGAGTGTGGGGAAGGACTGCACTTCCAAGCTGTGTTTACTGCTGAAACACATCACCACACATTGAAAAAGAGAGGCAGGGATGCTGACCCTCTTCTCATTGCCTTGTCCATTTTTTTTGTTTTGTTTTGTTCTTCTCCTTTCCCTTTTATCCTTTCTGCAGCTGACAAGGCCATCTCTTAGCTACGCACAACATGCCCAGCACTCCTTCTCCAACGTTGTTCAGGAGGAAATACTTAGGAAACAGTAAAGAAACAAACTGAACCTTATTATATATCATCCTAGACTCTTTCAGTCAGCAAGGCAGGGCTGTCCTGAGCTGAACATGAGACTCTGACTTATGTTTGATAACAACACATAGACTAATCCTTCATAAAGGTCTAGGTAGCTAAGTGTAGTGTGACTTTACTGCTCAATGACTTTGTTTCCTCTTCTGGACGCATTAAGATACCCATCTTATTTGGAAAAGATTCTGATCGCTAATGAAAAAAAACAAACATATAAGTTCTATTTTTATATTCATGATAACAGTATGCATTTTAAAATTAATTTAAAAGATTACTCTTTATGAAAAATTGTCTCTTGATCATTATGAAATGTGAGGTAAAAGAGTATAAATCAAGATGAAGGAGAGAAAACAGGGGTTAGGTATTTTCTGTTTGCTAAGCTGTTTTCTGAAAACTTCTAGGAAAAGCAAGAATATACAGGAGGATAAAATGTGGAACTAGGAACTTTCTCCCAATGGTAGTTATGGAAATATTTCTTTGGCATGAATGGATTGGATTATGAAAGACAAAGTGTTGCTAGAATTGAGAATTTTGAGAGATTACAAGGCAATGAGATAGATTTCTACAGGTACACCAGCAATTCCACACAGATCCGGAAAAATGTGGGGCTGCTGCTGGAATGAGTGAGTGTTGTAATGAGAGGAGCAAGGAGTGTGCAAATAGACTCAAGGCTTCCTCTCTCCGAGCCTTCAGAAGCAAGCTCTGCTCTAATGCCTCCCAGGAAAGCTTGAGGAAGAGAGAGAGTAGGGGGTTGGAAATAAGGGAGAAGTGAATCAAGCTGGGTGTAGGCAGTTCAGTACCACAGGATGAGACACATCCAAGCATGTTGAGCAAGATGCTGATATCATTGTGAGGCCATTTTCATACCTTTGAAAAATCATATCAGATGCCTGATCACTGAAGAAAGGCAAATGTGACATCTCACTAGGAGCAATCTAACCATCAAGAGACTTTCTTGTCAATGTTCTTCAACAGCAGGTAGAAATATATAGTCTTATGAGAATTAGTGGTGCTTTTTTTTTTTTTTTTTTTTTTTTTTTTTTTTTTTTTTTTTAATTCATTTATACTGGAAAAAGAAAAGGAAAAAGTTATGCTGCCTTTTTTTAACTTTTAGAAAAGTTTTGTTCTGTTTCTATCCAAGCTTGATATTTGTTCTCAAGCATTGCATCTCCTAAGATGAATGATGATTTGGTTTCAAAAGAGGTTTTAACCACATTTTTCAGTTAAGTCTTAGTCACAATACACAAGAGAGTACTCAAGACTGATGTTAAGCTGCAAAGTGCTGCAAGCATGACAAATTTCACTTTAATTTTCAGAATTTATTTCCTTTTGAGGGGGTGTGATTTCCTTCTGTCTTTCCCCCTTGGCATTTACTGACTTGAGAATTTTTTGTATATTCCCTTTATTTTGTAGAAATTTTTATCCAGTGCTATTCCTGAATGATTTTTTCGGAGGTCTCTTTTACAGCAAGAAACAATTAAAGAAGATATTAGTGTGACAGATTCACAGCTTATTTTTTAAGATAACCAGGCAAAACATAAAAATAAAACTACTGAAAAATCTGTAAAACTTCTTGCTTTGTCTCTGTTTACACCTGAACACTCACAAAACCCAGGTTAACTTGGATTTTAGTTCTGCTAACTGTAGAGAAAATGAAAAAAAAGTGGAATCTGGAATAAGACTTGAACTTAATTAACTAAGAGATGCAATTTCTTCTCAGTTCTTTGTCTTTTCAATGCAATATAATGTGCATGCAGATTTACAAAGATTTTAGTATATTTATTGGCAATTAAATTTATTCATTCTCTTGGTAGATATTATTATGGTGAGGGTCCTAATGAAAAGAAAAAAAAAACAACACTTCTTTTGAAATCAAAAAACAGGCTTATTTGTGTTTGACCTTGGAGTGCTTGAATTTGTACTGAGCAATCATGCCAAGGAGAAGAAAACTGAGAAATTAATGTCAACATCAAAAAAAATTGGAATGAAAATTACTAGCTGAGTTAAGAACAGAAAGCCAAGTATATGTCCTCAATCCAGTTTGCACAGAATACTTAATGCCTCTCAAAATGGATCATTGCAAACATGACACTAAAGTATTTTGCCTGTTTAGTCTAATTTATCAGCAGTAATAATATGTCATAATGAAAAATTTCATAGGTAAACTCATTTCTATCCTGAAAGTCTTAACTATGCCCTGGCATGAACCAGAATGTGTAGGCAGATGATTCTGACTCAAAAGTGTCAGTTCTAAAAGCTGAGAACTCTGTCCCTTTAAAATGATTCAGTGTGTGAAATTAGGGACCCAGGGCCTCCTGTCAGTCAGGGAAAGCCATTAAACATCCCTGGGGAGTGATCCTGGGAGTACTCATGCTCCAGAACATCACTTACTGTAACTTAAACAGGGATGTGTGACCTAATTCCTTCTTGGTTTTCCATAAATGGCTAAAAGTGAGTGTACAGAGTTCTGAGCACTTCCTAGAGGTGGATCACCTCACTTAAACAGAGCTCATTCTTTGCAAAAGGTTGTGCAGAGTTGTCATACAGTGGTACAGTAGTTGATTTATGAAATTTCTTACTCAAGGAGACAGGTCATCTTGGCTTGTTACTAGGTTCCATGTGAAAACATGTACTTTTAGCTATCAGCTCCACTCAGTTGTATAAATCCTCTAAAAATAAATAATAGGTGCAAAAAATAGATAATTAGATAATCAATGGTATAATTATTTTCCATCATCAGAAACAGCCAGTAGTCCATTAATGGCATTGAATTGCTTACCACTTTTTACAAGGACAGCTTAGACAGTGGACTGCAGCTGCACAGCCAGCTAAATTCAGAAGCCTAATCCACAAATTTAACTTTGCTGAGGGTTTCCATTGTCTGTTCAACCTGAAGGAATCTTGGAGTAGTTCTGTTCCTCCTATAAAGGAGACTATTCTCCTAATAATGGTGTAGAATAGTTCTAAGGGACTTGTTTTCTCTAAGGGAAAGAGAAAATCAGGGTCACAAGAGATGGGGGCTCCAGTGAGATCTTTGTTCTGGTTTAAAATCCTGGGGTCTGAGGGTGGATAATGGATTTAATGACTGTGTTTAGTCAGTAACAGTCCCTGCTCTCAACTTGGAGACTTTGAATGTGATGTATAGTTTTGTATTGCATCATTTATCAATTTAGTAGGTGTCTAATGTAGATGGCTGGAAAATACCTGGGAACAAAGACACAGCTCTGTTCAGTGTCTTGTCCAAACCATAGAGTGTGGAATCCTTTCTGTTTGATATCTTCAGTGTTCAGCTGCCCTACTGCTTGCACATCCAGTTTCCAGAGGATGGGCTGTGTTATAACTTGATCCAGTCTATCTTGTAGCTTGGTAGCTAATAAACTCTCCTGGGGTGCTATGGGGGGATAATTTAGAGATTTTCAAATTCTGAGTAAGTCTCAAAGCAGAATCCTACCCTTAAATTGCCTGTTAGTCTGCCATTTTGAAGCTTAGTTGGATGAACTTTTTCCTGCAGCAGGTGAAATGTTTTGAATGATATATAAAGCCCTTGGGTAGGAGATACATCATAAATAAATGATAATGGTCAACATGAAAGTCTATTCACAGGAAGCATTGTCAATCACCATGAGCAACTATTGAGAGAGATTTAAGACTGAGACTTTTAAAAGAGCATAAGAAATCCATTTCCCTTCAATTTTCAGCAAGGGCTGAGGATATATATGTAAACTAAACTGTTTTTAAAAATCCTAGCCTAAATTCTCAATAGAGTAAAAAAGACAGGATTTTATACTGCATCCTGCTGCTCACAGAAATGGTCCAATGTTGATATGTGTATTCCTTTTTTATCAGACCTTTCTGCATCTTAATATCTCTGGAGAACTGATTCTGTCAGGAGGATTCTGATCCTGACCGACTGTTGCCATGGTATTGGGTTATTCTGGGCTGTGATCAAGAAAAGCAAACAAACTTGAGGAAGAAACTGGCTTTAAAACACATTCTCAAGCCACAGTGCCTGAGACTAGTTTTTGAAAACTAAATCTTGATTTTTTGTACAATGTGGCAGTTATTAAAAGCTTCTGAAAAAGAACCATACCAGTAACAAGAAGCATTGCTGTGACAATAAACATAAAATGAGAAAAATGAAGGAGGAGAGAATGGGGCCAATTTTTGCACTCTTTGAAATTGTTCATTCTCATTTAATCATATTATCCTACACTGAAGTGAAACCTCCATCTTTTCTGAGATCCTTTGAAAAAGTAGAACTTTTTGCAGATCGGTTCCCTGTTTTGTTAGGCACTGTTCCAAAGTTTCTGCAACTAATGAATGTATTTTTGATATTACTGAGCTTTTGAATTGAGTTCATAATAAGGAATTTGTACCTGTCTCCAATTCCCAGGAAGTAATATAGTTTCTTTTACACTTGTTAATATCCATTCTGTTGCAAGTCATCTGTTTGTTCTGGCAGCACTGAAGAAATTTCTAGTAGCACATGAGACAGTATTTTCTGTATGCAGGCACTTACATAATAAGTTCATATTCTTAGAGGACAGAGCTCCCTTGATGGCAAAAGAAAAAAAAAAAAAAAGTCCAAAGAGAAATCCTTATTTTTGGGGTTGATGAACAGAGAAGGATGCACAAATTTCAGCAAGCAGTGTTTAAAAGGGTAAAACAAGCAACGTGAATTAACTTAGAGAACTAGGGAAATTTTCAAGTTTGTTATTTACGGATGGGTAATTTTGTTTGCCAAATTACTAAGTAAATACAAATTACTAATTCTTCCTGTTTGCAGGCAGAATTCACAGCCATGAGGGACCAGTATATGCGAGGTGGAGAAGGCTTCATTATCTGCTACTCCATCACAGACCGCCAATCCTTTCAAGAAGCAGCTGAGTTTAAGGAACTCATTTATCGTGTCCGGCACACCTATGACATCCCAGTGGTGCTGGTGGGAAACAAAATAGACCTGGAGGAGTTCAGACAGGTAAGTGACTTCTCTGCTGGTTTTGGCTTGGCTGCCTCAGGGGTTTCTGCAGCATCTGTTGTACAGTGCTACTGAAAATTATTAGCACAAGAGATTTAATCCAAGACTGATAAAATTTTAATGAATTTAAGTCTTTGTGGTGCTTTTCATTCTTCTGTTGTAGAACTTGTAGTAGGCTTGGCAAATCACACCTAAACTTCCTCTGTTTTTACTTGAAAAACTTTGCTGTTGTAAAAAGACTTATGTATGTTCATATATATATAATATAAAAAGAGCCTCAATCATAGTCTTTGTGGAAAAAAACCCTTGGGTTTCTTTGATGTTGGCAGCCATTAAGCAGAGATTTGGTTTTTCTCCTCAAAACATACTAGATTTGATTAATCGTTTTTTAAGCTCAGTCTTTAAAAAAAAAGAAAAAAGAAGGAGAAGAAGTATATATGAAGATCAAGTGTGATATCAGAGTGTTCAGGTAAAATGGGGACATGCAAGATGTGAATTCACTTTGATTTGGATACAAGATTTCAGCTACCACCACTCATAGAGCAACAGATTTTTTTTGACTACAAGGTCAATGACTGTGGCTCTCTCAATGTTTTTAATAATCTTTGCTCACTCTTTTCCTTTTGCTCTCTCTCTACTTCTTTCTTACTGTTTGTACTGGTGAGCTAGAGAGAGATCATATTAGAATGGCTTGGTTGTGACCTGGTACTGAACAGAAAATACACCTAATCTACAACTAGAACTGCCTCCAAATATCTGACTTCTGTGCTTACATATCTAACACTTAAATAAAATGGTGGGTTTTAGTTCATCAGCATCTGTGCTCACACAATCCTATGTACTCTTTTCCACTTATCCTGCCACTCTTCTCCCCATTTTGTTGTCTTATTTATCTACCTGAAAAAAATGCAAGACAGCATTGAGCCTGAAATCAGTCTTAAAAGTCTGATTATGTACATTTAAAACTTCACATCTGTTTTCCAGGTCATTGGCTTCCTCCCAAATCAGGCTGTGACAAAACCTAATGGTGACAATCCTACTGCAGTTTAACAGGGGCTTCAAACATGAGTGCCATGTGCTTATACACCAGAACGGGAGGAATGTGGCTTTGGGGAAGGATGTTGATTCAGTTGTTTTGCTGAGAGAGCTGGGCATACACTTGATCAGAAAGCAGGATAAAATTTATTGCCTACAGTTACCCCTAGATGAGATTTCAGCAGTGCTCTATTTCCTCATTGGTACTCTAATTCTTCTTTCACCGATCTCTGGCACTATCTCTTTCTAATCTAACCTTTTGATGAACTTTTATATTTTAATCATTGTCAAAATATATAAAAATGTATGTCTGGTTTAAATACTTTTACATGCTCCTTTGTGATCTTGTCTGGTCTCACAAACAGGCATATTACTGTGCATGAATATCTGGATTTCACCTACAGAATTTTAGATTAAGGGGCATGGGGAAGCCTTTGGGAATAATAGTAGAAATTAAGCCTGTGAGATGTCTTAAACACACTAAAAATTGTTCTATAAAGTCATAACTGATGATCCTGCCTGAATATGTGAACAAATAAATTCCAAATTATGGTCCTAAATTTTTAAAAAGTTTTCAATGAAACAGAATTTAGGCCTACAGAATGTTTTCCTCTATAAATACCAACATATTTTGCAATGTCAGAAAGCTTTTCTCAAGTATTCTGCAATCTAGACTTTGGCCCCTAAGTCAAAGACAAGTAAGGTAGTGCAAACCAGATCTGCTCCTTTAAATAAAGCTTTTGAATGTGACAATATGTCCATAAGCGTGTATTATGTAACAACAGTAAAGAAAAGCAACTTTTTATGGAGTGCATATTTTGAGATCTTGTTTTTAAACTATCTCTAGTCCATGACTGTTGTCCATTCCACAGTTCAAAGCAAATCATGGTTAAGTGGGTGAGATGAGCAGATACTGCTCAGAATATCTTTCTGACCTAAACTGAAGCCCCAGTGTGTGGGAGGACCCTACTGTGCCCAACTTTAAGCACATATTCATGCTCTTCATTGTTTCACTCTTTCAGTACTCGGACATGAGGCTGTGCTGTATGTTTAACAAAAACTGAAATAAGTTTTATCTATGCTTGCTTGTAAGGTTAAGCAATATCTAAGTAAATGGATGAGCTCTGGGAAGGTAGATTGAAAGGGATCTTTTCAAGGTCATGCACTGTGGTTACAGCTTCATTAAAAGCATTTGGATGGTCGAGAGTGACAGCCAACTAACTCTGGAGTGACAGGCAGCAATGAGCTGGTGATGTAGGGCATTAACATATCAATGAACAAACAGGGAGGTACACAGGCACAGCAAATTCAAACAGCTGAAAAATAGTAGGTGTCAGAATGCAATCAGCCAGATTGGAATTTGACCAGGGCACCAGGGCTAATACTGTTGTTTTGTTTAATGATATTTTTCTCCTGTAAATTTCATTAAAACAACTGTAATGTTATTCACGTTATTTCAGGGCATAACATTAAGCTCAACCTTCCTGGGCATCATTTCCATTTAATGACAATTCTGTAACAATCAGACAGGCTGTAGTGGCTTGGCCAGCAGAAGCTATTGTTTGAAATGTGAATCCTTACACAGTACAGTTAGTGATGTATACTGCTTTCCTCAAATCTATCAACAGCACTACAAGAACAAAACTAATCTGCAATTATAATTGTAACTTAAGAGAAACACTGCTGAAAAACAAAAATCATGAGTTTATTATTTTTAAATGTTATTTTTATTTTATGATGGCTTCAGTGAAATTATAGTCTTTATGTGTGCCTGTGATTTTTAATGTCCTAAGAAATGGGTTTGTCTGTACTCTTTCTGAAAGAAAATTTTAGTTATATTCACCAGCCTAAAGAATAAAGACTTTCAATTTTCTCTGAACAACACAGGGGAAATTGTGCAAAAACTAGGTGGAAAACAGAGTAAATCATTATCTTGATGTATATGTGGTGGTAAGGCAACCTCCATCCCCCACTGAACAGGCATGAATTGCTAAGGCATTCACAGAATCATGAAGTGGTTTTTATTGGAAGGGACTTTAAAGTTCATCTCATCCCAACCTCTCTGCCATGGACAGGAACACCTTCCACTAGACCAGGTTGCTCCAAGTCCCATCCAGCCTAGCCTGGAACATTTATCTGTGTCCATTTGGTGATTCTTCAGCCATTGCTCTAAGAAACATTTAAGTATTATGTGCATTATACTCCATAGCTATTTCATGGAAAAATACAGAACTAAATGATTAGGTAACATTTTAATTTCAGTGTTTTCAAACAACAAAGTCATTAGATCAATGAATGTATGTTTGTATGTCCTTAATTATCATAATATTTTCAGAAACATGCAGGACCAGCTGTTTGAAAATGCTGATACTTTCACTTTAGGTAAACCTTGTCACTTTACTCCAGATGAACAACTGATTCTTACTGTTTAAAACATTTGTAACTGATAAATATCTAATTAGAACATATTCATCTTTGAAAAATACATTAAAGCTTTGTATTATTTTCCCCTAAGGTTTTATTATACCAGAAAATAATTCTCAAACCAGGATTACAGTAAGTTTTTATGATCAGAACCAGCTGAATATTCTCACTTCAATGAGATTTTACTCTGTATTTTACTCAAGATAAGTCTACGGGTTATCAGACAGTGTGAGTGTCAACTTCTAGGTTTTCATTTTGACAGTTGCTGTATTTTCATGCTTCTCAAACCTTGAAATATCAGTTGTGTCTGAGACAGATAAACGTTTTTGGTTTGTTTTGCTTTGTTTTTGTTTAGCTTTATTTTTTTAGAAACTGGTTTATTTTCTTTTGTGTGAGGAACTTTTTGGTATATACATCAAAAATTGTCAGTCTTTACCTTCTGGTGCCTGGTTGAGAGTCTGAAAATACTTCCAGAAAATGATGTTATATTTTACTTTTATTTTTATTTTCGGTGCATGACTGTGAAGCACTGTTTACTAGATGCTCCTTTACTCATATTATGAATCATGAAACTGCAGTGTAATGGATTTCTTACCTTAGCATCAGGCTGAATTCTGTTGCTTTTGGGATTAAAACAGCTTTGAAATTCGTAACTGTATTTTAACACCAGCAGTTCCACTTTCCCTTGAAAAAATTAAATGTAAGTTAGGTAGATATGTCTGTACTGAAGACTCTTGTTTCCCATTATTCAGACCAATGCCACACACAAAAAATTAAAAGTTAAATTTTCCTTCTGAACTTGAATTGCAAGTCAAGGGAGATGCATTTTCACTGCTTATTGACAAAGAATAGTATACATTTGTGTTAATTACAGACATTGTAAATTATGAAATTAAATTACTTGGCCAAACTCTCTATAAAATCTATGCAGAAAACCAGGATTTATCACATGTCATAGAAGTGTCTCATAAAATGAGATGTATCTGCCTGGGAAGAAGTCTGTCTTGCTGCTGACAGCCGAGGGAGGCTCAGATAGCCACCTTTTTTGCCTTTTTGTGGCGGTGTTTTGGTGAGGTGAAAACTTATAAAATTGTTTCTGGCATCTTTACAGTTTAGAATCAAAACTTACTGATTCATTCTGTTATTGCTGCTAACTACTTCTGAACAATACACTCATCTTTTCTTTGATTTTTGAGCAAACAAAGTCCTAGACAATAACAACAAAATTATAATGGGAATATAATGGAAAAATACAGAGGCGACTAAGGCACAGAAAAGCAAATTCTTCAAAACTGTGTCATGTCCAGAAAAAGGGAGTTAGGGAAGGGTCTGGAGCAAATGTCTGATGAGCAGCAGCTTAAGGAGTTGGGAAAGGGCTCAGCCTGGAGAAAAGGAGGCTCAGGGGGTTCTTTTGGCTCTGCACAACTCCTGACAGGAGGGGACAGCCGGGGGGAGGGGGGCAGACTCTGCTCCCAGGGAACAGGGACAGGATGGGAGAAACAGCCTCAGGCTGTGAGAGGAGAGGGTCAGGTTGAATATCAGGGAAAGACTTCTTCATTGAAAGACCTGTCCAGGCCTGGTACAGCTGCCCAGGGCACTGGTGGAGGGATTTAAAAACCTTGAGGATGTGGCATCTGGGGACATGGGTCAGTGGAGACCCTGGCAGTGCTGGGGGAATGGTTGGACTTGATGGCCTTAAAGAGCTTTTCCAACCTCAGTGATTCTATTTATTTCAATTTTTAATTGAACTTTTATATAATTCTTTCATCCAACTTGATTCCATTTGATTGTTCATTTCCCATGGATATTCATGCAGTTCCATTTTCCATCAGTGTCTGACAAAAAGGAATTATATTTGTAAGGAGTTGCCATCATCAGTTACATGCACTTGCCTCCACATTTCCTTCTCACATGATATCACATCATACGCTTTTTTGATCTTCATCTGTACATTATAAGCCATTTTTGCTGTTTTGATGGAGCTCTGACAGTTGTCTGAATATTTGGAATTAAAACTACTGAAGTTGTCACAGTGTTTTATTATCCTAGGAAACTGTCAGACCTTTGAATTATAATTTTCTTGCATTATCAAAATGCATATCTGGATTCTGTCATGTTCTTCTAAGACTCTAACTTCTATTTACTTTTTTAATTGATTTTGATTTTTCAACATTTCTTTTACACTGGTCATTGTCCTAAGAAGTCTTTCTCATATAGTTTTTTAAAAAGAACCTTTTTAGTGTTTTCCCTTCCAAGAAAGAAAGAAAGAAAGAAAAAGAAAAAAGGGTATGAGTTTTTTCATGCCAATGCAATTTGCAACTGTAATTTTTGGAAGGAAATTCTATCATTATCAACAGTCTTTAGCAAGTACTCATTTATACAGAGTTTACCTCCTTGTCATTACAATGCTTTCATGTTTCCACAAATTCCTCCAAACCACAATTTCACATTACCCAGGCTGCAGTAAATGCCATCAGACACACAATTGCAATGAAACTGTTGGCTAATTTCTCAATTTATAATTGTGTTAACCTATGGTGAACCACCTAGTATGTCCTGTAATTCCTTCAACATGGAGCAGAAGACATTTGAAGGGGACTAAAATGCAGATAACAAGCTGCTCTTTAGGAAAAGAAACAACAGCAAAACAATAGCTGCACTGCAGATAATAAAATGTTTATAATGTAAAACCCGGATATTCATAGATAAAAACAAAGACAGCTAATTACTTGTAGCTGAAGCAGGACAAAGCAGGATGTGTAGACAAGGGTATACACAGGGGAGGGTATTGCAAGGTCACTTCACTGCTAGGGATATTAACAGCACAATTTATATTGTTTTGAAAGGCTCCCTGTACTTCTTATCTCTACCTGCTTTAACATCACCATCCACCACAAAGATTTTTGTTCTCCCCATGTCCTGAATCCTGACTTGGCACGACCATGTGTGACTTCAGTGGGAGAACTCCTCAGAGGAGAGGTGTGAAGGTATGGAGAGGCTCTCCCACCTCTTGCCTTACTGATAGAGGTTGCTTCTTGGGCTGAGATTTGTCCACTTGTCCTGCAAATTAACACAGATTGACTCCTGTGAAGGTTATCGTCTGACAGTTATGCCAGCAGTATCTTTCTTTGTGACTAAAGCAGGCAAGTGACATAATAAAACTTCCACACAAAACTCCTGCAGGGTTGGAGGAGTGTAGGGTTTGATTGCAAGTTCAGGGTGCTGCAGGTTTTCTTAGAATCCCTCAGAGGAAAAGATGTTGGTTACACAATGACCACACAGAGAAATACAAATTGCAAGGGAAAACACAGTGGCATCATTTGTTGGGTGATTAGTGTTTAGTCAGGAGCCATTGTACTGATGCCTGTGCTGGATATTTGTTATGGTTTAACTCCAGCCAGCAACTAAGTACCATTCAGCCCTTCACTTATTTCCCTCTGCTCCTCATAGGGAGGAAAATTTAAAGGCAAACAAAAACAGTAGACACTTTAATAACTGAAACTTTTTTTGTAATGTGTTAATGATAATAATAATGAAGAGGAGAGAGAAGGAGGAACAAAGCTTGAGAGAAACAAGTGATGTTCAAGACCCACTGACTGATGTCCAGTGTGTTGCCAAACAGGAGTAGGCAGCTCCTGGCCAAATCCCCCCAGTTTATGTCTTGGGCATGACATTGTATGGTATGGAGTATCCCTTTGGCCAGTTTGGGGCAGCTGTCCTGGCCATGCTTTCCTCTGGCTTTTTGTTCACCTGCTCAGGGGAAGTATATTGGACATTGAAAAGTCCTTGCCTGAAGTGAGCCCTGTTGAGCAACAACTAAAATTTCACTGTGTTGTCAACTTTATCCTGATTGTAGATCCAAAACACAGCACTGTACCAGGTACTAAAAAGAAAATTAACTTTACTGTAAATGACACCAGGAAAAAAGAAAATTTTGGAGAAAGCTCATTATCCCTGAAGGACTTCTATAGTTCATTTTTCACCAGCATAGCAAAGTGTAAGGAAAGCACTGTGTGTCTCTCACTCCACTTCTTTCCCTGCTCCAGGACTGACTGCAAAATGCCATGTTATTAATTTTCCAAGTATTTGCTGAAGTCCTCATTTCCCTGTGAATCTTGCTCTTGAGCACTGTGTACAAGCCAGGCACCACCCTGTTGTTAATGCAGAGAAGGAAGGGTCAGGAACACACCATATCAAGCAGTGCTGACTAGGGCACAGTTCTGCCTCTCCACCTTCCATGCTGGAAGCAACACAATCTCCCATACCTCAGGATTTATCCTGTCATTTTCCCCACAGGGGCACACAGGTCTGAAAGAGGATGTAATGGGCAAGTATCTCGTTACATACTTGTTGCTGTTTTTACATCGGCAAAATCAAAATTTCAGCCCAACCCTTATATGTAATTTACTACAGTTCCAGTTCAGGAAACTGAGCATATGCTTCATTAGATTTTTTCAAGTTCATCTGTATTTAAGCATAGATGCTGTCCTGAAAGTGCGACAGTAAAGAGCAACTTTGTAAAAAAACCCTACATTTGCAAAGTAGCATATTAATATAGGCAGCCACATTTACAGAGTGAGTTGTTTGTACAAAAATGTGAATTTCTGGGAACTAGGATAGTATCCTATGTATTTTCTGCAGTAGGAGGTCAAACTACTTGAAAGTAGAAACTTTGCCAGAATTTAATTACAGCTCATTATGGTGTTATTAATAATAAGAGCATGACCTAGCATTTAAAGAAATGAAGATTAATCAGTTTAATCATCTTTGATTTTTTAAGATTTGCTTGTGTTCTCATCTTAATGATTCACTTTTTTTTTTTTTTCCCAGATGAGTTAGGAAGTTAGAGAGGTTTGTTTTTAATCATATCTAACAACTTGCCTAAGAATAGCAACATTAGATTCACATAGTGTGACATTGTTTAAGTTGTGCAGTCATGAAAATAAAAAGAAAAAAACTCTTATCCCCTCCGCCTCCTGAGATACAGTACAAAAAAGTAAATGAAGTAGAAAACGTGTTAATACCTGATCCACAGTATCCAAATTTTACTATATAAAATCTATGTGAAATGGCAGCTTCAAAATATCTGAGTATATTGTAGGATATACCACAGTTATCTCAAGAAGATCCAGAAAGTCACCTTATTTAAAATTACTTTAAAGCATATTTTTGCCCTTGAAACTCATGATATTTAATGCCTACAAAATATCAAAATTTGGGTTTCAGTGTTAGTAATTTATATTACTAATCAGATAATTTTGCTGATCAGAACCCCAGAGCCTGTCTGGGAGTTAGGGTATGTTGTACTGTTTATTTGAAATTAATCTGTTTGATACAGCTTAGTATCTTCATCTACCTTCTCCTCATGAGTGTTGCTTCTAAAAGAAGAAAAGGATGGACTTCCCTTCTACCATTGCTGTATTTCCTATGTCAGTCATGAAATGCTCTTTCGCTCTGTTTCTATGTCATTTTTTCCCACTGACTACAATTAAAAATGTTAATATGGAGAATAATATGTCTTGTCAATATTTTTTAGTCATCTGGTGCAAGCACCGACACAAATATGCAGGGTTTTCTGTGTGCTGGTGTCTGTCTGCATGTTTTAGCAAAGTAATCTAACACCAGCTTTGTGCTCAGTACAGGATATTCATCAGCACCATGGGCAACCCTTGGGGTATTCCTGTCATAAATACTTAGATACTGAAATGTTGATTTCACTTTACATTTTCCCTGAGGTGGTGTGGAATACAATGTCTTTACATTTAATGATGATTTTCATTAGCAAAACCATGGGATAATTCTTTCATTCTTTTCCTAGATGTGACTAATATAATATTTTAGTTAAAAAAAAAAAAAGAAAAAAAAGAAAATTTCTTGGTTCCCTAGATTCCATTCATTTCTACATCTTACAGTTTCTTGGATTTTAAAACCTGAGGAAGTATGAGGTGGTTGTTTTGTTTGGTTTTCCACCCAGCCTGCTCTGAAATCTAAGTGATATTTTGCCAGCTGCACTTAGTCTGGGGCTACTTAAACTATGGACCAAACCTCATGACCTTTCTATCATTGTTTGAAACCTTCCTAGCAACTACATTAAACCCCACACCAACTACTGTAATCTAGTCCTGGAATATTTTCCAGGGACACCAAATCCTAGGATTATGCTGGGTGCAGGTGGTCAGGCTGAGAGGGATGTTCAAGTCCTCAGAGTTATCCAGGAATTTTCACTTCATTCTCAACAGATGCTGGAGTGTAGGTGTCAGGTAGCATCCCTCTGATCTCTTTTGCTCTGTTTCTCAGTGTATTTATTGTATGAAGAAAACTACGTGGATTTGGTCCATTTAATTAAAAATAGAGATTTGTTTTCCTAATTATTTTTTTAATTGGTTATTTGTTAGAGGTCAGAAGGAGATTGAAAGTGTTCATGTGTTTTAGGGTAGAAGGAGATAGAAGAAGAGGAGGATGAAAGAGAAAGTAGAGATGATTTATGCTTTCCTTGGAGTGAAATACACCTTGAGCACTCTCCAAACCTGTGGCCACTGACTTGAACTGCGGTAAAGACCCACGTAGCTCATTTCTCAGTGCAACCCACTGAAGAAATGCTGCTCATGGAGAAGTTATATTCTCTTTTAATCCCATTTTCTTTCCTATCAGAAGTGAATGATATGATTTCACTGATGATTGCCTGTGATCTACCAGATGACTAGTGATGGCAAGTAATCTTTTTAAGATTATAATGCTCTCAAAACCAGGAGGGGGTTAGAACTTGAAAATTATTTGATTTGATTTTGAGGACCTGCAATGCTGAGAATCCCTGAGATCTGCCAGGAATCAAATGAACAAACAAATCCCCACAAAATACAAACAAACCAAATCCAAAACCAAACCAAAACAGGGAAACCAAACTAAAATAAAACAGAACAACAAAAAAATCCAAAACTAACAAACAAACCTAAGAATGGTAGGGTTAAAGAGATCGTAGATGGTTCAGCAACACTTAGTGATCAGTGACACTAAAGCCTGAAAGTCCTTTGGGAAACATCAACGATTCAGAAATGGTGGTGTCTGCAAAAAAAATGAGTCCCCTAGTAAGTGTAATATAAGAATTTTAAAGAACATAATATTCATATACTCCTGTGTTTTGAGACACAGAGTTTTACTGTCTGATGTTTTTGCGCTTACTAGGGTTTTAACCTTACTTGATAATTATTTGTGATGAGAAAGAAATCAAGCGTGGGAGTGGTTCATAGGTAGCAGTTCATTAGTTACTGCTTCTCCTTGTTTAAAACATACACCTCAGTCCTTCAAGTTTTATTAGGAGGAAATTTTGCGTAAGATAATTTTGTGTAAGGATAATTCCTAGATTAAAAGTCTCCATTGAATTTACTAAATTTCTGGGAAGAATTTTCTTGTATTCAGTGTTACTTGTTCTTCATTCACTGTGGGATCTGGAGCACAAAGCCATGGCTAGATGGGGCATAGTGGTAAAAGTGCCTTTTTACTCTATTCCAAAAATCTCTCCTGACATTCTTATTAAAAGGAGTAAACAAATTCATGTTAATAATAACTGAATTTTGCTTTATGCCAAAATATGTTTATCTAAGACAATTAATTTTTCAGAATTTGTTGGAGAATCTCCCACTGTTTGTACCTTTGCTCTGTGAACAGAAAGACTGACATATTCTCCACTGCTATCAACATGGTAACTTTTATTTCATTTAAATTTAACGCACATACACACAAAATACTGCTTTGACTAATTTTAAATCCTTATCATATAAAAATAATTTTATATTTATCCTGATTGCCTGACATTTTCAATATGGAATGCCTGTAAAAGAGAAATTGGTTTTTATGGGGCACAGGTAAAAAGGCCATGAGGGAAACTGAAGATAATTAATGAAAAAAAACCCTCATAAAAAACAGTGGAATAGTTCCAATGGGAATCTGTTTCATTCTACTTGTGCAATAAAGTTAAAGGCTTGTTGTTATGCTAAAATTACACAGTAGTTCTGAAATCTTTATTTTTATAATCAGCAAATTCCTTAGCCTTTTGACTAGATAGTCTGCTTTTCTTCAGAAGTGTATTTCACTAAAGCAAGATATGATTGGAATGGCTGTTTTCCTTTACAAATTTTAAATATAAAGAAACAGTAAACTTTCATACTATTGAAATCTTCAGCAGAAAATACTTTTGTAAAAAAAGTGATATTTACACAGAAAATTAAGATATTTCAATGAATGAAATGTAATAAAAAATATTAACATGCTACCTGAAATTAAGTAATGAGCTGTTACTCAGAAGCCCCTTGAGGCCATTATCCACTTAAATGTATTAAGCCTTCAGTTTCTTCAATACATTATTTTATTTGTCTAGATAGAGATTGAAAATAGATAATTTAGGTTATCTCTGCTTTTCTACAGTGATGGAAGTATCAACATAGCCTATATTATATCCTTTTTCCTCCTGTGTGTTCTTCTCATTGCAATTCTACACTCTGAGCAAAGTCAGACCCTAATGTTCTGCCTTTACCTGCCTCAATATCTGCGGTTTTACCTTGATGAATAACGCTCTTAATGACCAGATTTTGTGGTATTTTGTTCTGAACAATCACAGAGAATGCTGAGGTGACTTTGAATGACAGAAACGTAGGTACTTAACATTAAAAAATGGTCTAATGATATTAAGTTTAGTTCATTACTTGTATCAGGATAGGAGTGGTTGGTATAGAAGATCTGCAGTCAGAACACAAGCTTCCCAAAATTTGGAATTAGGCCTTTAGGTTTGAGGGTTCTTTAAAAGGCTCTTTAAATTCAGTACTTGGGCAGTTTATAAAAATGCTAGAAAGGAGATGTTTTAGAACTAACTGATAATATATCTGGTAACAAATCATCAGGAACAGATGGTATTCACCCAAGAGTTCCTAAAGAGTTCAAGTATAAAATTGCTGAACTATTAACTGTGCTTACAATGGAATCAGCAACAGGGAAATGGAAGATGGCATGTGCACAACAGTCCAGGGAGCAGCAGAACAGTAATCTGAGCTCTGCTGAGCAAACTCATATCTACTGCAAGAAAGAATAGGAATAAAAAAACATATTAATAAGCATGTATAAATAGAAATAACAAATATGTGAATAAGTATCTTTTTAGATGCAAAAGTAATTGTGACTTTCAGAAAGGTAGTTTGTGCCTGATAAATTAAGTCAATAATTAAGTCAATAAATTAAGTCAATACAAGGAACAGTATTATGCCCATAAGTTTTATAAACTTCCAAACAGCTTTATGTGAATAAATAAAACAAAATTGAAGGAAGATATGTCACATGTTACTATTTCAAAGGTAAGAATAAATGGTGAAAAATGAAAAATTATCACCTTTGTAAGAGCAGGTAGATAGAGACATTCTTTGAAATAGATCCATCAATGTCTGGACAAAAAGGTGATAGACTTTCTATTTAACTCTTTGGTAAGTATTTAACTCGATTTTGAGTGGTGAAAATGACAATTAAGCATGATGAGGTTTAAGATCAATTCTCAGTATGTTTAAAGGTTTTAGATTAATTCTCAATATTTTTAATATAAAGAGTGTACATAGTTCCTAACAATACAAAATTGGGGGAGAATTAATTGATTAAGTATATTACATGTTAAAATGAAAATGCTTTCCTACACAATGCACAGCTTAACTATGGAACTCATTGCTGTAGGAATTATGAAAGTAAAAGACTTTTTTATGGGTCAAAAAAAAATTCAACCAGATAAGCCAGGAGTTTTAAAGAAAAATATGACATTCCTAATTCAGGAAGTGCCTGAGCCTTAGATTCCCCAAAGATGCAACGAGACAACAGTAGCATTTCCTATGTTTCATCTACTTTTATGTCCTGTCTCTGAGCAAGTTGTTGCTGTTGATGATAGTATGGAGGGACAAGACAGAGCTGTGGTCTAATTTATTCAGTGTCACTGCTGTTTTGCTATAACACATATATAAAATGAACCATAACGACTGAATTTGAGAGGGCAAACACACAGAAGTCTCATGAAAACATTCATTTACATAAATATTTGCATTCCCATGCACTCATATATTATACATTAATATGTATAACAGTATCAACACAGTGTTAAATAGAGTAATCACCATAGTTATATTATGATAGTATGATTATTATATAATCTTTGATATTATATGATAATTACTGCTAATGATGGTTGGTATAGGTTTCCTCTGGGATTCTTTAATTTTTCTTCCTTGTCTGTTTCTCTGAGGTACTCTATTTTCCAAGCAAATGTTAGCTTGAAGCAGATGTTCACTCTGCACTATAAAACAGTCCAGAACACTGGCCTCAAGAGTTCATTCTTTTCAAAAGTCTGTGAGTCTTTTAATATTCTTTCATTTTATCTTTAAGTTCAGGGGGATTGATAGCATTAGTCATATTTATTAGAATAATTTCTGGCAAGGAAATAAAAAAAATCATTAGATAACAAAGCCAACTCAATTAAAACTAAAGGTTTCTAGAAACCTTTCTTACATGTGTGGTGTTGTTCTCTAACCTAAAGTATATTTTAGATATACACATAAGACAAGAATTAGGAACAATGTTAGAAACAACCCAGGAACCCTGACTTCTACCCATCAGATCAAACATCAGATAATGTTGTCTCCCTCATGCATGATTTTATGCATTGTCTCATTTCGCAGGGGAAAAAAAAAAAGCCAGTAGTAAGGGGTGGAGATTTCACTGATGCAAGCTCCAAAGCCTAAGGCTGACACTGCCTTTCAAAACAATTTTGGCTATGAGTGCTTACAAACAGATGTCAGACTGGGGAAAAAAACTGATCAGCAGTGCCACTAATTTGATGTCCTCAATGCTTCACTAGCTGGATGATTTCCCATTCTGGACTACTGGCCCATTAAACCTGTCTTTTATTACACGGTCATAAAGCTGAATGACAGAAAATACATAATTAAGACTAGTCAAATGGAAGGCAAAGGATCTACGTTGATCCCGTTTGTCTGAGATAGTGAGGGACTAATTGGAATCTAAGGGCTAATATAAAGCAACATTAAAGTGTTTGCTTTCTGTAACACAGACCTGAGATCTTTATAGCTATGTAGGGAAAATGCTAGATGCATAGACAGAGCAATTATCCCAGTTATCTGACATGTTGAGAATAAAAAATCAAACATATTTCCTGAGGTCTTTGTGCTACAACTATATTTCTCCTAGGATGAGGAGTCTGGATAAGATCTTTGTCAGTGACATGGGCTGTGCAATCAAAGGCACCCTCAGTAATCTTGGTGATGACACCAAGCTGTGTGGTGCAGTCACATGCTGGAGGCAAGGGATGCCACCCAGTGGGACCTGTACAGGCTGGAGAGGTGGAACACTCTGAAAATTATAAAGTTCAATAGGACCAAGTGCCAAGTCCTGCAGGTGGATCAGGCCTATCCCAATCACAGGTGAAGGCTGAGCAGAGAATAGCTTGAAAGCAAACCTGGAAAGAGGGACTTGGGGGTGTTGGTTGATGAGAAGCTCCACAGGATCCAACCATGTGCAGGTGGCAGCCCAGAAAGCCCCAAGTGTGTCCTGGCCTGCATCAGAAGAAGTGTTGTCACGGTGCCCACTAGAGTCCACCGACTCTGTCCCCGGCAAGCCCAGGCGCGGCGACAGGCGTTCAGTGGGGTCAGCCTGCAAGCAGCGCAGGCAGGGCTGACTCCCTTGGGTTCTTATCCCTGAGAGGCTCTTGTGAGCGGTGCTGAAGCGACAGGCAGTGGAAAGAAAGGAGGAGTCAGTTCTGAGTGCACAGAGGGTTTATTAAAAACACCTCCTCAGCCCAGAACTGGCCGAGGAAGGGAGGGTGCAGTGGGTTTTTGTTAAGGGCTGGCTGGGAGGAGCAAGGGGAGTGGTTGGCTATCACTAGCCAACCGGGAACAGTTGCTGAGGGACCCAGGGGTGGGGAAACATAACGTGGACTAATCAGGAGAGGATAGGAGGGGAGTTACAAAGGCGGGAAGGGTAACAGATACATCTAACAAATGTGTGCTAAAAATAACTCACTGTGAGGGAGAGTGAAGGAACAAAGGAATATTAATGAGGGGGGGTGAGGGTACAGAGAACCAAACTTTTACAGAGAACATAACTGAATTAAAACACTGCCACAAAGTGTGGCCAGCAAGTCGAGGTGGGGAGGATTCTACCCCTCTGCTCCTCTCTGGTGATGCCCCACCAGCAGTGCTGCATCCTGCTCTGGGGCCCCCAGCATAGGAAGGACGTGGAGCTCCTGGAGCGAGTCCAGAGGAGGCCACAGAGATACTTCCAGGGCTGGGGGACCTCTCCAGTGGAGAGAGGCTGGGGGAGCTGGGAATGTTCAGCCTGGAGAAGAGAAGGATCCAGAGAGACCTTAGAACCTTCCAGTTCTTAAAGGGAATCACTGGAAAGAAACTTTGGACAAGGGCCAGGAATGACAGCACCAAGGAAATGGCTTCTATTGAAAAAAGGGGAAGTTCAGATTATGTATTAGGAAGAAATTCTTCCCTGCAAAGATGGTGAGGCCCTGGCACAGGCTGTCCAGAGAAGCTGTGGCTGCCCCATCCCTGGAAGTGTCCAAGACCAGGTTGAACAGGGCTTGTAGCAACCTGGGATAGTGGAAGGTGTCTCTGCCCATGGCAGGGGGTCAGAATGAAATTAACTTTACAGTCCCTGACTTCATCAAGGCCGAAGTTATTCAACTTGCTTGCTACAACTTCGTTGCTTCTTCAGTCAGGAGGCTTAATGAAAAGATCACCAGAACTGAATCTTCACTATCATAATCCACACTGGATGTGGGCAAATTAAAGCTGCCAAATTAAGATGCTAATGTTTGGTTGCCTTTGAGCTGAACTTTTGACTGCAGAGACACATTAGAAACGGTTGGCAATTGCCACTTTGCTCTCATTTCCCAAAGCTGTAAACACCACCTCTGCATTCAATTGTTCAGGAAGAGTCTGTATGATTGTAGTCATTATCCTCATGTAAAATGCTGCATCTAAAACGAAAGTAAAAGAGGACTATTTCTACTGAATAAATATTAATATTTCAGGCAAATTTGAGATGCTTATTCTGTTCTAACTGCCTCTTTCTTTATGCAGTTTGTTTTCCTAATATTTGCCATCCTGTAAACTTTTTATCAGGAAAATTCCACATATATATATGTATATTACAGTATTTACTTGTTTTTTAAGTCCCATTTGAATTTATGAAGTTGCTAGTCATACTAAATATCTTCAGGTATTCACAGGATGTACTGTCATGTATTATAATGTACCATAATATAACATGTCTCATTATTCTTTACTCTAGATTCTTGAAGTAAAGGCTGGAACTCTCAACCAAGATTAATGACTTGGGCCTAAAAATATCAGTCTAATCTAATAACTTTGAATTTTAATAGCTTTTGAGTTGAATACAGATATTGCCTCAGTTCTGTTTTACTCAGACATGTGGGTAGTATGGCTTTTTTCCGTGACTGATCTGCACGTTTTGCTTTTGTGGTCTGCCTGCTAATCAGTTTTAAGAATCAGTAAATATCTGTGTGTGTTTCAGTGAAAAAGATACACATAAAGAGCTTTCAGCAATAATAAAACATTAATGTGGAGACTGATAAACCTTGTCTACAATTTCTGTTAACAGTTTGTAGTTTCTTCCTTTCATTTCTTCTGTTAATTCTGTATCTTTAAGCTTTGTCTTATGTTTGCTTCACAGAAACATCATTAAGGAGCAAAGCCTGGGAAAAAAATCAGATTATTTCTTTTTAATAGAAAAGAAGATTAATTTGTTGTGCTGAAGACAAAATAACATTTTTATGATGATTAGGGGTGTATAAATAGTTTTCAATAAGAGAGATTAATGCAGTTTTGATAACCATTATAGCAAAATATTGAGGGCAAACTGCTAATACATTGGCAGCACTGATTTTATGAACTCATTTCAGTTCCTGCTGCCATATAAAAAAGTGTCTTTGAATGTCGGAGAAGCTTATATAAATATCATTTTCTAAGCAAAATAGAATGGTTAGAAATATGCAGTGAAAAATATCTGAACAATTATGTAAATTGTTTTTACTCTTGGAAATCAGAATGTAACTAAACATTTATGTTTTACTGCAATATTTTTATTATTATTTCACCTTTAATAGAGGCTATTTTGTGTGTGGGTGAACCAGAAGATTATGTTGTAGCTACCAAGAATGTTAACATGATTTTTGGTACACTGCATTAATAAAACAAGTGTAATGAGCCATAGTGGTGTGCAATATCAGGTCAATGTGAGAATTAAACTGCAAGTAATTATAATACTAAGATTGGTTGTATTCTAATTATCCCATGGCTAATAGTACAGAGTCGATTGTCTGAAACCAAAATTATTTGGGCTGGAGTTGTTTTAGTATAGATGAATATTAGCTGATGCATCGTCATTGAAGTGATATTGTCATTTGTTTTCCAGTAAAAAAATCCCTGAAAGAAGCAGTTAGAATTTTCTTCTAAATGGAAATGCAAATTGTGCTGGATTGTGAGGAGCAGTGACACTAGCTCCTTCCATTTATTCTGGCTTTATGGTGTAAGTAATGTTAAGCAAATCTGTATTCCAAGTACCTCATAATGCACGAATGTGACTGTAAAAATGATCTCTATAAAACTACTAATTACCAGAAAGAAGCAGTAGATGGATATAGTTATATTCTGAGCACAAATTGGACATCAGTCCTGAGAGAAAATTCACTTCATATACAAACTGTTTGAATTCAGTCTTATTCTTAATTGAGAAGCTCAAGAAAATTTCCAGTCATAGTAAAAAATGGTGGGGAAAGAGTTGGAGTTACTGATGTTACAGTAGTACATCAACATCAACATCAAAGATACTGTTAGAAGTATATCTTGATTGGGTAGGACTCCCCTCATCTGCCAAACCTAAAAATATCTGTTATTCAGTTGTCTAAATTTGGTCTTTTCACCCAATCTGTCACTGTTCAAGGGGAGCAACAAATGTTTTGTGCAATCGTATAATCATCTGTCCCATGTAAAAATAATTCTTTTCTATGTAGTGAATACCTATCTGCACTGACTCTTTTTGGTATGATTAGCTGTGAAGGGGGACTGATATTTGGAAAAAAAATACATATTCTGCAAAGTAGATGGGTTAAGCGAAAAAATTAGTTCGGCTTGACAATTTTTGGCCCAAAAAATGGCCAAAATGGTTCCTAAAAGAAGAATTCTGCAAAGGTCCCAGCTCTATCCCCAGCAATTAACAGAGACTGTCTTTCTAGTTTAAGTTTTGCTTCAACTTTATATAAATTCACCTTACTGTTGCCTTCGATATGAGGCAATGGCGACCTGGTTTCAAAGAGTCAGCACGGCAGCTCGACGTCCTCGAGCTACTCGGGCCACTGACACGCTGACACCAATGTGGTGGACGGCAAATGGCGGTTTATTGTATTACACGTGGGGTTAAATAGTCTAAAGGGTCTTCTACTATGTCAGTGGGAGGGCAAAGGATCTAAAGGTCAGTGGTTGGTGGGAAGCTAATGGGGCTAGGAGGGGCCACCACCGAAGGGACGGGGGGAGGGTCCTTATCTTCCCGTGACATCACGTGATCTTCCGAGCGCCTGTCCCTAGCTATCACCCACACATCTCCCCCCCCTTTTCACAAAAAAAAAATGAGGTAGTTAGAGGCATTGGAGAAAAGGGGTACAAGGTAGTAACTTGATAAAAAAAAAGAAGGGGTTTGGAAAACTTGAGTAAATTCTGCGAAGCTGACTAGGCAGAACTTTGCAACTGGCAGTGTTCACAGTTTGGTTTACAACAATTGTTGCTGTCCTACAAATAGAATGTTGGCCCGTTCTAGGCGTGTTTGAATAAATGTGACCAGCTTGTTTAACAGGCATGGTCCAATGGCGAGAGCTAAGAGTAACATTGCCAGTGGACCAATCAATGTGGAAATTAGGGTGGTGAGCCATGGCGATTGATTGAACCAGGACTCGAACCAGCCCTGTTGGGCTTCCCTGTCTTTCTTTCTCTGAGCCAGTCTATCTCGGAGTTCTGCCATGGAGTCTCTAACGACTCCTGTATGATCAGCATAAAAGCAACACTCTTCTTTCAAGGCGGCACACAGGCCTCCTTGTTGCATGAGCAGGAGGTCCAGTCCCCGCCTGTTCTGCAGGACGACTTCTGAAAGTGAGGAAACCGATTTCTCCAGGAAGGAGATGGATTTCTCGATCCTCTGCAAGTCCTCGTCGATAGTCACTTGTAGTTGAGAAAGTCCTTGGTGTTGGGTCACGAGGGCTGAGACACCTGTGGCTGTACCGGCTGCTCCCAGGCCGAGCAGCATCGCGATGGTTACCCGTTATTATCTCTCGCTTGTGGAGCCGGCCCGGTTCCTCGGAAAGTTGGCACACCTCCTCGTCTGAGCGGTACAAGACCCTAGGAACAATCAGAACTTGGATACAAAAATCATCAGAGTCATTGAATTTGGCCAGGGACACACAAGGACTCACCCCAGACCGTTGACAAACCCACATTCCGGATGCCGCTGGGATCACCCACTTATTGATCTTCTTGTCAGGTTTGACAACTTCGGTGCAAACATTTCCCTTCTGCTTGGCTAAAGTTGCACTGCCAAAGCATTTTCCCTGACCCGTGACTTGACTCAAGGTGATTCCTCTGCGGGGAGTGTCCCACCTGCACTGGTGGGGGACATCAGCTGTGGAATAACTGAATGGGATGTTTAGAGCAACTCCTTCATAGAAAGGAGGTTTAACATCGTAACAGAGCCAGCATGGATTGGTTAGGTTTGGGTTGGATTCATTCAGAGATGAAAAGGTAGCTTCTAGCATGCGGAAAATGGGATTCGGGTCAGACACGGCTAAGTGGTCTATCTGAAAGGCATCTGCATAGCTGGTCGGGGTATTGGTGACCTTTGTGGGCAAAGATTTGGGGTGGATTGTGCTTTTCCCTTTTTGTGAGTCTCTAATAATTTCTTTGGGTCCGACCGCTCGGGGCACTGGCGGCTGGAGCCTGATAATCTGTACATTCACCCATTCTTTTGGTGACTGGAGGACTACTGTCCACGTCCTGCCTGTGGCCCAGCTAGGGTGATCTGGTTGTAAAACAGTCATGTTATAATCAGTGCATGTCCGGCGTGCAGGGTCCTGATAATAGTTTCGACAGAACCCTGACCTGAAGAAGGGTTTGTTACAGCCGGTGGGTGCCCAGGAGAACTGTAAGAATTTATCGGGTTCCTGTGGGTCCCACCCATATCCTGATGGTCTGGCATCTGTAACAATGGTTTCACAGCCCCAGTAACCACAGTGGCCCCACCCCGGGTAGTTGCAGTACCTTTTCCCTGGGTTGGAGGCTGGGCACCAGTAGGCCATGTACATGTGCATGAGGTGTGGGGCGTGGCGGTCTATCTTTGGTCGCCCCGGGAACAGATCGGTGATGTGGAACACAAAGGATGGGGTGCCCGGTGTGGTGATTTCTTTGAGCACTTTGTCATTTGAAAGGTGTTTCATGACCCACCTGAATGGTTGATGAGGATAATAGTCTGGGCTGGCTTGCATTCTGGCAACCAGCCCCAATAGCAAAATCATACAAAAGCATCGTTGTTGCCTGGGTCTCACTGGCGTGGGACACTTGGGTGCTCTCGGTTTGTTCCTTTTCTCTGGAATCGCTTTTACAATTGTTTGTATGTCTTTGGGATTTACTGGCGTGTATATTTTTTGTTGGTTGTCCTCTATTCTAGTAACCCTTACTGGGAATGCTTTCACTGTGGAAGCCGGTGTCCACTCAGCACAGGCTATTTTTATTTTTCCCCAGTCAGTGACCTGGGCTGGCTCATGTTGTAAACTCTTTTTGAAGTGGCTGAAAGCTTTATTAGGTTTCATTTTAAATCGTGTTGGTTCTGCTCTCTTTGTTTCTGAATCCCAATCACTGTCTGTCTGCTCTCCGGAGCTGCTGCTGCCGGTACTGTCTGACAAGGAGTCAGAGGCACACTGCCAGCTCACTTCTGGGTTTGAGTGTCGTTCAGTGCGGCTCCGGCCCCGCCCCTCCTCTCGGGGGTGGCTCCGCTCCCGCCCCCCCTCTCGGGGGTGGCTCCGCTCCCGCCCCCCCTCTCGGGGGTGGCTCCGCTCCCGCCCCCCCTCTCGGGGGTGGCTCTGCTCCCGCCCCCCCTCTCGGGGGTGGCTCCGCTCCCGCCCCCTGGGCTTGCCCTGCCTCCTGCGGGGCGAGGTCTCTCTCCTAAATGCTGGCAGTGCTGAACGCAGCTCCCGACGGGACACGTGCTCCTCGCGCCCCTCCCGCACGTGCGTGCCTGCGGGAAACCGCGGCCCCGAGGCGCGCACGCGCTCCTCGCCGCTGTCCCGTGCATGCGGGTCTGCGGAAAACCACGGCTCCGAACCACGCGGGCGCTCTCCGCGGCTTTCCCGCGTGTGCACGTCCGCGGGGAACGGCGGCGCCTCCCCGAACGTGCTTTCCCCACCGCCTCCCGGCGCGCACGCGCCCGCGGAAGCCCACGGCGCCGGGCCGGGCGCACTTTCCCCGCCGCTTCCCGGCGCGCACGCGCCTGCGGAAGCCCGCGGCGCCGGGCCGGGCGCGCTTTCCCCGCCGCTTCCCGGCGCGCACGCGCCCGCGGGGACTCGCGGCGCCGCTCCGAACATGCACCCCCTCCCCTCCTGCTGCGCGCACGCGCCAGCAGAAGCCCGCGGCTCCTGTCCGAGCACGCATTCCTCTCCCTCTTCCCCGGCTTTCCCCTGCGCATGCGCACTGGCACACACCCACGGCTCCGGGCTCTCCCCACCACAAACGTTCAGACCCCGCCCCTCCCCGCTGCCGCCGGCGCCATTTTCAAACCCGTACGGTGGCGGTGCCGGCCGTGTGCTCTCTTGAGCCACGTGCTCGGCGTCTCTGGCCTCCTCGGCCAGTCCTTGCCAGAAAAATCGCACGCGCCGCCGCGCCTCGGGTACCGAACCACCGATCGACGGCAAGGGGACGGAGGAGGGACCTCCGGATGCCCGGGAAGGCTCCGCGGGCGGGGGGGAAGCCGACGGGCTCGGGGTGGGGGTCGGGGGGTTCCCTGAGGGCACCAGGGGCTTTGGGCTCGGGCTCCGGGAGGGGGGAAGCGTGCTTGGCTCCCGCGGCTTCTCGCACTCGGATAAATTATTTTCAGACGCCGTTTGTGTGGTGGCCCCCACTCCCAGCTTAGGAGTGGCCAGCAAACACACACGGGCGGCACTCCAGGTCTCTTGTTCTTCCAGCGCTTTCCGTAAACTTTGCTTGACCCTCCCCCATGCTTTAAGGTGTTTCCCGCTCCCTGTGGATTCCGTATCTTCGGCCAGCGCGAGTGTACACCTCCCCCATACCTCCGAATGGAGGATTTCTACTGGGCGCTCTATCACCCCAAGCTCCAGTAATCTTGCCAAAGCAAGTTGTAAATCTCTGGGCTTGCACTCAATCCCCCACTGTCTGTGAATTACACTTACGACCTTCGCGATTGCCTCCATGAGTCTCGCTGGTCCGGGGACGTCTCCCCCGCCGAGGGTCAGTTCCTTTGGCCTGCCCCGGCCGCTGCTCCTGTCCAGGCGAAAAATCCCGACTCCCGAGCGTTTTTCTTGTTCCCGGGCTTTCGGCACCAGAATGTTGCCTTCGATATGAGGCAATGGCGACCTGGTTTCAAAGAGTCAGCACGGCAGCTCGACGTCCTCGAGCTACTCGGGCCACTGACACGCTGACACCAATGTGGTGGACGGCAAATGGCGGTTTATTGTATTACACGTGGGGTTAAATAGTCTAAAGGGTCTTCTACTATGTCAGTGGGAGGGCAAAGGATCTAAAGGTCAGTGGTTGGTGGGAAGCTAATGGGGCTAGGAGGGGCCACCACCGAAGGGACGGGGGGAGGGTCCTTATCTTCCCGTGACATCACGTGATCTTCCGAGCGCCTGTCCCTAGCTATCACCCACACACCTTACATAGAACTTTCACAGCAAATAACATTCTCTCATAATTGTTTTTAACAACAGTATAGAATTTTCAGCAAATTTATCCCTGTTTCTCATTGTGATTGACCAGTGAACATGCTTTTCCTTGCATGAATCTCTTTTTCATTCAAAAGATAAGAATGCAGTTTATTTTAGAGATTGTTCATCAATTTGCTCCAACACTATTACAAAGAATACTGGCTGTAGTGGTTTGTGTGTCTACCAGAATCACCTGCTCTTTCCTTACTGTGAGATAGGATTCGGAGAAAAAACCAAAGCCGGCTCATGTGGGATTGCATTTTATGGAAATGGTTTGCTCTGGCTCACCCTTGGAAAATGTATGGTTTATCCCCAGTCTGTACCTTCCCTGCAGTATCCTGTATCTGTAACCTCATTGGCTGGAGAATGTTACCGCGCCCCTTTGAACCTCTGTGATAAGAATGCTAAGGCAGAAGGCTCTGCCCCTCTTGCCCCTCTTCCCCTGGAGGCGTCCGGACGCTCCTCTCTCCTCTCCCCCCCTTCCCCCTCCCCCTTTCCCCTCTCCCTCAGTGAATAAACCCTCACCTCATCAGCATCCCACCGGCATCTGAGTCTCCTTGCCTGCAAGCCCGGGAACACCACGACCCCAAAAGACCCCGGGGGTCTCCAGGGGGCACTCCCCGGGGACCCCCCATAAATTTAAACAACAACAGGCTCAAACTTAAAGGGTATAAAGACAGATTTATTAACACACACTAAAAGAAAAGAATGAGAATCAAAATGGAACTTTCAAAACACTTTTCCCTCACTACCAACTGTTCACTTTCCCAGTGACAACATAAAGAGACAAAACCTGTGATTTTCAGCCAGTCTCACCACTTAAAGTAGTCTTTCATTAAGACTATGAAAAGTAGTAGTTCTTAGGGAGAGAAGTCTCATTTAGAACTCCCATGGAAATATCACCACAAGGAAACAGCCACCTCGTGGCTCTCATGCCACTAATCTGCAGCTGCCCGGGGGAAATTCTACAAATTGTGGAGTCCCTCCCATTAGCAGTTTTTCCCACAATTTGAATGCTTTAGAGTGTCATGAGTGCTTTAGGGTGTCATTTTAAAGATATAACAACTCTAAAGGCAAAAGATTTTCTTTATCTCATGGAACAGAGGTCTCTTCTCTTTCTCTAGGGGCAAAATCTTTATCTTCATCCAATCTCTCTGTTCAAGCTTCTCACAGGATCACAGTTTCTCATAAGATCAATATTCAGTTTGTCCATCACAAATACCTTTGCTGCAATCTATCTCCCATATTGTCCATGGTTTGAAGGAATATTCTAGCATAATACATTCTTTTACCATGGTTCATAAAAGACTTTCAGTCTCAGACTAGGCAACCCCTCAATCCTTTCTCCCAACCAGTCTTTCACTCTCCCTTTATTGACTTCTGTCTCATGCCATGTCTTCTCTATGTTTCACTCTGTCCTTTTCCTCTTACTCAAAAGGAGGATTAGACTTTTAAAAGTTTCATCTGCCAAGGAAAGAGTTACCATTTTGCCTGGGCTTGCAGATCACCTGATCTCTGCCAGACAGCAGCACTGGGATTTCAGAGTCGTGGGGATTGGGACTGGGGAAGGCTCAGGAGCGGCAGCCACGATCTCAGTAGTTGGGTGGGCTGATGGATGCCTCCCCCTGCACCCCTCGGTCTCATGCGGGGTGGCCTGGCTTGGAGCTGCTCCCTGGGCTCGGGGGCCATAGCCCTCGGCGTGGGCCAGCAGCAGGGCAGGCCTCAGAGTCAGATGCATGCCAGCAGCTGCTTGGGCCCAAGCTTGGTTGAGAGAGGGCATAATCTTCTCTCCTCCCTCTACCCAGGAGTCATGGCCCACCCTGGCTGAGACAGCTGCAGCGGCTGGGCCCGGGCCAGGCCGTCAGGCCCAGGGGAACCATGCGGCAGAGCGCGGCCAGCCCTATTACATGTTCCAAAGCAGGGAGGAAAAGGGAATTTTCCCAAGATTCCTCCTATATTTAATCCTGTGTGTTCACAGAGACGTATCACTTCTCCAATGGCTGTATTAGCTGTCAGTTTCAAAGCCATTCACTAATTGGTTCTTGCTATCCGTGCTATACCAGCACACTGGCTCATCGTGATTTACAGCTCTTGATGCTTAATGGATTATATCACTCACAAGCTTCTGGTTCTGCCTCTTTTTATTTCCCCAGTAAGAGGCCCATAAGCAGGAGCTCAAGCAGGAGCAGACAGGCACGTCCCCACTGTGGGGACCTGGGGAGATGTTGTCCGGCTAGACTCCTCTCTCATTTTGAGAAGCCTCACAGTGGAGATTATGAACCAATTCCCCTCATTTTCTAAGCTGATGAGAATTCAGGTAATAAGTTTTCTACATGCAAGGGAAGTATTCACCCATGAACGAATTCTTGTTATTGAAGTAAGTGAAAGATCATTACATACATCAGTGACTTCAGTGTAAAAACCAGCACTGGGCTAGTTACTGCTAGACAGCTGCAAGGGTCGGATGCTCTGTAAGGCAGGGAAACCAGGAATCAGTAGTGAGGAGGTTCCCATTATCACAAGGCTGTGACTTAGTCAGCTGTTGTGGTTTAACCCCGTTCAAACCCCAAGACTCCTCCAGCATCTTGCTTACTCCCTGACCACAGGATCAGGAAGAGTAAAAGCTGGAAAACTCATGGGTTGAGATAAAGACAGTTTAATATGAAAAATAAAAACCTTGCACACTAGCAGAGCAAAAAAGCAAAAATTGACTGCTTTCCATGGGCAGGCAGGTGTTCAGCCATCTTCAGAGAGCTGGAACACATCACATGTAACAGTGGCTTGGGAAGACAAACACCATAACTACAAACACCCCCCCGTTCCTTCTTCTTCCCCCCACTTTATACACTAAGCATGACATCACATGGTCTGGAACATCCCTTTGGTCACTTAGGGTCACCTCTCCTGGCTGTGTCTCCTCTTAATCTCCCAAGCACCCCCATACCCTCTCCAGCCTGGCAGTGCAAGAAGCAGAAAAGGCCTTGGCTCTGTGCAAGCCCTGCTCAGCAATAACAAAAACTTCTCTGTGTTATCCACCCTGTATTCAGCACAAACTCAAAATCCAGCCCCTGGGAAAAACCTAACTCTACTCTAGCCAAATCCAGTGCACCAGCACAAGGTAGTCCTGCTGCATCAAACTGAGGTGAGTAGAGTCCAGATCCTCAGACGAGTCTGTGCTGAAGAGGCACACTCAAGAAGAAGACAGAAGTGAGAGCTCCAAAGACGGGGTCAGGATCATGTCTGACAACAACTAGCATCAACCACTGTCCAGAGACCATCAAGCAAGGCTACAGAGATGAGTCTATTTCATATGTGAAAAAACAGAACACTCTGTGTCAGGTTGTCAAGGGTATCTTACAGATAAAACACTATTGTAAAGAGGAATATAGCAACCCCAGTGTTGTCATGAGTTTTTTAAGCTCTCCAGCTCTTTAAAGAGTCTAAAATCAGTATTACATTTTAGCATTTGAGCCTGCTTGCATCCAGTTCATGGAGATTTTCAGTGGGCAGGTGGTACAAGGTGGTTCTCAAAGCACCTTGTAACCAGCAGGATTGCGGTCACGCTTCAAAAAGGGTAGTGAAGCTGACAACAGGATCTCAGAATTCTGATGTCAAATCATCCTTCCTTCCTCTGTTTTCAAACTTAACACCCTAGAATGGTAAAGATCCATATTATTACACTAAACTATAGTAAACAATTGTGTGTATTAAACTATAATAATCACTGTGTCCTTTGGGGCACTGCACCAAATACTAGGCAGGTCTTTGCACACTTTCAGTGATTTTAACAACTTCCTTTTTTCAGTAGTAATTAAACTATATGTGTATCAAAATATTTGCAAAGAAGATGTAACTTCTGTTGCATGTAGTCATTTTATTTTCATTCTCTATTTTGTACTGATAGTGTAACTAAAATGATGAAAAAAACTTGCAGAAAGGATTTTCTTCTCTCTCTTCATTTCCCTCTTTCCAACTTTCCCTCACAGTTATGTCTTGTTGATTAACACAGTACAGACAGCATCAATATTCATAGTTTAAGGACAGCTATTGAGATCTATGTGTCTCTGGCTTAATAATATGCAGATTCTAAGGGTTTTTTTTTAAGATAGCAGAAATAGAATTTAGCAAGTGATCTGTTTAAAGTGATTATTAATAACTAATATCATTGACTACACAGTTTCATTGCTTTGAAATTACATCAGAAGACAGGGTCCATTAGACCTTTAGGTACATCCTGTTTAAAATTAGCTCAGAGGAATATAGCTCTTCTCCAGAAGAAGAGTCAATTTTCAAATCATTTAAGAATGAAAACAAAATAAAAGTATAAAGAAAATCCTGCAGTCTATATTGCAGATCAAGGGCTTTTCATCTCAGCAAAACTAGCAGTTTGTCACGTAAAACTCAACTCAGGTTAGTGAAATTAATATCTTAGAACTTACATTAGGAAATTGGTAACAAAGAGCCATTTGGTTTTATCACAGCAGAGAAGAACTTCACTTTTTCAACAAAAGAGGTCTGGGTCTGGCTTCTGTCTTTTTCCAAACTCTGTTTTATACATCTTCATGAGAAGTGATAATGTATAGGGCTGAAATCAGCTAGGGTATTGTATTTATTTATGTATGCATCAAGCAATGGAATTTCTATAATTTACTAAGTTATGATTAGTAAGAATTTCCCCTCTCTTTTTTTGAATGCTAACAAACTAAGATGCCATAGAAGCCTGTGGTTTCAAATAAACAGAGTTGACTGCCTAGTTGCAAGATATCCAGACAAAAGTTCTTGTCTGGGTATGTTATAATTACATTTCTACAATACTGTGCCCTGATCTGTTCACGTCTGTATTTAGATTTCAGGTGAATCTTTATTCCTCCCTGAATACTTGTGTCTGGTAGTATATGGAAGAAAGCTGATGTCTACCTGAGCAGACATAGCCCCTATACTGTGTTCACAGGGTCAGATCTTAAATTCACAACCTTAACCTCCTTAGGGTTGGGAAAAATCTTCCCTCTCTTTGGAAATCTAAAATGTAGAGCTCTACAGCAGGATGAGTGGCACTTTAAAGAGTATCTGTGGGTGAGACATATGTGGGAATGATGATTTCCTTTCACTGATAAAGAGAAAATGGAGTCAAGATGACTAGCTCAGATGGAAGGTTATTATGTTTTATTGTCGTAGAAGCTCACAGAATCACAGAATACTTTGGGTTAGAAGGGACCTTTAAAAGCCATCTAGTTCAGTCCCTCTACAGTAATCAGGGACATCTTTAAACAGATCCAGTTGCTCAGAGCATCCAATCTGACCTTCAATCTTTCATGGGTTGGGGCATCTACCACCTCTCTGGGCAGCCTGTTCTAGGGTTTTATCACCTCGTTGTAAAAAACTTGTTCCTTTTATTTTATCTTATAATAAAAATGGATCCTCCTTCATCTTTATACCATTACCTCTTGTTATATTGCCACAGGTGCTGATAATAAGTTTGTCCCCATCTTTGTTACTGGCCTCTTTCAAGTACTGAAAATCTTGTGTGCCTTGCCTAGTCTTAAAAACTAGGATAAAACCATATAAAATCCCAGTGAAAATGAAATTTACAGCAGCCCATCTGTCAGAGCCTACAGGTAGAAACTGCTGCATTATTCCTCCTGAGGTTTTGTGTTTGTAATTTAGCATGGTATTTGTGGCATGCTTAAATTAAACGATTGTAAGAGCACAGCACAATAGGTATGTACTCAAGAGCATTTGTAATAGACAGAGAAAAATTAGGGAGACTCTGAATGAGTTTCAGAAACCATCTGTTAAACAGGATCAGAAATAATAAAACAATACGGTGCAAATCCTTTGTGGCTGATTTCAGGTGCACTTATGGTTTGAGAAGGACAGTGATGAAAATGCTATTTATTAATTACTTCCTGAAAAACTTTCTTGTATAGTCAATCACCACCTGGAGACAGAATCAGTTTTCACAAAAAGTTCCACAAATGTGAATAATGGCAATAATAACACACATTAATAAGTGCACACTTATATTGAGTGTAACATTTGAGAATCACAAGGACTTCATAAATAGAGTGAAAAAATTAAAAACTACAGTGAAGAAGTTATATAACAGAACTAGGAAGTCTTGTGGATCAAACAGAAAACAATATGAGGTTTTTCTGTTAATATTTAAAGTGACCTTTGAACTGTCTGTGGTTTGCATGTAAATTAAATGTAATTTAAAGGTTTTAACTAGCAAAATCCTCAATTCTGAAAAAGGGTTTGCTCTTCTCTGAACTGTTTTTGATGCTGTGCAAGAAACAATGATGATTTTTTTGTTCAGCATCCAAATTGAAGGTGAATAAATTATTTAAAACTATTTGAAGCTAATACATTGTTTAAAGATCATATTCAACAAAAATTGCATATTAAAGAGACAATCTAACCAAAGTGAAAACTATTTGATACCACTCCCAAAATAGTACAAGCTATGAAGACTTCAGTGTTGTATCAACCTCCCACTTACCTCCTTTTTTTCTGGTAGTTATCAGATCACTGTACAAAATATGGATAATCTGTATGCAGGTTCCCTTTTTTTTTTTTTTTTTTTTTCATTTAATTCAGAAGAAGTCCTCATTTTTACAGGGGAAAAATGTTGCAGGCTTTGATCTTTACCAGGATATATCCTGAGCCTTGGGATAAGCCTTACAATAACTATTTAAGAAATCTGAAGATTTACATGCTCTTTGCTAAGAATAGGAAATGTTGGGGTTTTTTTTTAATAATAATTTATTTATTTAATTTATTAAGTTATTTAATTTGATTCTTTTCCAAGTACGTATTTATGTGACTCTCACTGATGCCTTGTCTGAGTGGTATCCCGTAGTAGAATGAGCAAAATGTTCACCATCTGCCTCATGTGGCTCATTCTCAGCGTAAGAGGAGCAGTATATGATCAGTTAAAATGAAACATTGACAAAACAAATTGTTTATTTGATTTAAAAAATAGATTCTGTTTTTTTATCTTAGAAAAAAGTAGTTTAAGGAGAAATAATCTTGGTCTTGGAACACAACAAGAGATTTCAGTTTTAGATCCTCAAAAATGTTATTCCTGGGCTTTAAGAGCTTTTTGGATAAGGTTTGTTGTACCTGGAGAGAAACTTAGGTGTGGTTTAAAAAGCCTCATTGCATTTAAGAGTTAAAATTATCAACCACAGTTGTTATTCAGACTTATTTCAGAAATTACAAATCAGTGTCATAAACTCATTGGGTATGATGTTAGAGATTGAAGATATCTGAGAAAGCGATGTCATGGGCTAGAAAGCAGGTCCAGCAGGTCCAATCTCTATTAGAAGAAAATCTCTTACACATCAGAGCATGACATTTGATGGCTTCATGCTAAAGTTTACTGCATCATAAGCATGAAATGGGAACATCAGTTCCAGCTCTACAAACCTGCCCCTGATTTCCCCAGTGAACACTGTGCATGGCCCTTCAGAAATGGCACAAGTTTGTTTAACAGGCAGTTAAATCTTTTAAATGTAGCATATGAGATGGACCACGAGGCCTTTGAAACGCAACTGTCACAAATGATCATACACTCAATGGGTCACCATTTATGGCTTGGGCAGGAAAATCCTTGAGATTCACCTGTAGATTAAGTGACTTGAAAAATCTAGTTAGCTGCTAGGAAAAGAAATGCTTGCCTTCACCAGTGAGAGGCTAAATAAGCATATTTTGTCTGCATAAATAGTGTCTCTGCCAGACTTTGCCATCTGACATATGGATTTACCTGGTTCCTTGGAATTATCTCAATACTCACATAGTGAAACCAGAAATGTAGTTGGCTAAGAGGTGGGAAAAGCTTGGGATTTGTTTGAGTTCAAAAAAGAAGTTACAGAGGTCACTTGGGGTTGAGGAGGAAGAAGACCTAGTCCTTTTTAAAAATTAATTCAATAACGAGGATCTGTGGTCAAGATGCAAATAGAGGAAGAATTGACAAATGCCATACTTTACTCTGTCTTAAAAAACCCAACACAAACAGTACAAAAAATAATCTAAGATAATTGGGAAAAATAATAATCTAAGATAACTGGGGAAAAAACAGGAAAGGAGGGACTGGGATCCATCATTCTGAGAGACTGGCTGACACAGTATATTACTGAATTTTGGTCCCAAAGCTAAAATTTACTTTGCTTGTGTTTAAAAGGAATTTGTATTGAAAATGAGAAATGTGTGCAGGAGTTGATGGAGTGGAAATGAAAGTTGCCATAGTCAAGCTTAGAACTAGAAGGTTGGCTTGGATTAGCAGAAATTTGTTTTGGAGTTAAGTGAAAAAAGTGTGTGTGTTCTAAGGAAGCAATGTCAGCTGATGTGGGAGAAACACAGAAATGCCTCTTGCCACTGCAGTCAGAAGACCTGTGTGGCCAAAGTGCAACTGGAGATGGAGCTGAACGGAAGTAAACTGGGGGATGGAGAAAGGGTTTTTCCAACATACATTCTTGGGGACCTTGGAAAGTACCAGGAGTTTGATTCTGATGAGTCACTTTCAGCTCAGGATATTCTGTGTTTCTGCAAATCTGTGAAAATACAGAAAAAAAATGGATATTATGGAAAAAAATCTCTTTTCTGATTTCCTTTTTTTCCCTATATTTGCATAAACCTCAATTAAATTGCAACATTAAACTGGTTGCACCAGGAGTCCCTTAAAGATTTAGTTACCCTCTGTGGTCAGTGTTAAGCAATTGTAACTCAAAAGTCTATTTTAAAAGTTAAAAATAATTAAAATATATAGGCAAGATAATTACACATCGTGAGATACTTTTCTAAGGAAAATGGTAGATTGTTAAAGATTCTCAAAGTTTTTAGTTCTGGGCTCAATAATTCAATGATGAGAGTGGGGTTTTGTTGATATATCACTTGTTACCAGCAGTTTTCCCCAGACAGAGAATGTTGTAGCACAGTCTTTGGACTAATTTAATGTTTATTTGATTTTGGTTTGGTTTGGTTTTGAGGTTTTGGAGGATTTTGTTTGTTTGTTTGTTTGTTTGGGGGGGATTTTGGTTTTTTTTTGTGGGTTTTTTGTTAATTTGTTCCTTTTCCTTTTCCTTTTCCTTTTCCTTTTCCTTTTCCTTTTCCTTTTCCTTTTCCTTTTCCTTTTCCTTTTCCTTTTCCTTTTCCTTTTCCTTTTCCTTTTCCTTTTCCTTTTCCTTTTCCTTTTCCTTTTCCTTCTCCTTCTCCTTCTCCTTCTCCTTCTCCTTCTCCTTCTCCTTCTCCTTCTCCTTTTCCTTCTCCTTTTCCTTCTCCTTTTCCTTTTCCTTTCCCTTCTCCTTTTTCCCTTTCTTTCTTTTTCATCATGTTTTTCATACTTGAATCTTGAAAGAAAAATAATAAATAATCTCCAAAACAGACCCATGCTCCAAGCACAGGTGAGTTTTCTGCTCAAATCACCTGAGAAATGAAAACAGGTTTTCGTCAATCTGGTTATTTCAGGATCTCAGTTTTGCAGACTTCTGTAGCTGTTTCATTTTACAATGTTTTATAGCTATCATTTTTGTTGTTGCTGTTATTCAGGGTTTTTCTAATTGAATTTTTATAGCTGAAGATATTGGTACTCATTTCTTTGCTTAAGGCATTGTTGGGCAGATCTAGATGTGGGAAATAGATAATCTGTATTTAAGGTTCACCATATTCTCCTGAGTTTTTACCAAGAGATCGTAAGTTTAAGAGAGTCTCATAAATCCAAACCAAAAATCAAAATTCAAAAAAATTGTGAAATATAAATTCACAAATATTCACAAAATATTATTCAAAAATATAAAATTGTGAATCAAGAGAAAAGCTTACAGAAAGACAAACATGTAGTTATTATTGTTATTGTTGTTACTACTTCTTGGACAAAGTTTTATGCTGGTGTCTGGGAGTTGTTATCTCACCATTCTTATTTCTCCCATATCAAAATCAGTGATATAAATCTCTAGGCACATTTTGGCTTCACATCTATAATTTCCACAAAAAGAGGTCTTCCTCCATGGAGAGACACTGGGAGATCAAGGTCATATCTTATAATTTTGGCAAAGTGATCTCCTTTTTTATTATTTTTTAAAATTTTATTTTTTTTAATTAGGGTTTTAATTTTCACAAATTAATAAAATATCATGATATTTTGAGCTGATATATTCAGCCCTCATCTGAGTACACTTACTGTTTTTGAATGTCAAGTATAATTTCATCTTTTTATTAGTCAGCCCTATAGGTAAGGTTTCATTTTATAGCTTTTTCACTCCCTCAATCAGCCGGTGAAATTAACATTCCTTGCAAAGTAACATCTCTTGCAAAATAACAGTTTTCAAAAGAAAGCACTCATGTTGCTAGTCTTAACAAGATTATTTGCTTTATGTGGCCATTGTGAATATTATTTTTCTAAATATAGAACAGTTTTTCCTGAACATACTGGCTCTGCTCCCTGTGTGCTGAGACACCAGGCAACAGGGTCTAGGTGCAGGAATTCCAAGTGGCACAGCCAGGGATTTGTCCAACACTGGCCCTATAGACACCTGGAATTTTCTAGATAGGTTTCTTAGGTAGCAAAGAATGAGACAACTGCAAACCAGGTAGAAAAGTGGGGATGCAACTCCACTCTTTTTTGGTTTTTGTGATGGTAGTGACATTCAGGAGTTCATTACCCATGCTATTCCATGAGCAGTGTTGCTAATATCACTGTGCAACAGCAATCAGAACAGCAACTTTTCATCTCTCTCTTATCATATAATTTTGGGATGGTTGGAGTTGGAAGGACCTTACAGATCTTTTAATCCCACCCTCCAGCCATGGGCAGGGACACCTCCCTCTAGACCAGGTTTCTCCAAGCCCTCTCCAGCCTGACTTTGAGCACTGTCAGGGATGGGACAGCCACAGATCCTCTGGACAACATCTACCATGCCTTACCACCCTCACAGCCAAGACTTTTTCCCTAATATCTTAACCAAACCTGTGCTTTGTCTGTGTGAATCTTTCCCCCCTTTCTCTGTCACTCCAGGTCCATGTATACAGTCCCTCTTCTCTCAGATCTCTTCTCTCTCTCTCTTTCTCTCTCTCTCTATCTATCTATCTACTATCTACCTACCTACCTATCTATCTATCTATCTATCTATCTATCTATCTATCTATCTATCTATCATCTATCTATCTATCTATCTATCTATCTATCTATCTATCTATCTATCCATCTATCTACTATCTATCTATCTATCTATCTATCTATCTATCTATCTATCTATCTATCTATCTATCTATCCATCTATCTACTATCCATCTATCTATCTATCTATCTATCTATCTATCTATCTATCTGTCTGTCTGTCTGTCTGTCTGTCTGTCTGTCTGTCTGTCTGTCTGTCTGTCCTTCCTTTCCCATGTCTTTCTCATTCAAAAAACAACTTTTATAGCTCAAACCAGGGCTCTAAAATTAATGGAAAATGGCCGTGCATGACTGGGATGCCATTTCAGTAGGATGGTATGCATCCAGTGTTTTACAGAATAAATCATGGTAAAAGTGATTGTTTGAGTACCTTTTTCACCTGTAGTTGTTTATTTGTTCCAGTCCTGCTGTGGAGTGAAATGTAAGGTGCAGTGCATTTTTGCAAAGATGTGAAAGTACACTCTTCTCCTGAGAAGTACCAGCATTTACTGTCAGCCTCAGTCCTTTAGCCCAAAGGATATCATCTCACTTGTTCTCACTCTTTACTATATGTGTACAACCTTTGGCAATTGAAGAACGTTATCAGTGCAACAACAACAATAACCAAATTAACAAAATAACAACAAAAAAACCCACCACCAAACCCACCCTGTGACACTGAATTCCCTGATCCTCAGAAATCAGGCGATGGCAACATTTCTACTTCCATATTTGTGCATAGCTGGTGTTTGGATGAATACCCTGGACATTTTGCCTTATGGACAGTGATATGAGTTAGCTGTTCTGAAATGTTCAGACAGATTCCAACTATTCTTCCTTTTGAAAAAAAAGAATAATGGAAAAGAACACAAAAGAAATATGAAATAAAGAGGTTTTGCTTCTCTTAGAAATGTAACCATCATACAGGGTGCAAAACAAATTCCAATTACTGCATCCATGATAACAGTAGAAAGACTTGAATAATTAAATTATTATTGTATAACAGGGTCTTCAATGGAACTTGTAATTCACAAAACTTGTTTCAATTATTCCAGTTCCTAAAGTGAAAAAGGCAAAAATTGAAAAGTAAATTGAAAATCCCATTAACCACTCCTGCTATCTTTGTACCTACACAGGCACATGACTGGATTCCTTTGCAACTGCAGACCTTTTGAGACAAAAGGACATCTGTAGAAAGTGACTGCCAGAAAACCCTGTTGTCTGTTCTTGTAAAATAGGCCAGGCAATTAGTAAAAAGCTCAGGGATCACTGTGAAAGCTATCTAACCCTACAACTAATGTTCCCTTGGCTATTAACAGTTCATCATATCCTGCTGATATGTTTAATTGATAGTTTGCTGCCTACTGGAATAGGTAGGCATGGATGGAATATTTCTACTTAAGTTGGATTTTTTTAGGTACACTGAGATTTGCACTAATTTTTTTAAAGACTTTTCACTTCTTTTCACAATATTAACACAAAATTTTCCATCAGAAAATGAAAATAATTCCATTTCTAGTATTTGGGGAAAGTGGATTTTCAATTAACAGCATTTACCAAAAAATACTGCTTTGGAAAGTTGTTTGGAAACTAAAGTAATATATTCTGGCCATTATGTTACATAGTTATGACTGAATCATGTAATTTCAAATGCTGTAAATATTATGAACTTGACAGAAAGGTTATCAAAGTAAATAAAAGGAATTCCAGTGACTTTCATCACACCCTGTGTTTGGCAGTAAAAAGCTTCAGAGTCAAGCCCAAGTATAACAATTGTTAATTATGCCATGATCTGTGGAGGCTATTGTGATGAGATGCTTTTTCCACCATCTCAGATTTAGACTGAAATCTATACTGTCCTTTCAAAGGGCACTTTAAGATCATGGGAATCTGTAATACCACAGGAAAGGATCTAACACTGTTTCATTAACCAACATGAAAGAGGATGATAGTACCATAAAATGAAAATAATTCTGTTCGTAGCATTTTGAGGAATTGGATTTTCCATTAACAGATTTTACCAGAAAAAACATTGTTTTGAAAATTTATTTGGAAACCAAAGGTATATATTCTGTAATATTTTCTAACAAAAAAATTAGTAATATATTTAAATAGTTTACTATATATTTTATTTTATAATAAGTAATATATTTTTTAGAGAGAGAACACTTCATTGTATACAAGTCACCCTTCCAAGTCCATTTGTCCCCTGAGAATCTAAGAGACCAAGGACTTGTAAACAAAGACAGGGATAAACAGCAAAGTTATCCAGTAAATATTCACTTACTTGCAACACTGAAAGACCTCAGGAGAGGTAGAAATTCCATTGGATATGATATACTGGCTCAAAAATTGAAGGGCCTGATCCTTCTTTCATGAATTCTTGGGAACACATCCACTGACTTTGGTGGAACAAAAGCTATTGGGAGATTATTATGGAAAGAAGAAAATCAGATTCTAGCCTTGTCAACCTGTCAAGCTTTCATTGTTGCTTAGTTTTTAAAATATATAAAAAAGAAATGGCTCTTTTAAAAAGAATAAAATTATCTCCTGAAATACCCAAAGCCTATTACCAAGGTTTATCTAAAACCTTCATATAGAATGAAAACAATCATCTATTTAGTAGTTTTACAGAAATGATATCTTGGCTGGTTGACTTTTATGATGGCTTGAGTTTGCTTCTTTCAGTCCTAAGACTAATTACATTTTAGACAGGGACATTGATTAGATAAAGCCACCCAAGCACCAGTTCTTAATGATGCAAAACATGAGCCTCAGAACTAAACTGTGTTTTTAAAAATCACTGTGCCCACAGGGCCGCTACACCCTGTCAGTCCCAGCTGTTGCAGCTTGAGGCAAGCCATAGTCTTACTTTGTTATCCTAATATGGAGGAAACAAGGAATGGAAAACCAAGGAATTTTCCCACTTTATTTAAAGGAAGAGAGATATTAAAGAGGTTTTGAAGAAAAGAGGTAATAAGTATTAATTTAAAAAACCAACCAACCAACCAACAAACAAACAAACAAAAAACCCCAAAAAAACCCCAAATAACAAACAAACAAAAAAACACAACAAAAACAAACTAACAACAACAAAAGAAAAAAAAATAAACACAAATCACCTATTCAGAGAAACTGTGATATTTTGGCTAACTGTTTAGGCTTGTTGTAGTCTAATTTCTACTCTTTCACCTGCTCAGCAGATCCAGGATTTTTTTTTTCCCCATCCCTCTCTCACAACTTCAAATTTATATTAATTCTTTTTTTCACCACATGTCAAACAACTTATTAAGGATTGAAATAACATGCAGAGCGAATTACATGTGCTTAGAGGGCCTAAGGTAATAAAAAGGTTGGGCTTAGGCTAGGGCCAGAAAAAGCGCTTGCAGCTAAGTTTAATTACTAAAAGTTTGAGATATTAGCTGTTCTACAGTTCTTTCATTCAATGTGGATTTATTTCATTCTGGATGTTTTTAACTCATTGTGTTTTGTGAAAACATAATAGTCATTGGAGTGGTTTTGTTCATGCTAAGAAGGAGGTACCAATTTATACAGAATCCTATAATGGTTTGGATTGGAAGGGACCTTAAAGATCACCTCATGCCAGCACCCCGCCATGGGCAGCGGCACCTTCCACTATCCCAGGCCATTCCAAGCCACATCCAGTCTAGTCTTGGACACTTCCAGGGATGGGGCAGCCACAGCTGCTCTGGACAACCTGTGCCAGGGCCTCACCACCCTCACGGGGAAGAATTTCTTCCCATCTATCCCTGCCCCCTGTCAGTTTGAAGCCATTACACTAAAGCCATTGAAGACAGCATTAATAAAACCATGATTCTTCAATTTGAAATGCAAAGCTGCAAGAAGGCCTAAACATTTTGGGAAAAGTGTGGTGGTGATCTAGCTCAGAACTCAGGATATCTTTTAGAAATTATGAAGGTAAGAGGAGTTGAACTCATACAAAATAAATGTGGTTTTTTTCCCTTCTTCTTCAGAAGAATTTCGTTTGTCTTCAAAGTGAGCAGTTGTAATAGTCCACATCATCCTGCTTGGAAATGCACAGTAAAAGAGCCTTGCTCTAAGGGGAAAGTGACACCAAAAGTGTCCTCTCTTATTCAATAGTAATTTTTTTTTCAGTGATTGATATTTATTTTTTTGCCACCATCACCTGTTAGTGTAGAGAAGATTGATTCACAAAACAAAAAATAAAATTATGGAATTCAAGTTATAGTTTGGCAAAATACATGACCAAATTTATTGCAGTTTAACAGCATGTCTTTGTTTCCTTTATGAAGAATTATAGAGTCCAGAAAGTAAAAATTAATATAATTCTGAATTATAACTAATTCCATAATTGGAGAAGGAACAATTTTTATCTCATATCTGCCTTGGTCATGTTAATGAATTATTAAATGCTAATTAACTAATAAAAAAATCAGCAAGGAAAAAATATAACATGAATAAATCTATTACTTGAACCCAAACCTTAGTGGAAAACAATTTACAAAAATCTATTTTCTAAAAATGATTATATGGGTTATTCAGCCAATCCATTAAAAAGAAATGAATGCCAATTCTGTTGAAATGAAAGGGATCTATTTTTGCTTTGATGAATAGTTTGAGTCATGCTGCAAATATGAAAGAACATCTGAAAAATGTTTTATATATATGATGACAGTTTTAGTTAATGCAGCTTAGAAACTTGTCTGAAGAAGAATATACACAAGATAATGCTAAGTGTACATATATTGTAATATATACAGATACACAATTTTAAATTAATTCCTTCTTCATTTATTTTAAGTACTGGTAGAAAAAAAAAGAAGGAAAAAAATCATTGCAAGGATACTGTACCCATCTCTCCATGGTATACTATAGAGATCCCAGACCTCACATAAAATAACAGAAATTGTGCAGATAAGAAGTACAGGGATAATTTGCAGTCCAGAAACAGTTTAGCCTCTTCTGTAAGACACTGCTCAAAGCACTAATTAGTCTTGCTTAACTACACTGTGCTCAGAACTAGATAAAGTCCTATTCTTTCCAGCTCTGGAGGTAACTAAAGATTTAGGGTGATTGTTTCTGAATTGCAAGACAGGACTCTTTATATCAGACTTTGTCAGCCACTTTTTCTTGTGACACAGCCCAGATGATGTAACCTTGCAGGGCAGACCACATTCTCTACCAGTGCCCACCAGCACAGCTCAGGGACATCAGCAAAACAGGTAATGACCTTGCTTCCAGGACAAATCTAATCCGCAAACAGCTTCTGGTCACAAGTGAATGTTTCTGCATGCACCAGTCCTCAGTGAATTTTTCTTGTAGGAGTCCGTTCAAACTTTTTTTAGGTTAAAGCAATATTTTTTGTATTTAATAATCATCTTGGTTTAATTTGTTGTTTTCTCTTTTCCTTTTGAAAGTGAGAAATTGTTATTCTTTCATCTTACTCTTCCTACCACTCATGTTTCTATAAATTTCTGTCTGTAATAGAGTTAAATAAACTTAATTGTTTCAATAACAAATGCAAAGAGAGATTATCCAATCTCTCTTCAACAGAAGCTTTATCATTGCCTTTGCAAATGATCAGGATTTTCAGAAATGTCTTCTTTATGGCCATTTAAGATTTATGAAAAAATTGTAAGCTCTACGTTTCTCAGAAACAAACAAAAATATATATAACATCGGTGGTATGCTAAATAATAAGACATGCAGTGCAAGGATAGCTTGAAGGTTAGCCATGCATGAGAAAAGAAAGCAAGAAAACACATCCAGTTTCTTGTACACTGCGTCAGGAAAATCTAGAAAAAAATTCATCTAGTAATAAATGAAGTATTTCATGACAGAATACTTTGTCCCAGTGTTCTGTTTTGTAGTGGAGAAATAGAGAAATTAAAAAGAATATATTACAATGTATTACTGGCTGTTACAGAGACATGATGAAGTGTAAGCAGCAGTTGAAATATGAACCTCGGCTGCAGGCTACCAGAGTCCTTTTTCTCGTCTGCATATTTCAGTCTTTTTGACTCCTCTTGTTTTTTGAGCTTTATTTTTCACATCAACATTTTTGTTTGTACTGCTTGCTTCCAAGTACATTTTCCCATGGTTTCCATCTTCTATGACATGTTTCTTTGTTATTCTTTGTCCAATAAGAAGAATTTTTTAACTTTTCTTATTGCTGTTTTGCCACCAGTCTTCTGCTGTCATTTCTTTTGTATTGCTTCCAACTCTTTTGTTTGTGCTTTTTTAAATTCATGTCCATAAAACTTCCCAGATAAAGACACCTGTTAAACTGGATGTGAAAGGCAGAGGGGGCATTGCTCAGCTCCTCTGAGCACTCCAACTCTGCAGAGAGTGGGAAACCTTTTCCTGGGTTTCCATTCAGAAGTTTCCTGTACATAGCACAGTAGATACCAAATCACTTCTATTCTCTCCTGAAAAGGGACAAGCTAGGAAGCAGATCTCACTGCACCATACAAGAGATTAGAATGACATGTATTGTGAGAGGAAATAATCCTCAGTGTAAGAGGATCTCACTTTCATTCAAAATAACAAGATACTGTGCTGCTTCCTTGAAAACCTATTTTAACTCAAATCTGTAAACATGTTTTCCTGTGCCACAATAGGAGGCATTCATTTTGATCCTCCGAAGAGATCAAAATGTAATATTGGTGTTTTAATGCAATATGTGCCACAAAAGGTTAGCTTTTCATTTCTTATTGTCCTCCATACTATGTCATGCTTCATCACAGTATGTGCTGTCAATAGGCATAGTAACAAAAGACAAGCTGATGTGGTGTGACAGGACGGGCAGAGGTCACTTTGATACTACATGATGTAGCTTTCTAGAAATGTGCCATAAATGCCATTGTCTTAATAGTTTTTAAGCTTTCTGCTGTCATATAATTTTATGTAGCTGAGCCATGTCTTTATCCCCATGTCTTTGTCCTATGCTCTGTACTATTTTGCTCTGTTCTCCTGAGGTGTCTCAGGCATTTAGACCTTTTCATTTACAGAGGAAAAAGGTGCAAAAGCCCCTCCAGTCATGTGAGAGCCCCCATGAGGGTTTTTTAATGCTATATACAGCAAAGGTGCAAGAAACACCCTTATTTCAACAGCATTTTGTATGGCTTCTTGCAAATATACGAAGAATTTGCATTATTTATGTATGGTGATTTCCAGCATGTTTATTTCCATCATCTACCCAGTATTAGGATCTGGCTATAAGCATTTGGATCATGGCACAATACTTTTTAAAGATGAGTGTGACTAATTCCCTCATTTTCTTATTACCTTGCAGTCTGTTATTCGATGTATCATGTGCTCTGTACCTACAGTATCTACATAAAATGGGGAGAAGTTTGCTGTTTGTGACAGCTGAGCATATGTGTATTTAGTGAATTATAAACTCTAAAATAAGTCAGGTTTCGTTAAAGTGGAAATAACTGTTAGGCAGTGGTTTAATTGTGCATTTAAATTCAATGGGATTCTGGATTGCACTTCTTCACAATGGAAATAGACATTAGCTGGGTAGACATATCCAAATGTTTCTTTTTATTCATTTTTAGTTACTGATCTCCAGTAATGCTGCCAGAGAGCTATTCAAGAATAATAATAATAAAAAAAGTTAAATTAATCAAAAAGTCAAGAAGGCTACCAAGGAGAAAAATCTGTTTGCAGCTGTGTAGTTGTTGCAAGAATGGGTTAATTCTGGTCTAGTTTTTCACTTTCTAGTTACAATCAGTGTCAAGTGAATAGATGAATTTTTCCCATTTTCACTTCTCATTACAGGGTTTGTCATGAAAAGTGAGTTATCACAGGATTTTATTGCCTGATATAGTTATGAATTATGACTGTGCAGAGGACATTTAACCTCTTTCAATAGTGTGTGACTTGTTTGACTGTTCCTGGGACGCAAGGGGGTACACAGGAATTCAGTGTATTATGTCTTTGCATACAAAATCAAAGATGACTCTTTTCAATGAAGCAAACAACAAAGATCATTTTAAGTGCACGTTGTGATCATACAATGCTACTCCTGAGCAGTAATCTTGAAAAATTAAAGAAAAAACTAACTATGCAGGTCATGATTACAGAAGTATTTAGCATAGTTGAAACATCTGGTCTGTAAAAGCTTTTGCTTTTACTTTGCCTGAGTTCTGATCTCCAGGGTGATTATTCTCTACAAAACATTTCGTCCGTGCATTGAAAGTGTTAACAAATAAAGGGAATGTTATTCCTTGAGAGAAACATTGTCATTTGAGTTTTCAGATAATGTCATATGTCCTGAAGGCTATCACCTTTCTCTTCTATTACCTGGATACTTCCCAGAACATTATCTATATACAGTAATTAGGAAGAGCAACTGAAGAAAGGAGATAGAACATTTTAACATTTCAGCTTTCCCCTATCATTCATCTGCAGCTAGGCACATATATTTGATCTATGGAAAGTGGGGAAGGGAGGGTTGATTTTACTTCATGAATGCTCAAGGAACACACGTTTCCTTATGTCACACATTACAGACTTTATCAGATAAAGCCTTTTCATGGTACTGTCACATTTGATCATAATGGCCTTTACATTAAAGATCTCAATTTAATCTAAGTATAAATATCTGCTATGTGTTGCTAATAACTAAGTCAGTGGACAGGTGGGAGGAATGTTGTCCCAGTAAAAATGAAGACCATCTGAAATTGCAGAGTCACAGAGGAGTAATGGAATTACTCTACACCAGTCAGTGCCAACAGAGGAGATCACAGCCTTGGGTCTTCAGTAAACCCACATCTGGAACTTTGTTATTGGTGAGGAGTCTGCCAATGCCTGGAGGATGATAAGACCATCTTTACTGGCTTTGCTGGTCTACATTAAATTCTACATTAAAAACATGCAGAACCTCCTTATCTGAGGATCTGCAAGCTGCTACTGAAACATAAAAAGCACACACATGTATAGTATATATAGAGAGAGATACATGCATATGCAGATATATAAAATTTAATTTTCGTTAATAGACACAGTTGAGGCCATGCTGTAACGTAGTGCTGAACAAACAGGGCATTTCAGTGTTGAAAGCATAAACTTTCACAGTGAGTGAATGCAGCTAGATCAGGAAAGAAAAGGCCCCTTGATCTGCTCACTGGCTCCAATGAAAATTGCCACAGTTCAGGTATACATATTTCTTTTAGAGCTACCATCAAATGTATGTTACCCTCACACAAATCTCTGTCATGTTTTTTTTTCTGGAGGGAGTAAACTCAGTTGCTTGCCTGTCTGAGGCTGTTCATGGAAGTAGTCCTGTTTCCCTCACAAGACCAAATTCTGTTTTACTGAGTAAAAGTCACACACTGAAGTTTGTAAATTGTGGTCAAACAATTTCATGAGTATGGTTGTTCCAAAGAGAACCACCAGTAATTAGACTTATATCTATATCCAAGCAAGCATCCCATAATTTCGTTAATGAATCCCAAAACAGGTAATAGCACACAGAGAAAATTTAATGTGTTTTAGTCAAAGGCCACAATCATCCAAACCCAATGCTATAAGGACCTTCTCAGTCACACACAATGCTGCCTGCCAATTCTGCACTGTTGAAGTACAAAAAAATCTTGTGTAAAAGCCAATAACATATTTATCACAGAATGAGGTATAAAGGAAGATTTATATGTAGCCAAAACATTATTCCTTACAACACAATGCATTAGCTGGGCATAAACATGTTCAAGCAACTTAGGCAATGTGAGTCACGGTGGAAGAGACCATAGCATTACACCACGGTAAAATGATTCAGAAGCTGGTGTCACTCTGAACTTCATATCCAGATGTAAACTTACTATTCATAACAACAAATTAATCATGGGAAAGCCAAATGAAGGGGAGGTGGGCATGGTGATCATCAAAGTTGTCATATTCTGAAATCCAAGTACATCTGTTATGACCAGCCTTGAAAAGCCCTGCTGGTTAGTGAAAAATGTGCAAAAGGAAAAGGCAAAGAAGAAGGCAAATTTATTTAGCTTTGTTTGATATTATTGATATTTGTTTGATGTTAGTCCATAGTGGGCAACTAGTCCTGCTGAAGTTCTTGGAATAAAATCAGTGGTCAACATTCACCAATTTGAATATGGAATATGTTAGTAATATAACTAAAGAATCAGGGTAATATGCTCTGGGCATCCAAAGGGATGGGATCTAAAAGTAGTATTGTACAATAGAATTGTAATTTTATTCATAGTATTATTTGTGGTGACTATTTGAATAAGTAAAATTCTTCTAAAAATTAATTTTTGAGGGGATCAAAAGGGTGTGCATTCTCTTGACTTAAAGCAGTATATCTACTTTGAAATCATCTAAGATTTTTGAGACAACATACATGAGAAAGTTTTAGAAAGATCTATTGTCCAGATTACCTTATTTCTAAAACAGTAAGTCTGTTACCTTTGTGGGAGAAAGCTTCTTAATCCAGCTCTAAATTGCCAAAACTACAATCCTTTAATGCGAATACTTTTGGGTTCTATATTTGATTTGGATGAACCATATATGTAGGAGTGGATCCTAGCCAGAATCCCAAGGAATAGCTAAACACTGCCTGTACAAAAGTTTGTGTATTGTCTATAGAAAACACATTGTGGGGATAATTTTTATCAACGTTCTTAGACTGTAGGAGGAGGACTGCATATGTGTAAAGCTGTGGTAAATTATGTTTCATATTACATAGCTGACTGCTTGCTGTCTCTCAGTGAATGTAAATTAGACTGCAAATTTAAAAATCAGCAATATATTCTCAAATATTATGTACAACTCTAAATGATTGCTCATGACTGATTCACTAGGAGGGATCACAGAGAAATATTAACTTATTTTGCACACTAGGGTCTTCATCAAGGGCCAGATTCAAGATTGCTTGGATACCATTAAAAAAAGTTCCTTCATTGGATGTTTTACTGAAGTTTATTTTAGACACATGAAATTGTATATCAACCTTCAACACAAGTTTCAGCATCTCAACAAAGGCTCTCAAGCTCAAAAGCTTACTTCTTTCTTTTCTATTGTCCTGGCAAAGAAGTATTTTGATTTGGTTCTGATCTCAAAACTGCTAGCAGAAGCATGTCTGTTTTCACAACCACCACGACAATATTTGTAGACATTCTTCAGGAATGTTGGCAGCTCATAGACCAATAATACGGAATTGCACTGAAGCTGATCACTAAGCAGACATTTTGTAACAAGTTAATTTAAGTCAGTTTTATGGGAAGGATTTAAAACAGAACGACGATATAATATATTGTGGAAAATGCTCAAGTCTCAAACTTTGATGAATCCTGAATGGTATACTGGCAATCCAAAGTAAAAAAAGTAATAACTTTTCCTTCACTTCTTGGACAAGTGCATGCCAAACTATAATGTTTATTGATCATCCTTTATCACTTTCCATTGATCATTTATGCATCTGTAGTTATGCATAAGGACTATTGATTGGGTAGTAATTACCCTCTAATGTAGGTCAGCTAAGGTCACCAGTACCAACTTGCCCTTCTTGATTTTTGTTAATTTAGTTTATTGGGATTTTGTTTTTCTCATTTTCAGTTTTGGAATTGATTTCCTTTTTTGTGCCTTTTTACATGCCATGCAATATTTAAGTTGTTTACAACCTGTGAAGAAACTTCAACTTTTTAAGTTCTTTTGGGAATATTTCCACTGTTATTATATGCTGGTCTTCAAATCCAATTTATATTTTCTGCATAAAATCTAAAGTGCAAAAAGAAAAAACAGAAAAATAGTGGAAAAAATACAACAAACTCAGAAAAATTATTTTTATATTTGCATCTCTTTTGGACAACTGACAGGCTGTAACTCAGATTACATCTCCTCTCATAAAAGAATACATGATGAATTCACCTTCTTGGAGAAGCTACTGAAGTGGGAGTAGGGTGGGATTGTATTTGAAAATGTGGGTCAGAACTTTCATTCTGGTCTTATAGTCACAAGAGCTGAGCCAGCATATGGTGTGGGAGTATTAATTTACTACTGAAGTGTGGGTCCACAATGAATTATTGCACTCTGCAAGCAAATAATCAGAGACAAAATCATGAGATGGGGATATTATTTGTTACACTTGCCTGCTATGTCTGAAATTGAAGCTTGAGTACTTCCAGGGAGAGGTCATATGTTCCAATTCACTTTCCAATAAACCAAACACACAAGGGACCTGATCATCACCAAGTTTGTCTTTGAGATGACACAGCCACAGAAGTTATGATAAGCAGTAATAGAGTTTATTCAGCCACTGAATTGTGACAAGTGGGTGACTCCCTGGGCTGAGGGGCTGTGGGGGAGTAGGAGCTGGGGATCCTGCTTCTGCAATAAACGTGGGTGCAAAAGAGTTGGATTTTTTGGGGGGGGAGTGTATTTTTTGTGGTTTGTTTGTTTGTTTGTTGGTTTGGTTTTGGTTTTTTTGTTGTTTTATTTGTTTGTTCTTGTTTTGTTGTTGTTGTTCTTTTCTTGTTGTTGTTGTTGTTGTTCTTGTTCTTGTTCTTGTTCTTGTTCTTGTTGTTCTTGTTGTTCTTGTTTGTTTTTTCTTTTCTTGCCAGCAGTGTGCCCTGGTGGCCAAGAAGGCCAAGGGCATCCTGGCCTGGATCAGGAACAGTGTGGCCAGCAGGGGCAGGGAGGTTGTTCTTCCCCTGCACTCGGCCCTGCTGAGGCCACAGCTCCAGTGCTGGGTCCAGCTCTGTCCCCTCAGTTCAGGAAGGACACTGAGACACTTGAGCACATCCAGGGAGGCAACGAGGCTGGAGAGGGGCTTGGAGCACAAGGCCTGTGAGGAGTGACTGAGGGAGCTGGGGGTGTTTAGCCTGGAGAAAAAGAGAATCAGAGGTGACCTTATCACTCTCTACAGCTCCCTGAAAGGAGATTGTAATCATGTGGGTGTTGATCTCTTACTCCAGGCAGAAACTGACAGAACGAGAGGACACGGTCTTGAGCTGAGCCAAGGGAAGTTTAGGCTGGACATCAGGAAAAAATTCTTCACTGAAAAAGTGACTAGACAATGGAACCGTCTGCCCAGGGAGATGGTGGGATCGCCATCCCAGGATGTGTTTTTCAAAGCCTGGACATGGCAGTCCAGGTGCCATGATTTAGTTGATGAGGAGGTGCTACGTGACAGGTTGGACTTGATCTCAAAAGGTCTTTTCCAAGCTAGTTCATTCTGTGCTTCTGTGACAATTTTGGAAGCAAGAAAGCTAATCAGAAATTATATTGCTTTTTATAAACTTCTGTGTTTAAGTGAATTTTTGTGACCATACATACAAAGGATATTTGCATTTCATGGAACACAGATATCTGAAAGATAACTAAAACTACCTGATTTTTCCAAACTAATTTCTTTTCTTCATATGAAATAATTAAACAAAAATCATCTTTGGATTGTCTTTTATTTAACTCAGTTATATTAATATGTTCACACCCATTCCACAGAAAATGGTTTCTAGTTGTCTCCTTCTACAGGCAGTTCAGAAGAGTATTATTGGTGACTTAAAGAGTGACTAAGCAGCTGGGACACGTTTGTGGGAACACTGAATCCATCTCTGTGAATTAGGATCATTGTAGAAGGTATCTGACTTGCATATAGAAAAGAATTAAGCACATAATTTTGTCAGTAAGGATATTTTGACCTAAAGTGCCACAATTGATGCAAACTCAAAAAAACCAAAAACTGCAGAATTTATATGTATTGAAACATGTTAGTCTCTCTCATCTTTGCTAGTATAGAACAGGACTCATAAAATGTTTCAGTCATTTCAGGCTGTCCAGACTTCAGAACTACTGGCCGCAGTGCTTTGTCTTTGGAAGGTTGGAATTCCCTGTGGCTGTTGTTCACACTGACCTTTACATTGGCTCATTGTCCATACTTGACATGGGTCGGGCAGACAAAAGCTGCTTTCCTCTTGTCAGTCAAACTGAGTCCCTTCTAATTTGTCCTTTAAGGCCATGCCAAGCCTTTTGAGAATCTTTTTGGACATGACAAATCATATGAGAATGTGTTTCTTGAGGAAGGCAAAACTGCTGTATTCTTTTTTATAAAAACTGTGAAAATTCCTTCAAGGATTTACTCCTGCTGCTATGTACAAAATAAAGTTTAAAAAAAAAGAAAAAAAAACAAAAAAACAAACAAACAACCAAAAAACAAGGTTCATTAGCGATTCAGATAGGTCTCTAGGACAACTAGGTTATCCTAGTCTTAAGATTAACCTCTGCCTTTTGATTTGCCCGTCTTAAGAAAGTTTTTCTGTGAAACAGCTATACATGAGGACCCACTTTCCTGATTTTCTGCGAGGGTAGCTACAAAGTCAGACATAGACAATTTTAGCTGGTAAAAAACAACCCAATTCCTCTTTGAAGAGCACATTAACTTGAAATTTTGCCCACAGCTACATGTTTCCTGGACCAGAACTGATGTTAGTCTTGCTATTGCAAAGAAAGAACAGAATTAGTGCATGATTTCTTTTATTAGCTATCTGAATATGCCTGTCTGCTGTTACGTAACAGCCTCCTGTGAAAACTAAGTGTACCTGTGGGATATTTTGGAGAAAATAAAACGATTTCTGGTGCTAAATACATGGGCCAGAGGTAGCACATTGTCCAGTGAGGCATGGAAAAATCAGGCTTTTTTATTCTAACAGTCAGCTGCTGTTACTTACAGTTAGTTTCAGGACTCAATGAGCACTAGTTAAAGTGATTAACCCTCCAAAGAAAGAAAGAAAAAAGGAAAAAAAAAAAAAGGAAAGCAGAAATTTTAGAAATGCAGAAAGGGGACATAACAAATACATTAAGAAAGCTAAGAAATGGAAATATCTTCTAAGAAAGAAAACAGATTTTAATACTCTGAAAATACCCTCTAGTTATTTTGAGTTATTTTGCTTATATATAATGCCAGCTGATTTCCTGGCTGCAGAAATTTTTGAAAGGAGCTGAGTATGAGCCAGTGTAGCTGAGGTCAGCAGATAGTAACTTCTCTTAAGTTTAGGGCAGAGCTATAAAACAGAATGTGTCTCAGCTCCCTAAGTGGTTCTGAAAAAAATCAGATGGCACAGTCTTTGTGCCCTTGAAAAATGCATTTTCACTGCATTGTCTTACAGTATCTTAAATTATCCTACAGTGCTGTCTTATCAGGAAAGCAATATTAAAACACCCAAGTTGGAATTCATGCCACTACATTTAAGAAGGTTGGAAGTACGTTTCTAAGCAAATATTTTGTTTGAAGATCCTTTCTGCAATCGATAGAGACAACCCAACCATTCCAAAAGTACTGATTCCAAAAGCAGCAACAGGTAGTGCTTATGGTCCTATTGTATCTAACTTTTCTCCTGTGTGTAAAAAGAACATAGAGAAGGAGCCAAGAATGGGTTCTGAATTTCCAGGTGGATATACTTAAGCCATATCATTCAGTTTGCTAGGCATTCTTAAAATATGTACACCTCTGACCCTGGACTTTTTTTAAGCCACATTTACACACAGCCTCTTGCTACAGGTATGAAATTGAGCTTTGTTCCTTTTAGGACTTTCTATCAGGTTATCCTGGTTACACATCCAAAGATATAGATTTTTTTTTTAGTAAATATGTCAATACAGACTTAACTATAAGTTTCCTATTTTTAAGTACTAGAGAATGAGAAAAATTCCACTAGTCAAGAACTGCCACTGATTTACAAGCACTTTCAAAGAAAGCAAAAGAACCACTGAGTCATAGAATGGTTTGGATTGGAAGCGACCTTAAAGGCCACCTTATTCCACTCTCTGCCATGGGCAGAATCACTTTCACCTATCTCAGGTTTCTCCAAATCCTGTCTAGCCTGGCCTTGAACACTCCCAGGGATGGGCCAGCCACAGATGCTTTTGGCAACCTGTACCAGGGCCTCACAAAGGAGAATTGCTTGCTTATCATTTGAACCTATTCCCTCTGAGTTTAAAGTCACTACACCCTGTCCAAAATGAAGCACCAGACCTTATTTTGAGTTCATTAAACTTTGTTGATCTGAAATGTATATCAGATAATTGCATCTTCCCTGGTATCTCCTTGTTGCATTTACTGATGGAATAAGGTCACCTAGAGAACTTTCACCTCATCAGCTCATTCAGCAATATTAAGTGAACTTTGTTTTATGCTCAGACAGTTTAGCAGTGATGCCTTTTATATGACTAATTTATGTCAAACATGTCAAGATTGTTTTTTCAGAAGTTCTGCATCCAATATGGCATCAGTTACCAGCCATTCAATATACAGCTGCATACCTAAACAAGCAAAGCATCAAACATATATCGTTTCTACTTAGAAAATATTTCAGAAGTAAAAATATGGCAGAATTTCAATATACAAAGCAGATTTTCTTGAGAAATTCCTGTAATTTCATGTCTTTGAAAACTCTTTTTTAAAATCTTCTTTTATAGTGCATGCAATAACATATAATTTCATTTTTTTTTTGTCCTAGTCAGATAAGAAGAAGACAAAACCCAATGAAAATATTTAATGTATCAGGAAAAGAATGTGTTCTGGCTTATAAGATAGCTGTCATATGGCATTGACAATGTTGTTATCATTGCCATGGAGTCCAGTGTTGTATCCAAATGAAATAACAATCTTATGACTAAGATGTAATTTATTTCACTTGGGCTATGGCCATGTTTTTTGACCATAGTTAATGTTTGTAAGAATGTTGAAGTAATCTGAATGCTTCAGCATCACTTTTAAAAAATTTTCATCCAGCAAGATTCAGACTACCAGCTAAAAGTGTTTTTCAAAGAATAGTAGATATTTAAAAATGATTAGAAATCTATATGCAAGCTTGAAACTGTTGGTTTTTTAAAAAAAGAAAAAGTTCATGTTAGGTTCTTAATCCATGTTGAGACACTTGTCATCTACCATGGAAGGATCATTTCTATAACACCCTCAGAATTTACACAGGAGATAAAAAGAAGGAAATTCATTCCTTTTTAGCTTTGTTGACGTCTTCATAGAACACTGAAGGACCTGACTGTCAGTGTAGTCCTACACACCAAAACATGTAATAAAACCATGTTGTTGAAACAAGACCTGTGGAATATCAGGTCAGTTTGTAATACCTCAGAGACATCCATGGTGTTTGAAGTACCACATAATTCTCCAAGAGCATTTGCTCTGCTCTCTGTCTCTGTACTGAGCACAGTTCAGGTAACTTCAGCACTGGCTTCAAGTCACACCTTTCATACTTCTCCCTTTAAGTCACTGAATTCAATAAATATAACATTAAAAGAAGGTACCTCACTTCAAAATTGAATAAAATATTTCTCTTCACTGGGGCTGGCTGTTACAGTATTGAAGAGAAGACATGAATGTAGATTATGTATTTACTGCTGTCATGATTCCTTGAAACTGGAAACGTTTCAAATGAAAAAGGATTAAAATAGGACGGATTTCATCATGTGTTCTTAAATCATGATAGGTCTTATTGATCCTATTTAACTACCTTATAGTCAGTCTCCAAATTAGGAACCCAGTATACTGAAACCGGCAAATTTCTTTTTAAAGAGTGTATCAAGGAAAAGGAAATCTTTTGGGGTAGAATTGCAATTCCCTTTGAAGCAGTTTCCATATCATATAAAGCTTTTGCATTAATTTGCAATAGAAGCAAGAGTTACTACCAGATCCACAATAAGTAATTTTAAAATTTCCACATATTTTTCTTTCATTCTTGAGCAAATTTTCCTAAATCTAATGATGAGTCAGTCCTGTTTGCCTGTTTGCTTTCCTTTCTTTTTGTTTTGTTTTGTTTTCTGAAATTATATCAATGTAGTCAAACGGTTGAAAAAATATTGCTTTTTAAATTCTGGAAATTGTTTTACAGTAAGAGAAAGGGAGACTTGTTCTGGACTATTGAATTTCTCGATGATGCACATGTATTCAGCTCTGCGAAAGTTCACTACCTCTGAGGGTGTCCAGCACCTCACAAAAAAGACTTAAATAACTAGCCAGACAGCATGGTCAAGTGTGTCTTGAAAAAGCAAAAAGGTTTTAATAAAAGAAGAAAATAGCACAAAACAAAAGAACAAAGCCATGCACAGTAGGTACAGGTCCCATACACCTGCTACAACACCCCAAAAATGCACTGAGAATCCTCGTGCTCCCCTTTAGGTATCGATCCATTTGGGTAGAGTTTTTAGCAGACAGCCCAATAGAGAACAGCTACTTTTTTGAGGAACAGGTAAAGAGCCCTATTAGTGGTTTTTTTTTTTTTTTTTTTGTCTTGGCGCCAAGCCAATTAATCCCAGGAGAGCAAAGAAGTTTCTGGGTCCTTTACCTTACTAGAACAACAAGGGGTGAATCCTAAATCTTTCCCTATATGGAAACACCTGCTCAGGTGAGGGGTGCATTTCTGCACTGGACTGTTTTGTCCCAGTTCTATATTTGGCTTTGAAAATATTGTATATTTTCAAATATATAAAAATATAGTATTTTACAGGTCCTATAGTTTCAGTTCTAGGTATTTCAATCTAGCTCTTTTAGCAAGAACATTAGAAAAAGGTGTAAAGTGAGAATTTTTTTATGATCCTTTAAGCCCAAAATTTGATTAGAAATATAATTATCCCTCATACCTTCCCTGTTCCTGGGAAAAATGCCCAGGAAAAAGAAAAACAGGGTAAAAGAGCCTGTGAGAAACACTGAAAAGCTTTAGGAGTAAAACAACAACAACAAAAATCACAAAAATAACAACAACAACAAAAAAAGACAATATTTTCCTGCTTTAACTTGCGCATAAAATTTTATGGTAAAGGAAGTACTGACTTTTAGCTTTATTGGAGGAGACCGATAAGGCTACATTTCCCATCATGTCATTCACTAAGAAATAATAGAAATTTCTTTTCAGTCTTATTATATAAACCAAGTACAGTTTGTTTATTCCTTTCTCAGAGAGCAAAAAGGCTCACATGAGGAATAGGCTGGAAATAAGTTTCAGACTAACCTATACCTGCAGTACTCAACATAGAGAACTTGAGTTGCTCAGTGTATGCAGGAAAAGCAATTTAATATTGTTGTAGATGACCAGCAAATTGCAACCCCTTAAAGCAAGGAAGAAACAGGACAGATGTTATGATTTAGACATGTAATGATGCTTCCACAGATTACTGCTGTCTAAATGCTGCTCATATATCAACCCTTGCTCTCGGCTGTATATGAAGTCACAAAAACAAGATACTAAAAGGTGAATTCATAGAGAGAAATCCCAACCTCACTGAAGTCAGTGAAAAGAGTCCCATTGTCTTAAATAGAACCCATCTTTCACATCTGGCATTTGCACAGTGTGATGAGAAGTTCCTGTTCCAAATATTGAATGGGTTTAAAGTAGCACAGCCAGCCTGGTGAAACAAGGGTGTACCTTAGTCATAAAAATTACAACCTTGTGGTTATGTGATGGTCTTCAGGGTGTCTTTTTTTTAATTATTATTTTTCTTGTGTAGTTTTCTTGCTTATTAAAAAAATTAAAAATATTTAGAGTGCTGTTAGGATAAGGTCAGGCTCAGAAAGTAATTTAATATGAATATCATTATTAAAATCCCACTGCTTCAAATGAAATTTTTCAGATTAATAAATCTGCTGAGATGTAAAATTATATGATTTATAATCATGCATTAGTAAATCTGAAATGTCGGTTATTATCCTGTTTAATACTTTGATTATTATATAATTTTATGCAGCTTCTAGAATAGGTTCAGAAAGAAGAAAATAGGAATTTTCTAGCTACTATTTCAATTTGATTGCCAGATAAGGGAGTAACAATCAAAGTTTAATTTTCTGTGATTAACATAATCTGAAATAAGATATCCTAGTGTTAGTAGCTGGCATTGTAAACAGTTTCATTGTTTAATGGAAATCCAGGAACTGGGTACTTCAGAAATAATTTACAGTACAGTAATTCTTTTTCAGCAATATTCTTAGTCATTGTGGTGCATGCTCTGCTAATAAATAAACTGAAAACTGTGTATCATCCATAAAAGAACACAAAGATATTAATCTTACAGTCTGCACATTAGATAAAAATCTTTTGTAGGAAAGAACAATATCTTGACTGGACTTGAGCACCAAGAAAAAAATCACTGGCAACTCTTTTTTTTTGTACTCATAAATTGCAGAATTAGTAATTACTGAAGTTGTAGGTCTCTTTATACAGCATGAAAGTCAGGAACCTGTCTCTTACTGTTAGAGATCTTTTCACAATAAGCAGACAATAATATCTGCTAGTTAATTCATAATTTACAAGATTTGGCAATAGACTTTATTGGAGCCCCAAATTTATCCTATTCTTGACACAATGCCTTGTTTTAGATCTCATTTCCTTTGGTGAAAGGGTGAAAATTTAGATCTCATTTCCTTTGGTGAAAATTTTCTCATGTAATAGCTGTCCTGCTTTTCTCTAAAATATAGAGCAATAGGAATGCAGACCTTGTGCAGAAAATGAATTAACTTCTCATGGATTTCCATGTATATATTTATTAGAAAAGCAGAATGTGATTCTGCAAACCATGACTGTTCTTTGCTGAAAACTTACTTTGTCCCATACCAACACCACTGGGGTTTCCACATCCACTTCTAGATGAATAACACAAAGGCTTCTTTATCCTACAATTTGTAATGGCTTGGGACATTCCCTGAAGGCAAACACCTCAAAATATGATTTTTAAAAGTCTTCCTACTCCACACAAAGTACAGTTACCTTTAAGTAAAGATTTTAATTTTGAAGAGAAAGCAAAACAAAAAGCACAACACAAAGGAGCACCAAAATACGCCTCAGGGTCTTTCTCTGGAAGAAAAGTGCATCCATACAGATACTGCAGTTAGCAAAATCGACTGTGGACCTAGCAAGGACTCTCATTTAGCTGAGAAACCAGCATCTGGCAACGACTGATATAAAAAGCCTGGTTCACGCTTTACCTTGTGTCAGTTGCTTTTTTGGGTAAGCACATGATATTAGCACAGTTAAGAAAACATAAATCTCAATGCTGAATGTTTTAAACCTCCCTTACTCTCTGTGAATTTCTGGAGTCGAAGTATGTAGAAGATTTTTGTAGCTATTAAGGCCAAAGACAATATCCAACTTTGCTCATAATTCGGGCCCCATTTCAAAACATTGAGCCATCAGAGACGGAATCCACAAGTTTGGGGTTCAGATTCAACATCAGACATTTAGTTGGAAATGCTCTGCCCAGGTACAGATCATTTTACATCTTCCATAATAAAACTAGTCAAAAAATCTCTTCCAGTCACCTCCTTTGCTCATTTGATAGGTATGACTAGAGCTATTCCCATTCTTTTTATGTCACATACATTTCACATTAATGTTCTGCTGGTGTCTAAAATCACTGGAGGAATTTTTATATTCTTGCACAGAACACCATTACTGTCTCTGCAGCAGGCCTGGGCTGACACATCTGACCCCCAAGTCTCAGAGCTGTGCCATAAAAAATTTTCTGGACGGTCAAAGCCAAGGAGTGGGGGTGAATGGAATTAAATTCATTTGGTGGCCAGTTACTGTGGTGTCAGCCAAGGCTCAGTATGGGGTACAATCCTGTTTAATATCTTTTTTTGTGATCTGGACAAGGGGATTGAGTGCACCCCAGTCAGTTCACACTGCACCAAGCTGGGTGGCAGTGTGGATCTGCTGGAGGGCAGGAAGGCTCTGCAGAGGGATCTGGACAGGCTGGATCGATGGGCTGAGGCCAGTGGTGTGAGGGGCACCAAGGAGAAGTGCCAGGTCCTGCCCTTGGGTCTCACCAGTGCCAGAAGCTCCAGGCTGGGGCAGAGGGGCTGGAATGGGTCCTTTGGGAAGGGCCCTGGGGATGCTGGTGCCAGCGGCTGGAGAGGAGCCCAGGGGTGCCCAGGTGTGCAAGGGGCCGATGGCCCCTGGGCTGTCCCAGCCACGGTGTGACACAGCCCCAGGGCAGGGCCCGTCCCCTGGGCTGGCACTGCTGAGGCACCTCCAGGGCTGGGGACAGCTCTGGGCCCCTCAGGACAAGAGACACTGAGGGGCTGGAGCGTGTCCAGGGCAGGGAACGGAGCTGGGGAAGGGGCTGGAGCCCCAGAGCGGCTGAGGGAGCTGGGACAGGGGCTGAGCCTGGAGAAAAGGAGGCTCAGGGGGGACCTTGTGGCTCTGCACAACTCCTGACAGGAGAGGACAGCCGGGGGGGGTGCTCTGCTCCCGGGGAACAGGGACAGGATGAGGGACAGAAGGATAGGGGAGCGAGAGGGAGTCTAAAGTCATGTCAAAGGAGGTTTAAATTGGATTTTTGGGGTACATTTCACCACTGAAAGAGCTGTCAGTCACTGGAAGAGGCTGTCCAGAGCAGTTGTGGAGTCACCATCCCTGAGGAGATTTGAAAGATGCGTGGATGTGACATTTAGGAACAGGTGCCAGTAGTGCTCCTGGTAGTGATGAACTCAATGATCTTGGAGGTCTTTTGCAACCAAAAGGAATCAATTATTCTATGATTTTCCTATACAAGTAAAAGTCTCTTGGTTTTTTTTGTCTTACTTCACCACAGTCTACCAAAAATATTTTAATCATATTTGAATGTTTAACTTAAAAATGAACCTCATATCTGAAAAAAATTATTTGGACTTGAACAAAAAGAAAAGAACAACCCAAAAAAATCTCTAAAACTTTAGCTCCCCCATTCTCACACATAATGGTTTTAAATGTTTTAATAATTTTTGGTTTCCTAGGACTGGATCATTAGTAGCACATCTGGAACATTTACAGGACAACTGGTTTCTCCTAGGTTTTCAATGCAGAAAGAGTTGTGTCATTTGGAAAAAGCACTTTTACTTCTCATCTGAGATTTAAAAATCACTCCTAGGAAAATCAGAAGCGATATTAAATGGGTACTGATATTGCAATTGGACAACAGGCTCCTGTTAATCTTCTCTAAAAAGCAGATGAAACATAATTCCTCACATAAAGCTAATTCAGTGGTTTCCTGATTCCTGGGGGCTGTACTAGCAGATGGTATCAGCAGCATTCCTTCAGTTTTGGCTAAGACTCATCTTTTCATTTCAATTTGTCTCTTTTTAATTTCAACCATGGGCACTATATATAGTAGCTGCTCGAGTTAGTCAAATAATTATTGCAAAACACCATTTGCGGTGAAATTTAACATCTACCTACTGATTAAGAACTTGTATATAACTTTTTTTTTTTTTTTTTTTATTTCTTGGCAGTCAGATTTAGAAAGAGTCCAAATTACCTTTTCTCATGAGGTACTGAAGGCAGATCCATGGATAGATCTTAAAATGTCACAGAGCATTCTTCCTTTTTAAGATTTTGGGTCTTTTTTGCTGTGTTACTTTTCAAGAATCTTTCCATATTATTTATGGACCCAGCTGGCAGTACAAAGAACCTCAGATCCTCAGCAGAGCCTGGGACTGAGGTAGAACAGTTTGGAGCTGGTGCTACATCTCCTCATTGGTAGAAATGGTTCTCTAAACAGTAGAAGACTCCTTCCAACAACCTTGTCAAGTATGGTTAACAAAATTTTAAAAGGTAAGAAAGTATTAGTAATTCTGCTAAGAAAGTGTTACTGATCTGGATAATGAGGCTGAATGGGCAGATAGATGGGCAGAATTAAGACTTCATGGAAACATGATATATAATTATATACAAAAGTGGACATATGAGAAATAAACATTTTGATAGTGGTAATTTTTTACATAAGAATGTGCATTCTAAAATTCTTTATATTACATTCCTAAAATCAAATATAATTGATAGTCAGAGATCATGGAAGAAGGGAACATAACCTTAGTGGAATACCTGAATATGACTTATTGCTTAAGGATAAAACTTTTAATCTTTTAATTAATTTTATTGACGTCACATTGAGATATTTAAGCTTATTCTGCATTAACTGCATCCACTCAATTTTTATTTTTACTGATGGGATTATAATATGTGATAGTTATTTTTAAAATCACTTTTACCTACAAAAATGACTGTTAACAAGTAAAAAGGTCTCTTAATTAAATAGCAGAGCCATACCTTGTTTTCTGCAGAGGAAAAAAGTTCATTTTAAATTAAAAAGAAAATTCAAATTTCTCTTACATTTACTACATTTTTATCAGGACAGAAACATTTTTTAGTAAAATTCTGCCCGTAGTCTTATGATAAACAAATGTCATACAAAACTCTTATCATGAGATTATGAAGAATATCTATTACTCAGTCACTTTAAATGTCATTAGAGTGCCCAGTGTGATTAAAACAACATTTTCCTTCTTGATGTAACAGCATGGCTTTAGCTATGTACAACTGTATTTGTAAACATTTCCTGGGGTACACCTTAGTAACCTTTATAGAGTAGAAAGTTTGTGGCTCAGAAAAAAAAAAACCAAACCTCACAACTTTCTTTTATGAATTTTAAAGCTCTTTGAAATGTAATTCTGCCCTTGATGACATTCATAAAATATTTACCAAATGTGTCCTTCCACAACATCTTAGTATGTAACTGATGAAACATTTAAAAGCTGTCATCAGAGGTGTATTTATAAGTTTGACTGCAAAATCATTACATTGCACATAAATGTTGCCATGATGCACTAAACCTGTGAAGAAAAAAAAAAAAGAGAGAATGTTTTTCTGGTATTTTCTGGGCAGGTGGTGTGGATTTTTGAATTAAAAGATTGATTTCATGTGTGGCAGGTGACCTCTTCACTTATTAAAGGTTTGGTGTTGTGCTGGGGAATACTGGATAGGATGGTTGTTGGCACTGTGTGATTATTGACACCTTTTAGTACTTTAATGATGAGAGGCAAACAAAACTATTTCCATTAATTAAATACAATTAATTTGTAAATATATAGAACAAAATATCACAATACTTAACATCACCGTACTATTAAAGAACATAAGGATCAGAACTATACTTGTTAAATATGGACCTGTTAAGAGGATAAGGGCAGACAGAGGTTTAAGTCAGCAGGAGGACAGGTGATGTGCAGTGACCAGCTATGACATGGTTGATCATTTAAAGCGGGCAGATAGACAAGAGTAAAAAGAGTTAGTGAGTGAGAGGATTAAACCAAGAAAAATAAAGATTAAACAGCACAAATAAAGTCCCTAGCACCAAAGTCTATTAGTGTATGAAATTATCTGCCATAGGAAATGATAGATATCCTATTTTTTGACTCACTGCACCCTATATGGGATAAGGTATTCATAAACAGACTATAAGAAGGGAAGAAAAACCTCTATTGTTTAAAGCAGAAAGGTAACAGAATACCCTTAACAAAGCTTTCTAATTTTACAGTTTCCTTGGGACTACTTACCTGACTTCGTGGCAGATACTGCAGAGCAGTCTGTCTGTCTGAGATTTTTAATAGGTTGTTTTAATAAGCCTTTCTTGTGATTTGTGTTTCTGATACGAACAGCAATTACCCAGCCAAGTAATGAGACTCTAATGAACATGTCTTTCCTAGATTACTTTAGAAGTTCATCAGAGAAGCTAATAGCATTGTAAAACTAAAATCTCCCTTTTTTCCCCTGTCAAGACACATCTGATCGTTCTTCTAAGTGCCTTTATATAAAAAAAAAAAAAAAGGAGAGAAAAAGAAATATATGTAGGTCTGTGCACATGTGTGTGACCATCAAATACATGTTGTTTTTATCTACGGTATGATGTAGAACAAAGAAAATAAATTTGTTTCTGCATGGTCTGATCTACATGTGTACATCAATGTATTTATTTTCACTCCAGATTTCGTGTCAAAGTGTACCTCCCCTGTGTACAGAAGGAAGATTTCCAATATTTTGGAAATATCAGTTATTTAGTATTTCTAAGAAAATAAATTAAAAAAAAAAAAATAGAGGACCTGAACAAGGCATTGAATTGCAACTCAAAGTAGTGCCATAAAGGATGGCACTGTATAATGAAGGGAAAATTGGGGTGATGATTTAAGTCTGCTTGCAGATGCATGAGCAATCACACTGTTTTACTGAGCTACATAATCAACTTTTCTGTACAACGAAGGGCTGCAAATCATCTAACTTATAACTTGGAGACTTAAAAGGTTAAGGGGCAATTTTTTAAGTATTTGACTGACAAAAAGAGATAGCATTACAAATTCACTTCTTTAACTGATTTAGACGGTTATTTTACGATGGGATCAAACCCACCCTAAAAGGGCTGATTTCTCCTCTCTTATTACACATAGAACCTTCTAAAACTAACTCTGCTGTTTAGTTCCACATTAGAACATTTGATCAGAAGAATCCCACCATGAAAAACAGTTTCTGAATGATGTGACTCAAATATTCATGGCAGTAAATGTCAATTGAAGCTGTGAGACAAGTTTATTTTAAAGGGTAATTAATGTACACAGCAGCCTCACGACTTCAGATGTTCAAGGCTGACCTTGAGTTCTGCAACAAAATAACAGTGTGAATTGCTTTACTGGAATAATTTTAAAAGCAATTTCAATTTTTAAACATTTTGATAAGGTGATGTGTTTTGTTTTGTTTTCATTTTTTCCCAGGTGATTTTATTTACTGGTTTGTTTGCTTTGGTAGATATTTGCTTCTCACAGTGTGTCCTTATAAAAGGAGAAGAAAACTCAACAGACTGTTATATCACTACTTGGAAATAATTATTTCTAAATAATCCTATCTAAATGTTTCCCTGAGATATTTGTTTCATAGGAAATTAATAGCAATGTGACAAACTCCAGGTGGATGCTTTTGCAGTTCAGGAATTCAAATTCCAGTTTCAGGCTTTAAAAGCTTTTAAGGTGTGATTTTTACATGGTTATTATTTTAAGGACAAAAAAGAAAAATAAATGTTCGAAGAGTAGGAAGTTTTATTTTCCTACATTTAGTCAATAGAAAGGCAAAAAATCAGGTGCTCTAAATTTTTTGGTAATTTTCTTGATACTGCTAAAATAAAAATTACTGACAATTTATGTCAAGCCAGATTCAGTGAAAAAAATGTTAGTTCAGTCCTGCCATTTTAACGAAGAAGAAGTATGAAGTGTAACAGCAAAGCCTTTTTTATCCCAGAGAGAGACCTAGAATGCAGATTCCTAGCCCAAGGACCTCAGAACTTTTCCTCTTGGAACTCAATTTCTTTCCTGCAGGTTAGAAATTATACTCCTTGAATTCAAAGTGTGTAATTGCTGAGATAAACAATTCAGGAAGAAACCTTGCCTTGCAAATTGATGGCTGCAGATTGCTGGTATACAATGACAAATGATGACTCTGCTTGGGATATATTTGTAAGCAGAGAAATAGAGGACAGGTTATGTGCATCAAACACTTAAATTACACTGAATAATGTGACTGGTCATAGTCAATAGTAAGTTGAAAACATCAGAAAAGGGGTCTCACAGGGTAGTAAAACTGACACAGTATGAGAAACAGAAGGCCTGTAAGGTTTGTGAAGGTTTCTGCAGAGATAAAAGTTTGGAGCACTCACAGAGGAACAGAAAGAATATCAGGAGGGGTAAAACACAGAAAATGGAAGGAGAGTCACAACTACTGATTTTAATGAGAAGTTACTCTGTATCTTCATCAAAGTGATGATCATTGGAATGGCATAAATCCAGGTACTTATGTTCAGCATATGAATCTTCTTAGCAGACACTTTGTGCCAGAAAATAAAATCCTTCAATAAAATCACATGTTTGGATTTAAAATTTATTCTTGGACCTACATACCTTACGTCAGTACCTCCCATCACCTTGCATGTTAACCCATGAGTGTACAACCTCAAGCAGCAGTCTGAGTACCAGACTGAGAACTGACAACAGAAAATTTAAACTCTTACATGCACAGAAAATACATAGGGAGGGAAATAATAAGAAAAAAAATATAGTTTTAACAGCACATTTGTGTATTTGGACGCTGATCAAGACACATTTTAAGTTTTATTCCTTTTGTTTTTATGAGAGGAACATATTCTCTTTTGCTTAATTTGACAACTGAATACACCATACATAGAGTTCTAAAAATAGTTTACCATTTTTTTTGTTGTGGTTTGTTTTGTTTTTTATGTCCAATTTATATGGTAGCGGGTACTTCGTAAGTACTTAAAAAACATTAAACAATGGTAATTTTATAAAATTATACTTTAATCTGTTCTTGTAATATCCTGGCAGTTTTGTGTTGCTTCAGGGAAAACAAATGACAAGGTAAGTGCCACTGCTACAGAATAGGGCTAATGTATATCCGTCATTTATAAAAAATAAGGGGTAAAGACAGTTTTAGAGGCTGAACTCAAAAGTCATACATAAGAACAAAAAGGTTTCAGAATTGATTGAGATAGAGTGTCATTACTCATAGAATGCACAGACAGAAGTGGATTACCTTAAAGAAAACCAATAACAAATGTATTTTTATTTAAGAAACTTTTTTGTTCATCTCATCAGTATTTTCTCTGTCAGTGATAATGCTGAAAAGAACAGGAAAGCCTATGCAATAGACCTCTGGAAATTCCAGAGCCTTGTGTACAGCTGCTTCAGTTTTCTCTTCATCTCACATTTTATTTGACTCCTCAAGACATCACTTTGTGTAAATTCTCAAAGAAAAGGACTTTGGTTTGTATTTACCCTGGCCAGCACTGGGTGGAAAACTCAGGCAAGTTATCCAGCTGAACACTGCTGTTAACTCTTCCTAAGTAATCATAGCCACGAGAAAGCTATGAAACAAACGCTGTCTTTTCATTTCAAAGACAAGTTCTTTTGATATGTTTTTAGCCTGTTCAGATTGAGGTCCCTAGGATTTTCTCTGGGATGTTGCACATACATTGCTGAAAAGCAAATTATCTTCTATAATTTGTACATTTGTGTGACTTCTGTGTTTAAGTCACTGTTGTATCTGAGCCGTATAAAACAAAACAGTTTTGTTTTATACAAGCAAGTAAAACTGGATCTGCCAAAGCCATACATCCCTGTAATCCCTGTAGAAATGAACCAAGATGCCCAACAGTTGCTAGTGCAGTAAATTAACAAGATTAATGGGAGATTTCCTCTTACCTTGTGAACCCAAAAATCCATCTCTTTGTTCACACCAGATTAGTTTTACTCTTTGCCAGTGGCCCGTTCCTAATTTTACATTCTTCGAAGATTATGAATAATTCCAGACTGTAAATTTCCAGTACAGCACTTCAGCAGGATGCTCTCTGGGATTTTGATTTCAAATCTACTTGGAGACTTGAAAAGTTGTTTTCATCAAATATATACTGGTATCTGGTTCTGCACATATTTATCCTGCGTCTTCAGATTCATGACCTATTTACTTTGTAAAGACATCTCCGTATAAATAAGACACAGAATGTGGGAATCACCATAGCTCAGGAGGCTTGAATCTTGTTGCAGCTGTGGAAATTTGGCTTTTCTGTGTCCAAATAAAACTGCAGCATATTTTTTTAAGCTGGAATAAAAAATAAAATACAAAGCTTTTTCTTTGGCAAGCTATTCTTGCAAAGACCTACTGCTTCAGACATATGGGATTGTTCCAAACAGCATGAAGAGGTATTATAGAATGTATTTCTTTCTGAACAGATGTCTAATTTAATTAATTTATTTTATTCATAGTGTCACTATTTAGGGTTTGTAGGGACCTCTGAAGATCATCAAGACCAATATCCATGTTCAAAGCAGAGTCAACTACAGCAGGCTGCCCAGGGTTTTGTCCAGGTTTGAATACCTCCAAGGACAGAGAATTTACAACTTTTCTGGGCAATTTTTTCAACTGTCTGACCACCCTAACAGTAAAGAATCATAGAATCACAGAATCACTAAGGTTGAAAAAGACCTGCAACATCATCAAGTCCATTTCATCCTGTCTTTAACCAGAAGTTCTTCAGATTCAGATAAATAAAAAATGTGTTCAGGTGCAGCCAAAAGTACAAGAAATCTAGTTTTTTGTGGTCAAGTTTTTTGAGGTAGCAACTTTGATAATTTTTGTCCTACATCACTCCAGGTAGTGCTGCAATTTAAATTTGTTTTAGAATGATATTGCATAGGTGATAGGATAAGAAACACATATTAATTCTTTATATAAAACCCATGTAAAATCCTTACTCTGGTAACCAAGTGAAAATTCAATCAAGTTTAGGTTCTGTATTTGCTTTTGATAACAACCATGTCAGAAAAAGCTTGAAATTTAACAACAGTTCCAATACATGTGGAAACTATGAATGTGTGTGGCAGAAACATAAATATGAGCAGATCAATAGGAATCTAACTTCAAAGGGGCAGGAAAGATGTATTTGTGCTATTTTATGGATGTAGAACAGCATCACAATAAAAGTTCATCCCAGAAGATCAGTAGAATAAATTTAAAACCTGTTTAATTTGGAAAAAGATCCTGCAGTAAAACTGCAAAGAATTTTTCTAGTAAACTTCTAGTCTAATATATTCTGATAGAGGTCAAGACTCTTGCATATATTATTTTAACTTTTTCCATTATTTAAATAGCCCCAGAAGTGTATTTCTGTTTGTTTTTTCACAAATATTACAAGATCTATTCCCTTTTTCCTAAGGCTGGATGGTTGGATGAATCATATAAAGTGCTAATTATAAAACAAAAGGGACCATTGGACCTATAAAACAAAGAAGCTCATATGCTGGTTTTCAGTATGAATTTCTGAGCAGATATAAGGACATTAAAAATATTTGGCAAAAAAAAAAACCCAAAACTATCTTTAAAAAAATTCTATTTTGTCCTTTTGTTTTTTCTTTTTTTCTGCCCTTTTTTCTTTCTCTCATTTTTCCTCTTTTTCCCTTTTGCCCTTCCCTTGCTTTCACTTCCCTTACATGCTCTTCATTTACTTAATTATATATATTTCAGCAATGTGAGTAGAGCACCTCATTTTCAGATACAATAATCTGAGAAATGCAAAGCCACTTATCTGCACTTGGATGAAGAAATTTGATTTGATATTTCATTATACAACATTATGACAATTATTATTTTTGTGAGTGTTCATAAAGATAGAGGTGAACTTCAGCCCAGAGTAGAAAATTTCTTATATAATTAAAATATTATATGCAGTTAAGAATGAGATCACTGTGGTTTACAAGCCTGTACAAGGGTAGCCTGGTCCTTAGAAGAGCAATTCAGGTTTCAGGTGAACTGACTGCTCTCTTCTTAACTATACAGGCAGCCAGAACTGATCAGGACATTAAATGGCTTAAGTCCTCAAAGTTCATTGGATCAAAAAAGATCTTTGCATTCTGTATGTATGCTGGATCAAGGGTATTCTCAATATAGGGGCTGTAGTTGAAATTTAGTCTAAGTATTCTATATCTCAGAATCTGTGGCTCAATTTGTGGTCAGCTCTAAAGCACAGAAACCTTGCATGCATAAATCAGAAATATGGAAGTTTAAGTGAAAAACCTTAAATGACATCTTCTGAAAGACAGAGGAAAATGAAATAATGAAGCACATTCAAATTTAAATACCGAGGTGAGGATCTAAAAATTGTATTTTTTTTTAAATCTTTATCATCTAGGCCTTTTTTATTCAAGATATTAAATTATAGGTAATGAAACCTTCATGAACTCTTACTTTCTTACAAAGATACAGCTACATTTTTGCTGAGGTATTTTTTTCTTCTTTTGCTGTACGGCAATCTTGAAAACAATAGATAATATTTTTTTAGTTTTCTGTTATCCTGCAGAGAAAAGAACCGGTATAATACCATTACACCCTAAAGTGGTCCCGAGTCTGTAATAAGATTCTAATGTTGTTTTTGTGCTTTCAGGTCATAGAGCTCTTTTGTAAGGGTAAATTGTCAGGATCATCTTGTGCTTTGGGGAACTCAGGTTATTTTCAGTATGATTTAAAAATTACCACTAAACAAGGTAGAGGAAGCTAACTTTTGTACTCTGCTTGGATACTGGAAGCAAACAACAGATACAAATCACCACGTCCAACATTAGAGCAAGCCCCAAATTGCTTTCTTTTTTTCATTGCCTTACTTTTCAGTTTCCTTTTCTCTCCCTTCCTCCCTCCCTCCCCCTGAAAGTGTGTGTATGTAAGCATATTTGAAAAATTACGTAAGATTACATATTTGTAATAAAGATGTTGTAAGAGTTCTCAGTTAGTACTAGGATATAGTCAAATTACCTGTTTAAGACTACCAGTACCTGAATGTTGTCCAGATAATACAAATCAGAGCCTAAATGTGAATTTTTGTTGAGATTCTTCATGTTTCCTTTGTCTAATTATTTTACTCATTTAAATATGAATATTAAAACAAATAAATAGCTTTTTAATCATTTAGATAATTAAAAAATCTTGTATAATTTCATTAGGCATCCAGAATAAGGTTTTTACTTTGGCTTTGTATAGTTCTTCAAGGCAAAAATAGGGGTGAGCACATTCAACTCCTGGAAATCTTGTATGAAGCTGTTGCGGTGTGCGTTTCCCAGGACGCACAAGGCAGCATTGGGGTGCAACCCTTCCCCCCGGGGAGACTCTTTCTCCCCGCTCAGGAACTCCGATGGTCTCAGCAAATAATTTTGGGGTGCAGAGATGAAGCAGAGACGAGACGGGTCTTGGGGTAAACTGAGGAGATTTATTAAAGGAACAACTGAAGAATAAAAACTAGAAGCTGAACCCCAAGGACCGGGAGCACGTGTCCCGCTGTGGATTTTATACACAGGCAATACAAAGCAAACAACCAATGAGAGTGCACCCAGGGGGGAGTCTAGGGCAGGGAATACAGAACTAAATCCAATGGGAATAGCAGAAGCAGTGTAGTGGTATAAAACAGCAAATGATATATCGAGCGAGGGAAGATTGGCAAGGAAGGTTCTAGCAACAGAGGCAGGGATACAGAGAATTGACACATAACGGCATGTATAATTTAAATCATAACACACAAATGAAATAAAAAGCTAGCCTGAAGACTCAAAGCAAAACCCCACACCACCACGTGAAGCAACATTTTTTTTTTTTTTAGTCATGTAGAGGAAGAGCCCTTCCCAAGCACTATGCTCACTCTAAGGGACTTAGAGTGCAAACACACAGAGACGAGGGGCAGTTTCAAGGTGCTCAAGAGGATTTGGTGTGGCTTCTGCCTGCTGAAGCCTTCAAAACTCTTTAGACCACACAGCCACCTTCTATCTCATCTCTGCATAACTTTTCTTGGCTACCTAGCACAAGCAGATATATTAAACACTATGATTTTAACATCATGTTTGGCATTAGACGCCTGCAGTGCTGTGTCCATGTCTGGGCTCCTCAGGACAAGAGAGACAGGGAGCTCCTGGAGTGCGTCCAGAGGCCTACAAAGATATGGAAGAGCCTGGAGCATCTGCTTTAAGAGAAAGGACTGTTTATGAGGAAGGGAGCTAGGGCTGCTCAGCCTCCAGAGGAGCCCCAGCTGAGAGGAGACCCCATCCCTGTCTGTCCCTGTCTGCAGGGAGGGTCAGAGCAGGGCCCAGGCTCAGCTCCGGGGGCCCAGCAATGGCACCAGAGGAACGGGCAGGGACTGGGCCCAGAAAGTTCCACCTGGACATGAGAAAGAGCCTCTGTCCTGGGCAGTGACTGAGCCCTGAAGAGATTGTGCAGAGAGGGTGTGGAGTCTCCCTCACTGGAGATATTCCAGACTCCTCTGGACACAATCCTGTGCCCTGTGCCCTGGGATGGCTCTGCTGGAGAAGGGAGGTGAGACCAGAGGACCCTTCTGTGGTTCCTTCCAACCTAAATAATTCTGTGTTTCTATGAGCTTGAACTTGAGCTTTACAGTGATATTTGTCCATCTACATCATTTTTATCCCCAATAAGCAAAGGACCTTCTGAATCATGGTATTGCTGCAGCATATGTCTTCCTAGAAGAAATCATCAAGGTGCCATATTTTCACAACATATCATTTGTAAATTGCTTGACAGTTATTTCTCCCATTATTATTTATCATGTATCACTCCTCATAAACTGGAAAAAAAGGTTTATTTTCTGGTTAACAAGGTCTAAGAAGAAGATGTGTCTTGATAAATGACAGGATATGAATCAGGATATATCACATATTGTGAAACATTTTGCTGTAGTAAAAGTGCAACAAATAATAATTCTATCAGCTTTATTGGATATTGGTTGCTCAGTCTCATATGTTAAATGGATCTGGTGCAGCAACTATCAAATCTAGTATAGCTGTAAAATGCACATTCCTAAGCTTTCAGCACCTGCTTTTATAGTGAAGGTAGGGATAAGACAAAAATACTTTGTAGGGAGGCTCTATTGAGCAGGGGAAACACCTGATAGTGCCTACCAGGAGTGACAGAGACTTAAAGCAAGGATGTGCTTCATAATTGCAGATACCAGTTACAAAAATTTCCATGGTAGAAACAAAGTGTGTGATAGTGTCCACCGTTAATTCCACAAAAGCAACTGCTTCTGTTTTTAACCGAATAAATGAGCAATAATAACAATTATGATAGCAATAATAATAAATTAAAGCAATCATACTAGTACAAGGTCTCCTGAGTGGAAAACACTTGAGAACTTCTCAGGGACCTTGCCTGGACTGATGAATGAGTCTGCACATAACCACAAGCCATCCCAGCTTCTGCAGCTCTTCTCTGTCCCCTCTCTCCCAAAACAATTCTGAGCAGCAAATAAAGAACAAATTGCAGTAAATCCACTTGAAAACCTGCCACAGATATTCAAAATATTCCACAGCACACAGAAACATGGGAATGCATGGGAATAACAACTCTCACTATGATGTCCACAGGAGATTTGAAGGAGTGCAAGGCAACAGGCTATTTCAGCAAGGTATTATAGACAAAAGGATGTTTCTTTGGCCTACAGGGTGAGTTTAGCTACGTAAATTTAGGATTAGATAATAGTATTTATGAATTTATTATTTAGATAATTTATTTACTGAGATAGATTTAGATGAGGAAAGTATTTCTCAAACAAAAATCTATATCTGACAGACAGTCTGCATAAGACAATAAACAGTCGACACAGTTTATTCCCTCTCAGGGACTGCCTGACATAGTCATGGGACGTAACTTTTGTGGTCATACATTAGCAATAAAATGTTGCCATTCTTGTCATTTGAAAGCTTTTTATAATGGCAATACTGCCCAATACAAGCAATTTCATGAAGTCCTCTGCACCAGCTCACCAAGCAGCCAGAGTGAGTGTGATGACCGATATTTTACAAAACAGTCATTACTTTGTTTGCTGTGGAAAAATTAATTAATTCTTAAATGAAAAAAAAAAAAAAAAAAGCTATTTTCCCACCCCTTAATGGTTGGGAAGAATTTGGGCAGGACACTAAAGGAAGAAAATCTCCAGTATATACATCAAGAGCAACATGCATATAGCACATAATAGAGAAAAATGAACAAAAACTTCAGCTTACAAATTGTGCTGTAATGCAGACAAAGTATTTATTGTCCATGTCTGGTACCAGCTGGCTACTACCACAGAGGACATACAGATACTGGTCTTGGTGAAAAAATGAGAGTCAGTCACCATTGATCCTTCTGTGCTTTCCTCATTCATACACCAGAGAAATGGAGGGAATTTAGCCAAGACCAAAGGCAGCAGCTCAGAGAGCAAAATCATACACATGCACTAGAAAAACCCAAGGGGGTATATGCCAGCAGAGCAACTGAGCTAAAGAGAACTTAATCTCACAAGACACTGCTTATAGAATACAGTTACAAATTAATTTAAAACAAATGGAAGCAGTTGGGGCACTCCACAAGGAGTCAGGAGAACTGGGGTTTTTTAAATTCTCTGCCTTCATATAGACCTTTTTCTGGGAGTTAAGTGGACATTTTTTTCTCTCTGTATCTTGTTCTTGCTTATCTTTCTTTTCTCTTGCCTCTGCAGACGAAGTTGTCCAATCTCTAGACTGTGTGTTGTTATGAAGTATGAAATCCAGCCTAACACTTGTACAGTCTCCAGAGACTGCAGCAATAAGAAATCTACCCATTTTTGCCCTGTGGTTCGGTTTAGAATTAAGTTGTCCTTACTTCAGTTTTCCAGTAATACTCTGGAAAAAGACTGTTTTGACTGCTAGAAGGACTTCCATGTCACACTGTATTGAACCAGAGTGCATAAAAAAAAATAATTTTTCATTTGATAAAGTAGGATATCATCATCCCAGGGATAAGGCCTACAGGATATATATTTCCATGAGATACTTAAAAGAGCTCAGTCTGTTTGCCTTATTAAACAGAAGGTTGGGGAATGGCTTGCTTTCTAAGTTTAAATTCCCCAGGCGAAATAGAGACATAGGCAAAATTTTTGCTACATTCAGCACTGAAACAAGCAGCAATGCCTGGAAGCTGAATTAAATTGCATCTGAGGCCCATTTGTGCTTGAGAAGAGGCTCAGACTTTTCTGCATTGCTGGACCACCACAGCATAACACCTAGAAACTTCAAATCTTCTTCTTTCTTCTCAAGGTGCTGAGATGAAACTGGAGAAACGAAAGTGTGGAACCTTTATGTTACTCTGAAGGAGGTCTGATCAGTTAATTGTACTGTAAAGCCTGAAAATATTATATATTATTATATCTACATACAATGTGCATTTAAGACTGTTAATGAGAAAGACACTGAAGCAGATTATAAATTTGTTGGCACCTCTATTTCTTAATATTTGAGTAGAAGAACCCATAGGAAATAAACAGGTTTAATCTGACACTTAATGAGTCCAAAAGAGCAAAGTGTCTCTGTGGAAAGAGCTACGTACAGGGATCATTATTGTTGTTGCTGAAAGCACAGTCATAGAGATCAAAATTTACCACATTTTTCTTTGTGGGAGAGAGGCTTTTGCTTTGAGGGAGATATCTGTAAGTCTTAGAAAGCAGATCTACAGACTGTTAAGAAACTTACTCTGACAGGCTATATAAAAAGGGTAATTCCGGATTTTTTTTTCAGCAAGAAAGCAGCAGCTTGCTTTCTATAACAACAATGGTCCACAAAACACCTTTTGATGACTGCTTTATCAGATAGCCACAATTACTGGCAGTGGAAAATGGAGTGTGACATGTTTATATGTAAGGACAACTAACCAGACCCAAACATGAACTACATAATCTCTAAAATACTCTACTTCTCTTTTTTTCCTAGTGCTGCATGCCACCAATATCTGAAAAACAGGTGGGGAGGACAACCACCCTGTGAAAACACAATTTAGCTTAATGCATCACAAAGACTGCACAAAATAAAAATATAATATGGTAAAGAGTAAACCTTTTCTGATAAAAGACTTAATATTGCTACCTAATCACTTAATTTTATTACTTTTTTCAACAATACGCATGACACCATACAGCTGAATAAATTCAACTGTCTTTTTGACCTTTGGCTGGTTGATTAGGTTTTCTGTGGGTGACTGATGACTGTCATTGATTTCAAAGTGACTCTGAGGATGGTGTATGTATGATATGTGGCTTGATTTTGAAAAACACCTCTTGTTTGCCTCACTCTAAGTATTATAGGTCAATAACACAATTGTAGTGAGAGTAAAGTTAACTCACTGATGAGTAAAAGGGGGAAAAAATCTATGCACAATAAATTTTGAGATTTTTTTTTCAGGGAGTTCTTAGAACTGTCTTCTATCCAGAACAGGCAATTGAACTTAACCTTTGAAAATTAGGAGCAGACAGAGGTTCATAAGTCTAACAATTTGAGATAATAAAAATACTTATTTTTGAATGTACTGGCCAAGACATGGAAATAAAATAATTTTTAAAAAAGAATATAATACTGTGAAAATGTATGTTACATTTTGCTTCAGTAATGAGAAGGAATTGAAATTATATTCTCACAGAGCTGAACTCACCTTGCAGAGGCTTCAAGGAAACTATGTGATTCAGAAGCCATGGTATTCTGAAGAATGGCTAGACTTGATAGCTATTTTAACATTCCACTACTCTCTAGCACAAAATAAAGAAATTATATTATTGAGATTAAATTAGATAGTGCAGTCAATCAATGTATTTACAGATCTCTGGGCACCATGGAACAACACTGTGTAGCAAGGACTGCCAAAGATGTTACACTGCTTGGGTGATGGCTTTTAAATTTACTTTTCAAAAGATGTGACTATATTTAGGCATTATAGAAGCACTGAAGCTCACTGAACCATCCAATCATACTCCAGAACAGTTTGTAGAAATGTTGTGAAAACATCCTGACATAGAGCCTTGCACATTCCAGCCCTGAACTTATTATAATTCCTATATTCCCTCCAACAAAAAATGCTCAGAAGTGCTAAATTCTGCCAGCACAAGGTGGCTTTATTGTAGAGATTCAGATGAAATGCCAAGTTTATTCCTCTGGGGGACCCAGGCAAAACAAGCTTTGAAGGAGAAGAAAATACTCCAATACCCCAGTTAGTACATGGAAGGGTAGATAGGACATCCATCCCAAGGGATAAAGATGGGGATTCCATTAACTCTACAGGTGAGCAGGTGTGACATTGCACTCTGCTTCACTGTGGAGGCCACCACAGCAGCTGAAATGTTCCATTTAATACAGCTAATTAATTTTTTTTTTAAGGATCACTGTATAGGTCAAAAATAATTTTATTTCCTTTTATCTAATGCTCATTATCCAAATATGCTTTGGATACTTATTTAGCTTTACAGGTATTATAAGACTATCTCCTGCAACAGATTGATATAAAACTTAATTTGATATCTACAGAGTGCTCTGAACATGAAAGGAGGTGTGCTATACCACATATTCTATAAGGTTTTCTAGAAAAAAATGCTAGGAACTTGCTCACAACTTTTTGTTTCTTCAAGGACACACTCTTAAATATACTTAAAAAAAACCCAAAAACAAACGAAACAACCCAGCACTTAATTTGTGGAAACAAATACACACATTATTTATATGTCTTATGTCTTAGCATAAACAAAATATAGCCAAATACTGGCCCAAATATGACTGATAGTGTGTCAAAATGTGGAAAAATAATATATTTAAATAACTTAAATCATAATTGTTGGATTTATCTGTTGGTTTGCTCTCCAATTTTTTAATTCATTTATTGTATAATGGAATTCAGTGTAGTCTCATGAGAATGACATTACAACTGTGTTGCCAGAGGCAAACAAACATGGTACAGATGCTTAAGGGAGATAAAAAATCTAAATGCTAATATTTTACTGATGCTAAAAAAAAATTAAAAAATGTCAGGACAGAAGCAGTGTTCATGGATTTTTTTCTGAGTTAAAAGGGTCTATTTCACAGATACAGGGCAGTCATAGATTTAAACACATAGATTTTATTTCCACGGGTTTTAGTGCTAAGGAATGTGACAGAGTTGTTTCTGACAGATTGCCCTGAGCATATATCTGATCTTTCCAACTGCTGCCTCTACGGTTCACTGAGAGGAGATCAGAAGGCCTGGGTTTGGCAGGTGGCAATGCAAAGCACACAAACCGCAGGGTCGTCTTTCACAGCTTTTTTTTTTTTTTTTTTTTTTTTTTTAATCCCCAATTTTTTTTTTTCCTTTCCCCTCCCTCGTCTTATCACTGACTCTCAACAGTTTGGCCTCTCCAACTCCCCATCTGCTCCATCCCCATCTCCAAAAACATGGCAAGCCTGTGCAGTTAATTCACAGAGAAGCCTGAAGGCATTGGATTATTGGAGTTAAAGCTGTGCTGCCGACCAGCTTGGGTCATGAACCAGACCCCCCATAGTGCTGGGAGCCAAATGGAGGGCTATTCTCAGAGTGGGGTGTCTGGAGCAGCACAGCTTTATGGCTCCTTGCCATCGAGCATTTAGTCTCTGTCAGCTCAGTATTTTCACATGGAAAGCAATGCCATTAGACTATTTTCACTGCTGGGAAGTTATAATTACACATTAATAAAAATAGGGACATCCATCCAGCATTTCATAAATCAGCCTTTTCTCCACTATATTCTCCACAACCATAACAGATGGGTTAGTTGAGATGGGCCAACAGAAATGGCTGATTTACTGGCAAAAAAAATTATGACAGCTGGATTACACACATATAAAACCACACACACTCTTAAATTTAAGTAACATTTTAGAAATAGAGGATTTGGTTCTGACCCCACTAGTTGGAACTGGATCTAGCCCTAAGAATATTAGACATTACCCTTCAATTTGCTGATCTTTAACTTTTTCATTAATGACCTAGGCATAAAAATACGGGAAGGTTCTGACACAATTTGCTGATATCACAAAGTGAGAACATTTTCTATCTAGAAGAGACAGGATTATTGTAGAGGAAGAGCTGTGTGACCCAGAGGAGTGATAAAAGTGGAATTAAATGCAATTGTAAAAAGTGCAAGGCCGTGTCCTTAAGGACTAATAGCAAGGCTGTTTACTATAACACATCAGTTTGGAGGCAGGAGAGAAATCTTGGATATATCAGCCATATGCAGGGTAATTATAAACTACAAACATCATGAAATTGTGCATAAAATAAATGTAATTTCAAGAGGTGTTTAGAGTGATTTTTTTTTAATCAAGGACATGGAAGTATTGAAGGTATTAAAAAAGATACAAGAGAAAACTCACTTAAGATTAAGTGTAGTTGCTTATGGATAATGATGGCAAGTTCAAATTGAAACAGATGCAGAGCATGTGTATCAGGCTGGTCCTATCAGAGAAAATGTGAGACAGTTTAATTTCTTTAGCCTAGGTAAATGAAAGTAGAAGAGTGATAAAAGTACACACATGTGCTGATAAGAGGTAAAGGAACACAAAGGATTGTGAGAAAGAACCATCTAAAACAAAGGACAATGATGGAATAATAGCTAATGGCAGCTTCCTGGCCAGGAACACATTCTGTGCACAAGTTAGCTCATGGTTACTCATAGACTCATGAAAATACAGAAACTCCAGGACAGTTCTTCACTGAGAAATAAATAGAGCACAATCCTCTCCTCTCTTCTCCTCTCCTCTCCTCTCCTCTCCTCTCCTCTCCTCTCCTCTCCTCTCCTCTCCTCTCCTCTCCTCTCCTCTCCTCTCCTCTCCTCTCCTCTCCTCTCCTCTCCTCTCCTCTCCTCTCCTCTCCTCTCCTCTCCTCTCCTCTCCTCTCCTCTCCTCTCCTCTCCTCTCCTCTCCTCTCCTCTCCTCTCCTCTCCTCTCCTCTCCTCTCCTCTCCTCTCCTCTCCTCTCCTCTCCGAACCTCTCCTCTCCTCGAATCTCCGAACCTCTCCGAACCTCGAATCTCCAAACCTCTCCGAACCTCTCCAAACCTCTCCTCTCCGAACCTCCCCTCCACTTCTCTCCTAAAATTTCCTCTCCTCTCCTCTGGATCTTTACACAAGACAAGAAAACTCATACAACTGATAAGCAGAATTAAACATTTGTATTTTCTGTGAGTAGACTTATTGATTTCACAGCACTGCTTGGCTTACAAATGCAGAGAACACCAGTAACTGAAAAGGAAGTGAGTCAACATCAGCAACCAAATCCCTAGAATACCAAAGAATTTCAAAACTGGTAAATCCTATTTTGGATGAGCTGTAGTGTAATTTTCATTTAAGCTATTTACTCATCCCATAGGTACAGCTCTTCTGCAGTCTGCAGTGTGTCCCACCATCACATTATAGAATCCAAAGTTCAGTGTATGTTCCAGAATGAAAGTAGTATTGAACGGTGGATATAGATCAAAATCATTCATCTTTCACCAGAGACATCAGAGAAAAATAACCATTGCCATAAACGTCAAATCTACATAGGAAAACAAGGGCAAACCAACCTTTTTAATGTGGGTAAAACTCAGTGTCCAGAGCTGTATACAATGAAAAAGTGCAGTCATGCTGCATACAAAGCAAATTTTCTCTTGGATCTTCTTATGCCATCTGTGGTCAAAGCTCTTCCCCTCTTTCACTGTCCCCCTATTCCTACCTGTTTTTATTTGTTATTGACAGTTGTAACATCTGCTCAGAAAGAGATGGATCACTGCTTTTTACCAGACTGTTTCTCTAGGTTCTGAACTAAGGTGAAACTGCATTTGTTTTCCATTTACTTCAATAATTTTGCTTTATTTGTTCATGCTCTTATGGCAGGAGAGTACTTCCACTGTATTTTCTGTACCTCAGGTTGTGAGGCTTTCTTTCTTATGTCATCAAGGTCTGCCTTCCTTGATAATATGTGATCTACTTTGGATTTATACTCTTTTTGATTAAAAAAACTATTAGAAAAAAAAGGTTTGAATTAACTAATCAAGTTTTTAAAGAGTGATATATAGTTAGAAAAACAACAACAACACAGAAAGGGATAAAGCAGAAATTCAGCGGGTACAAAAACTCAGGTTGTGACCCAAAATTTTTAATTTGTATAAATTTTCACTTGTTTTTACTTACATGAGACAGAGGTACCCCTTGCTATGCTCATCTTGACTCATCAATTACGTTTTCATGTACATTCTTTGAGCAGCCTTGAGGTTGAAGTGAAGGATCTCAGCTGGTGAGTGTACACTCAGTTTACCTAAGTAGTTTAGAACTAAATCAACTATTCCATGTTTTCAGAATATTTTTCCCTTAGAAGGAATGGAGCATGTGTGTATGAAGCAAAATCTCCCAAAATACCATGTCCAGGCACAGGAAGGATAAGAAGGTGCCTGGGAATGTCTAAAATGGATTTACAAAAAGAAAATCTTGTCTGAGAACCTGAGTTCTGTGGTAGTCTTCATGACCAGACGAGTGAGTCTGCAGGTGAAAACACTAGATTATATTTCCCTTCACTCTCAGAAAGCTCTCAAATCAGTCTCACACAGTGTTATTGTAGTCAAAGAAGTGTATCTGAAGTACTGTGCCTGTTTAGGGCTTTACAGCACCACAAATGACTTCACATAGTGAAATGAGCGTAACAGAAATCTCCAAGATAGTCTTGGGGTAGAGCATAAAATATGAACAAAAAATGCTGAGACATCTGAGCTTGTGGATTTGTTCAGCATGATGGATTGAAGGGAATCTCATTCATCTGAGAAAGAACACAAAACCAATGGAGATGAACAGTGTAATAATGAGAAAAAATGTAAAAAATATTTGCAGAACAAGAAAATTTAATTAATTATGAGGGTTGATTTTGGGTTGTTATTTGGGCTTTTTTTTCACTGGAGTGGTCAGCCAGTGAAACAAATCCCAAAACGCCTGTGAGATTTCCTTCCTCAGAAAAAAGAAGATCAAAACTTGGTTGAATATTACATGAGTGATTTGTGCCATGTGGACCCACTACGAGCAAGAGTTTGCATTAGGTGACCTACAGATTTCTCTTCCATATGAAATTATTCTATGATTTTCTTATTTCCATAAATCTTTCAGCAGAAAATATTTAACTGCACCTTGAAAAATTTTTGTCAACCATAGCCATTGCCTTTTTTTCTGAAACAAGGTCGACATTTAATTTTCCACACCTTTTTTTTTCTCAAAGATATAAAATCTAACCTCTTATTAATATTCTTTTCACCACATAAAACAAAACTTTACAACAGGCAATTGTCATTTTCTAAACCTTTTAATAACACTCATTTCTACAGGTAAAAAAATAATGGGGTGATAACGTGTCCTGAATTACTAGTGACAGTAACTGTTAAGGCTTCAACTACTTAGTGTTTTTCACCAGCTGTTGCTTTTAGCATCAGCAATTTTGCTGCCAAATCTCTGCTTATTTATGCATTTAAGAAAATTAGAGAAAAACAGCCATTAGGGAAAAGTAAGCAAGTTTCCTGGAAAAAAAGAAAAAAAACCACAAAAAACACACAAACAACAACAACAACAAAAAAAACCCAAACAAAAACCAACAAATGTGTTGTTGTCTGTCACTGTCATACCTTCTGGATGTCACGAGTTTGCAGATGACACCACGGAGTGTGGTGAGGTCACATACTGGAGGGAAGGGATGCCATCCAGAGGGACCTGGACAGGCTGGAGAGGTGGGACCATGTGAACTTCATGAAACTCAACAAGGCCAAATGCCAAGGGCAATCTAACACAGAAATACAGGCAAATCAAAGAATGGTTAGAGAGCAGCCCTGGGGAAAAGGACTTGGGGGTGTTGGCTGATGAGAAGTACCACATGACCCAGCCATGTGCACTGGCAACCCTGAAAATCCCAACTGAGTCCTGGCCTGCATTAAAAAAAAAATGTGACAGGCTTGGAGCAATCTGGTCTAGGGGAAGGTGTCTTGCCCTTCTTGTCCAGGGGATTGGAACTTGGAACAAGGTGATTTTTACTGTCCCTTGCAACCCAGACCACTCCATGATGATTTTGATTCCACTCCATTGTCTGAGATATGGTGTTGCTCTTTCAGGCATGGAAGTCAACCTGCAAATGTTCCAGATTTATGTAAGAACCACTGTGATTATTGGTGATTAAACACTGATAATATTTAATCAGCCAGATCAAGTTGCTCCTGAGAAACTATATGTTTTCCCCCCCACCCTTAATACTATTCATATTTTAATGTATTATTTGAATATGCAACTTAATGTTAATTATTTCCCTAGTATTATTTACATGTTTATCATCTCTTCTGTGTTACCTGTTTCCTGCTTTTCATTTTCAGCCTTTTTTTTTTTTCATTTTTACTCTTTTCTCTGTGGAGGGATGCAGAAGAAGTGGTTCACTTGGCTGGTTACAACCCACCATTTTTCCTTTCCAAAAAAATTCTGGAAGACCTTAAGAAAAGGCCATCCTGGCTTGTAGCATTACACATCCTGAAATGTTTTTCTTCACATTCTCAAAGGTGTTTTCACATTTTCACTGCCCTTTCCAGAGCCTGTCTGTACTGAAGTCTTGGAATGAATCAGTTTCATGAAGAAAGGGAAATAAACAAATGTCAGAAACCATTTCTAATCTGCAGAGGAACTAATGCTGAATTCCTCCCAGTACTGAAGGGACTCTTTATAATGGTGTTTTGTCAGAATCCACAACGAAGTTGTGCTGTAAGGCCAGTCTTTTCTGTCAGGTATAATGGAAAGGTTCAACCTGATCCCAGACGGATTTGTGGTTTGTGTGTTTGTGTGTGTAGATGCATATTCACACATGCTGCTGGGTAAACTGAGCTCTATCAGTGGTGGGCTGAAAAGTATATTATCCTGGGTGAGAATATGAGTTTATCAGTTATAATCATGATTTGGGCTCATAGGGTGTACAAACATAGTAGCTTTTATACATCAAGAGTATCTGCATAATTGGAAGGATACAACACGGATAGAAGAGTTTAAACAGATGCTTTTAGCAAGCAATTTCTGCCATTTTGTTAGTTAAGACTCTACTTTTTCATTCAACCCTCAAGCTAGCATAATAAAGATATAATTTGTCTTCCAGCCCACCACCATCCTTCCACTTTTACTCTTCTGCTTTTCTCTTTATTATTTTTTTTTGAGGCAATAAATAATGACAAGAATTATTGGTTTGGTTTCAGAAAAAAAAAAATTCTAGGAAAAAGCCTCTACTCTACTCATTAACCCTCAAGTATCACTGTTGTTTAAGTTTCTGTTAGTAAAGAATTCAACACCTCTTGGGAATGTAAGCAAGAAAGTTTGGTGCTGTATTGCATGAAGTTAAGATCTGCCAGCTGTCAACTGCCACTTTGGTTACTTTAGAGTGCTCAGTCTTATCATAAATCAAAACCCATGGGCAGGAGCTATGTAAGAGTTATCCAAAGAAGGTGCTCCCTGAACAGAGAGCTTGCCAACAGCACAAGTTAACCACAGATACAAGTAAACAGGTCACCACAGAAACCATCCAAGTCCATGGTCTTACCTTGCTGCAAAAGCTAGGCGATTTGAGCAAGGTCAGCAGGCATTAAGAGAGTTTGTTATGTCTAATTAGCTAAATGCGTTCTTAAAGCTCTTCCTACCCACCAGCCATTTAGGATTTTTAATTTTTCTCCCTCTGCACATTCATTTCCTCATATGCAGTTCTCCAGACTCAAGCTTTTGTTATGCATTGTCCATGAGGCAGGTCACATCACACGATGGAACTCAGTACTCCTTATTCAGCTGTCATTCCTGGTATGATGTTCCTGTGTCACAGGTCTCTGGCTTCAAATGTTCCTCTGACCACAAAAAAACACTCTGCTCTTAAATGAAGCTCTCCTTTCATCACACTAAAAAAGAGCTGAAAAAGAAAGGCTGCATAAAGCTCCCATAATTTTTTCAATCAATTAATTTTCTACAAAAGTATAAAGTTTTCCCTGAATTAATATTGACACGGGGAAGATCAATGACATTAGTTTAATAAAGATATTCTGCAATATTTGCAGAACAATTTCCTGTAATGAGATTGCTTGACAGACCTTCCTACTAAACTTCAAAATCACTAAATCCTCAAAATTAATTACATGTTCTGGGACAAACAACCACAATGATTTGCCCCTCCCATTTTCTGACAGCTCAACCCCCCTCTCATTGCATCCAGTAACTTTTTCTTTTAAAAGAAACTCAAGTAAATCATCATCTCATTGCATTGATTAAGGTTTTTCTATAAAAAGCAGCTGAAGTAAAATGTGTAAGAGTGAAACATTATTCTGTAGACTATGCATAAGACACTTTGATACCTCGTCTGTTTCAGCACGTGCTTGCTTCAGTTTCTAAAGAAAAATAAATTCAATTGCAGTCCAAATTTTTATAAATTTATTATAAATTCTTCCTCCGCCTCCCTTCTGTCAAACACTTGCTTCAGCAGCCTGGACAGAATTCCTGAATCCCAGCAGACCACAGCAGACCTGCGTGGAAAGGAAAGGAGGAAGGAGAGTTTCTTGCAATTTTCTTTTCACTGCCAGAAACTTAAGATGGTGTTCCCTGTCTGCCTGCAGTCTGGATCTGGGAGTATGTTTAAATGTGAAAACTATTCCAGAATACATGTGTGCTGAACTCCAAAGTGATGGGAAGCAATGTGTGCTGTTAGGACAAACAGTACTCTTTACTGCATATTTTTTGTGACCCTTTTATTCCAGTGTTGGAAACTCATATTCAGATCAGGCAAAAGGGGATTTTCAGAACTTAATTCTGGTAGTCTGTCAATGTGTCTAAAACTGAAACATTTAGCTAAACACAAGATATGAGCTACTTTGGCTCAAAAGATTATTCCACTTCTGTGAATCCCTAATACTTTGGTTGTGAGGTATTTTTTATTTTTTTCTTAATTTACAGTTCTTGTTTGCAGCTATATGTGTAAACATGCACAAATAAATATACATCTGTTTCTACCTCTTCCATGATTTGCATATAGGTCTCCAGATTTCTTTCTGGTTCCCTTCAAATTTCTTGAATCACATTTTTTCGGTCTTCAGCAGGCAACTGAGGAAAATGGAACACTGAAAGCAGAGTCCTCATCTTCCCTTTTTACTGATTCCTTTGTTGTCTTATCTTTTCATGCCATTTGAGTGTTTTCAGGACAAAATATTGCTGTTAGAGAAAAAGTAATGTAATATCAGGGATATCTGCAAGGGTTACCAGGAATTACATTTATTTACTCAGTCCCCAGTGTACTTAGTGCCTGTGTCCTGATGAAGAACTGAAGTCAAGTGGAAATTTATTGCCTTACACATAACTGAAAATACCTTACATGAGTTTACCGATAGATAAAGGATATGGAGGCTGTCTTTACTGGGCTGTTGGTCAACTTGTGCTCACAAAGCAATAGAAACCACTAACAGTGTTACAAAAAGAGTTGAATGCCACTCATTTCCTATTGCTTAAAAAGAAGTCTAAAGTGGGTATTTGCAGCTCCTTTTACATGTAATTTTTTTTAAAACAACCATCTGCTGTTAGCAGACCATAATTCATTTATTTGTTGTTGCTAAAAAAATGAAAAAAAATTCTTGTGAAAATAGCACTTCAATTCCTAGTTTTTTTTCCCTTACAAAAACCAGCAAATGTCCACGTGAAACTGATGTAGAAATGACTTCTTTTTGCAACCATCTTATGGCCATCTATGTCTTCAGCTGTGCGTTGCAATCAAAGAACCTTTAAAGATGATGGACAATTTAGAAAATTGTCAGATCTCTGAGAAATGCTTTGAGCAATTGACCTGAACTTGTTCATCTTGAAGACAGATGCTGAGGATTTAACACTTCCACATTCTCTTCAAATTAGACCCAGAGCTATTGCTGACTGATGCAGGACCATGTGGCTTTGAGTATCCAATTCAGTCAGATCCTGAGGCCATCTCTTTAGAAACACTTCCTGATGTAAAGATGCTTTGACCCACTCATCAGTCATGCTTTTGACAAGATAAAGTCAAAAGAGTACAGTCTGTAGTACAGAACAACTTCAAAGTCTAACCTGCAGACAGCACCCTGATTCTGCAGTGATTCTTGCGTGAAATGAGACGCTCCTTCAGTTACTTAGCACTGTATCTGTGAAATAATGAAATAACATTGTCACAAGTTGGAAACAATAGAGCAAAATGAGCTTTCCTAGTTTTGCAGCTAAGCAACTGCATGGAGGGTGTTTATCTTTATTTCAAACATTTGTCCAAAGCAGGGATGAAATTACCTGGAGGAATAGCTCCTGTGTCACTAGAATATTCTGGATCCAAAAGGTGGAAAAATAATGGAATTCCAAAAAGAAGAGAAAGACTAAACAGATATTAGTAATCTTAATCACAAAAGAAGCTAAAATGCTGCAGAAATTTTTCAAGTGTAAATTGAATCTAGAAATTTTTTACGTATGAAAATGCATGAGAGATATATTTAAATAAAATAGCTACTGTTAACTTAGAGTTTTCTTGCAAGAGTATAGAAATTACTATAGCAGAGAAAGTGTCAGTTTAATCTAACAGGGGTCAATAGTGAATTGCCTAAGAACAAGTGTTCAGTGATGCTTCATCAGATTTCTTTCAAAACCCCCAACAATTTGCAGTTCCCTTGGATCAAATAAAAACATGTTTCATCCATGCTCAGAACAGACTTCAAGTAGTGTTTCATGTCACACCTTTGTGACTAACCAGGGAAGAAGTACATTATTTAGGACAGATCAGTCTTTCTGGTTTTGTCTAAGAAATTATTTTTTGCCAAGACTATTAAATGGCTTTCCTGTAGAATCCCACATTCTCCACCCTCATCTGCTAAAAAGAATGTATCAAGATCATTACAAAAGAGCTGGACAATTCTATTATTTTCTACATTGCTAAAGCTGTATTTTCCTTCCTGACCGTTCTTTCCTTCTTAAAGCAAAGTCCAAGTCAGAAGGGGAAGGGAAGGAATATCTGAGCCTCTGTAATGTGAATTTCTTCAGAGGTTGGAGCAGCTGAAGGTGAGATGTACTTTGCTAGGCCATGTGTTATTTCCATGGTATCCAGGCTCTGCAGGGCACAAGTTCACACAACAAAACTTCATCTTCTCCTTGGCCCAGTCTGCTAGTCCCGCCTACACCCATGGCCATTCAAGCTGGATCCCATTCTGTTCACCAAAAATGTTTATTGTGAAACCAGCAAAAAAATATCGCGGAATGACAACGCCAAAATGAAAACATGGAAAACTCTTACAAGATACGTCAATCTAGAAAAGAGTAAGAGGGAACCAACTGCAACATCTTCATGATAATAATTAATTCTGTGGTCTCATAGTCTAGAATGCCAGCAAAGATGAGCTTGCAAAATTGTCTGCCATAAAGTCAGTTTCTCCAGCTAAGTACTTCTGAAGATTTCCAAATGGATTTAAGAGTAATGGCATTGACATGAAATTCTCCTTTCATGTTTCTCTACCATGTTACTCATTAACCGTGCAGGCTCCTGAAAAGAGGATTGCTTTCCCAGGGACTGAGGGCAAAAAGTAAGGTACATTTGTTCGGTTGAATAAAAAATGCAGGTTTGTGACATTGGAAATTAATTGTGAATTCCAGTGGAAACTAGTTGTGAATTCCAGTGGAATCCTGGCTAAATCAAATGGCTAACTGCAGTGAATGAATTCCACTTGGGAATGAGACCATACATGAATGTTGAAATGCTTATGTTTTCAGAAGAAAAAGTTTCAGCATTATACTTTTAAGCAGTAATTTATTTTAAAATTAAGTTAAAATTCTGTAAGAAAGCGGAATATTTGATGTTGAGGGAGATAGAAACAGGAGGTTTTAACGACAAGGATTTCCGTTTAACTTTCGCATTTGCTGTGCACTTGTTTAGATCTGAAACATAGTCATACTGGAAGTCTGGCCACAAAAGGTCATGCTAGTTCCATACAGATGCTAGTCTTCAACTTTTTTTTCAGATTAAATTGATTTTGAATTGATCTTGGGTTTTTTTGGCAAGAATATGATAGGCAGTTTGTAAGTCCAGTGATCTGAAGAAAGAGAAGAAGGGTAAAATGCCTTGGAACACGTTTTCATTTTCTTTTAAAAAGATATTCCATGACATTTATAACGTGAACAAACAACAACAGCTCTGCTTGTCTTAAGAACATAGAAAGATTGATTTTTCTTGAGTTTTTTTATGTTTCTGCACATGTTTTCAACTCCAGCTACTGCTGTAATAGCCAAGTGTTTGACCTTTGACCTGAACAATAGCATTTCACACTTGGAATGATTCCTGTATCAGCCTGTAGGAAGTATCTGCCACCATGGCTCTTGATACTACACATGTCCAAGGAAAAAAATTAATAACTGTCAAAACTGATGTAGTTATAATGGATCTGCTCTTTGGTTAGTGGTCTGCATCGCATGTTTCTCAAAACACCATTCAAATATTTACAGCTAATGCCTTTGGCTGTCAGAAAGGCAGGTGGCAATATAAGAGCAGCCAGCTCAGCTGCTGTTGGACACAGTCTTACCCATTCAAGTGAAGAGCTTTTCACTGTTACAGTCAACAAGCAGCAGTATGGGAGAAAAAGGCCTTGACCAGGGAAGGCTTGGATTGGATATTAGTAAAAAATATCTTCACTGAAAGGGTGGTCAGGCACTGGAATAGGCTTCCCAGGACAGTGGTGGAGTCACTGGTCCTGTAAATGTTCAAAAGACATGTAGACGTGGCACTTCAGAACATGGTTTAGTAGTGGGTTTGGTGGTTGCATTTATGGGTGGATTTGATGATATTAGAGGTCTTTTCCAACCTAAATGATTCTGTGATTGTATGATTAATGAGAAAACTCACAGACTACTCACAGGTTCTGTGGTAGTATCTAAACCATAAACTTGGTGGTCAGTGATAGGATTAAAACAATCTCTACTCAGGTCAGTCGACACCAATCCTTTTCCGTTTTGTTGCAAATCATGATCAAAACCAACAGAAATTCCTATTTACCTCTGTGAGATTTAGATGAGCACTCTCTTGAGCAACATGTGTGTCCTTCTGTCTCTGATCTAGACCACATGTCTTCAGAGAAAAAAAATACTCACAGAACAAGGTTTTTGGATATATAATTATCCAGAATTATATAGCTGAGTTATATGATGACTATCAGGGTAGAAAGAAGTCTGTAACAAAAATTTAGACAAGTCCTTGCAACCCTTAGCACTCCACCTGCAGCCTCAGATTTCTCTGTGGCAATCTGAAGTTCCCAGTTATGAGGGGAAAACTGCACAAGCCATCTGAAGTAGACCATGCTGTATCAGGGATGAGATGCACGAGTGGAAATGCATTGCTTACCTGCTCAAAGACCTCCGCTAACTCGCCTAGAGTCAAGTTGTTGACTCTGATAGTAAAATCTCCATCAGTGAAATCTACTTTAGGATCCTTCTGATGCTGCCATGACGAATGGAGGTAACAAGCTGAACACAAAATAATCTGATCCTGATGGAGATTTTCCAGCTAATGACAGTCCAAGGGCAGAGGCAGATTATTGATCTGTTTAGTTTCTGTGCATTTTCCATCTCAGATACAGGTATTCATGTATTTTTATGTCTGCCCACAGGGACCAATGATTGCCCGTGCCTCCCCACCCACAGCCCAGCCCAGGTGGTTTTGTGCAGGAGCTGACCTTAGTGGGGAGCTGGCTGTCGTAAAGATGGCAGCTCATCCATCACATCTTTTGCAGGCTGTCAGCATTGCATTTAATCTCACTTGTAATTTTCCACGGGAGGTTTGCAAAAGCCACAAACAGAATCCTAATGCTACGTAATGAGGTTTGTAGACAGTGAATGCTTCCCTTCAGGATGAAGCTGGGCTGCCCTCAGCTGCCCTCAGCTGTACAGAGACGGGAAATTCCCAATTTCGCCTACAGTACCATGTGTTGTTCACATGTTTTTGGAACAGGTATATCTTTTCTAGACAACATTCAGTTATATATTGTCATCTTCCATCTCAACTCATGTGTTCTCAGAAATGAGCACTCAGAATCTTGCACTTTACAAAAGAAGATTTTTCCAGCTGCTGAGATATCGTTTCCATGAAGTTTCATTCACATTTTATGGATTTGTGAGATCTTACTCACTGGGTTTTCTGCAAGCTTCAAGTCCTTCTGTAAATCCTGATCAAAACACCACCCAGAAAATCACAGTTTTTAAAAGTTTCAACCAAACTCAGGAAACTTCTATCAGCTCTGAAATTTTCATTTTTCATTATGTTCACTACACCTGTCTTCCACCTTCATTCCCTTCTTGAGATTTACCAGCACAGAAATGAGCTAAGTTGGAATCAATATGAGCAGAATTATACTCTTGGAAACAATGCCAGATTCAATCAAGAAGGGTTATTCGAAGGATGAGATATAAAGCTCTGATTCCCAGGTATATATTCAATGGAATGACCTCTCTCCCTGACCTGTCTGTCTGTGTCATGCTGACAGATCATCTCTTCCCCTGATACAGACCCATGGAAGCTGCAATTTGTCAACAAGTCCCTGGGCTGTGCACATCTGGAATGTATTTCTACAATGTTTCTCCTCTGGCAATAAGATGGGAACAGGCTAAATCCCTGGAATTATGTGGGCCTCAGTCACCTCATCAAGCTTTATCCCTTGATTCTCATTCCATAGGTGTCTAGCCTCTTGACCGAATGATGAACCAAGAGAAAAATGTGTATTTTTTCTCTAGAAACCTCTTTATATTTACAGATTCTACAGCAAACAGATTAGTTAAATTACTATAGCTATATTTATTGCTGCTAGAAGCAGTAATGATAATTATTACAATGTTATATTTTTTTAAAAATTATGCTTTCAGCCTTGAAGCTGGAAAACATCAGCTAATCATCCTGAAATTGTTTCTGCCAGGTGTCCTCCTCATGCTGAATTAGCTTTTAAAATTTTGCCGAAGCAGTTAATCAGTTCCTGCAGGCAAGATTAAGGAAAAATACCATGCTTTGAAATGAACTATTGCCATTAATAACTTTAATGTTGTCTCTGTAATTTGGCAGGAAACTGGAGTCCAAAATCAAACTTTTCTTGCTTTTTAAAGAAACCAAACCAAATTTGGCCAAGTTTCTAACCTCCAGCCACAAAGATATTGGGAGGAAGTTTTTCTGCATGATTTAATTCTCCTGAGTATTCTCCATTTCTCACAGCTCTTAGCAGTCTTGTTTCATTACAGAGCATAGCATGTCTTCCCTGCAGTTATTCTTCCTTGTAGGGTGGAGAAAACCTATGTTTAGTCCTAGAAAAAAAAAAAGAAAGAAAGAAAAAGCGTAACAAAGGAGGAGTGAAATGGGGTAAAGACTAGAAATTCACACAGAAAAAGAATGGGAATTTTTTACATTTCAGTATTATTATGACATCCAAATTATATTTATGACCTTGCCATTATTTAACATGAGGACATGTGGATTTTAGCATGTGGATTTTTCTTCCTTTTAGGTAATGAATGTATGAAATCTTCATTGAAACTGCATCGCTGTGCAGTCATATGCTTAGAACTGCAGCATCTTTAACAAAATAATAAAAAAAAATCCTCCTTCAGCTCAAACAAGGCATGGCGAGGAAAAAACCCCATCATTATGAAGTCCAAAATAAACCAAAATAGTCTTCTATCCAGACAATCAATTTCTCAATGGTGCCCAATAGACATATTGAATCATGCATTTTGCTTACACAGCTGCCCAGAGAAATACAAGGACCATATTGCTACCCATCTCTTTTTGCAAAAGGTTGGCAATTATAGCGCTTGGAAAGTTGTAACCATCTTTCATTGTGTCAGTAAGTATTATTCACATTGGCATACAACCTCCATGCTTACCCTTACAATATTCTTAATTAAATTAAGATTTTACCTGGAGCATAGAGGCCTGATCCTTGCAAATGCTACCAAGTTTGTGACTCGATGCAAAGATAATGGTGAGGAATTCTGAGGTCTGTGTTATGGAGGTACACATTCAGTGTAAATTTACCTCCAGGCTGTAATGAGCTGATTTTCTGTTTCATTCCAAATTCTGTTTCCCACCATATCCAGCTTTACAGATAGGTGGAACAAATGCAGTGAAATGGTGTCATAATCATAAAGGGCATTTTCTCTATGCCAGTTATGAGAGGGTATGCTCATATCTTGAGTCACAGGGCTTTGTTTCCCTAATAAAGATAAGTAGCATTTTGGGTGCATGAAGCTAGAAATCAGAAAAGAAACAAAACAACAAACCCAACAAAAACAAAGCACCAAGATGAGTCTTGTGGTAGACAGCAGCAATTGATGCTTTCTATAGCCTGTTATGTACCCTTTCACAAGGCCATCTCAAAGTACTGTTTTGCCTTTTCATAAGGATGTTTGGAAAGTGACTTGAATAAATCATGATATGCAAATGTAAATAAAAACAAAGACTGGGATTTCTAACCTAGAATTTGAATATACACCATGCATGCAATTCATACAATTTCATTTATTCAGATTTATGTCCAAATACTGAAAAGAAAAGACAGTCTATTGGCTGGGAAGCTGGGTTAACCTTTAGGAGCTCACGGGATTTGCTCTGTGTTTTGCTCTGGACTTCCTGCATGTTATTTGATGAGCTCTCAAAGTGTAAAAAGTACTTTAAGTGGCAGGCAGTGGTGGCCCTTAAGATAAGCATTTAAGCTCTATTTGATGCACACATTAATCAGTGTACTGAGCATCCTTCCATTTAGCGGGTTGCCAGTTCAAATGCCAAGAGATAGCCGATAGGGAATGTTGCGGTGCCTGCTTGAGGCGCCTTCTCAAGCCTGCCTGGCTGGCTCTGGCACCACGGCAGCTTTCGGCACAGCCAGCAAGGCACACAAGCTGGACTGACTGGTGAGTCCCTGTCCGGAGCAGCGCCGGGGGACACAGGTGGAAGGAGGCGGCAAAGGCAAGGAAGGAAGGAAGGATCCTGAAGAGTTGTCACAAGAGTTTATGGGTGTCTCTTGCAAGATGTCCCCAGCTCTCGAAACCCCCTCCGGCAGAGCGTCGATTGGCGGCTGACAGCAGCTTTTATGGGGGGTGGAGAAAGGGGAAGGGGCACGGGATCAGCCAACCAGGGATGATTTGGGAGCAGATAACAGGCATCCTCGGGAACCAACCCAGCAGGGGAAGGAGGAACCTCCTCTGGGTCTGACCTATCACTCGATGCCCTCCTTATAACTTTCTAGCTCAGGGGAGAGGCCCCAAAATGACAGGCAGGCTCCCGAAGAGGGGTACTAGGGGACTGACAGGTAACCGAAGGAGGGGGAATTCAAGGGTACAACCAAGTGGAGTCAGGTATAGGGGTACAAAGTACAAATCATTTAACATAGTAAACTCACGTGACACAAAGGAACAAAACCACTCCAATGGAAATTTCAGAGAAATTATCCTTGCTTCAGAAGTCAGTGAAAAGAGCTGTCTTGCTCCTTCTAGGCTAGTACAGACTAGCCTAAAATACAGACAAAATACAGACACATTTCTCATGAATTCTTCAAGAGTACACAAGGCTACTTAGGGAAGATGAGCTGAAAAACAAATAGATTTTGGATCTTCATACAGCTCAGGTATGAGCCCAGTGACAGGCCTGAGAAGACCAAAACACTCCAAGGCATGCTCAGAAATTAATCTGATTGAAAAATATTAGGGTATGAAAGCTGGTGTGCTTAAAGAGTCAGGTTGGCTTCAGGATTAGATTAATGCTCAGGAAGGATTTTCTAGGGCCTTAATTCTGTGTAAGTCTTTCTAGTCATCCATTCTAGCCTATAGAATAAAAGTATCAGCACTGTCAAACCAAAGGATTACTGTACTAAAGAGAGGAAATACATGGAAAAATTGATGCATCAGAATTAAGGACATAATATACCTGACCAAATGAATATTGCTAGTCTACTCTGTTCCAATACCTTATGAATTCAGCCTGATCCTTTCACTCTTGAATTGTATCTGTTGGATGCTGTCAGATGCTTGTATTTTTCTGGTCAGTGATTTTCAGGATCTAAGAAGTCAGACTATATTGTAATGTTCTCATGTTGATGAATGTTTTGGGCATTAAGCAATGTTAATGGAATTTTCTTTTCTTTGTAGGTCTCAACTGAAGAAGGAATGAGCTTAGCCAGAGAGTATTCCTGCTCCTTTTTTGAGACTTCAGCTGCGCTCCGCTTCTACATTGATGATGTCTTTCATGGACTAGTGAGGGAAATTCGAAGGAAAGAGTCCTCACTGTCCATGATAGAGAAGAAAATGAAGAGGAAGGATAGTCTGTGGCGGAAACTGAAGGGATCCCTGAAGAAAAAAAAGGAAAGTACAACATGATGACAATTCTCCATGAGCCACTCATCAGCAGCTGACTACAGTAACCTGTAATAGTTCAAAAAGGCAGCATTGACACAGCATCTTCCAGGCCGGGTCCTGGAGTTCCTTCCCTTCAGCTCTCATGCAGAAGTTTCTCCTTGAGAGCCCAATTCATGGTTTCCCTGTGACTCTTCTGTTCTATAGTGTAATTTAGCTTACCCTCTCATACTTTTTCTGCAACTCTGAGTGGAGAAAATACTGTGTTTTTTAAGGTGTGCTCCATGTCTGGTTTTCAAAGCTATGAGTTATGCCAGCATCCAAGGCAGAACCAACTTACACCAGCTCTAGGACAATGGATACACTTACTGCCTCCTCCTCTGCATGCATGGGTCATTTCACCATCCCAGCAACGAATGAAGCTGATTTCAATGGACATTTTGACTGTTTAAGGACTTTGGGATATGACCTTCAGCTTTGCGTTCACACTTAGGTTTAGAGTCAGAGTGTGCTCTGCCTGCACACCCTTGTCTGTGTGTGAAGGTGTCTGTGAGCCAGGCCCAAAGGGAATGACAACCCACGATTCTGACCCTGTGGTGCCCCATCCCCAACCCCTAGCAGGCAGATTTTGCAAACAGGGTACAAGTCATGCACCAGCCCTGCAGAGGCTGCAGGGGGGCTGCTCTGTCTCCTCTGATCTGTACTTGGCAGGGCTGGCTGGCAGAGGTGCCACATCCTACAGACATCCTGTGCATTAAAATCATACAAGAGTTTGTGTTGGAAAGGCACTTCTAAAGGTCACCCGGTCCAAACCCCTGCAATGAACGGGGACACCTTCAGCTTTATCAGGTTTCTCAGAGCTGTGTTCGGTCTGATCTTGGATGTTTCCAGGGATGGGGCATTCACCACCAATCCGGGCATCCAGTGCCTGTGCTTCACCATCAGCCACACTCCCCTAGTCCAACAAGGAGCTCACAAGTGCTCTGTCTGTCCAGTGAGTCCCAGAGCCCACCCTGGAGCACTGCAAGTCCGTCCCAGCATGTAATAGCTTCTGTGATGTAGCATCCAGCCCTTGACTTAATAGAGAATTGCATCAGCTCAATCACCATTGTTCACAGTCCTTGACCATCCAGCTGAGCCACTTCATTAAGCAGTTGGATAAGTCTTTTTAAATATTCCTTTTTAAAGCTAGCATGAAGTACAGTATATGCTCCTAAACATCTTTTTCCCCTTGGAGTTCTTATAATGTTGTTGCTATTTTTAAATTTTACAGATAGAATATGTATAGGTTTTGTCAAAAATAAAAATTGTGATTTCCATGGAGCCATAATAGTAGTCAGTGTCATTTGTGTCTGTTCTGGAGTAATAATTGAAATAACAATATCCTTGTTATTAAGTTTTCCTTTTTCACTTTTCTTCTGTGATTATTTTGCAGAGTTTCAATCAACTATATTTTGCATGGTCTGGGTAGGAGTAGATTTGCTTTCCTCTGAAAAAATTGGAAAGGTTATGGTATTGTGAATAACTTTAGTTCATTAAAATCTGATGTTTTGTTCTCCACTCTCCCTTCCTTCCCAGGGAATCTGGAAATATTTTGTGACTTTTCAAAGATCTTTCATCAAAAATAATGCTTTGGTGTACACTTTTATATACTATGTGGCTATATTTCTATTTGAAAAATATTGTCTTGGAGGAATACATGTATCCATTCAAGGTGGATTTTCTGTGTCCCGCCTCTGAAAGCTGAAGACTGCATTTATACCATTGTAATTACTATTATTATTTTACCTGTATTGCCACAGAGATTTTAGGTCAAGTGTCCTTAGAGATGCAAAGATGCATTTGTCCAAAATCTTTATGAGCTACGTATTGGTGGAGGGAGAGTGAGAGGTTGCACTGAGCAGATGGCAGCTATGAGACAACAAATAACAAGGGGAAACATCTGTGTGTGTTCCAAACTTGCACACTGCATAGAAGGGAACAAAGCAGTCATTCCCTGTGTAAGAGAGCATAGATATTACCACCCTGAGAAACCTTGAGGGATGGCCTTTGTTTTTTTCCAGGCAGATGCCTGAGTTTTAAGTCAATTGAAAATCATTTAGTGTTAGTTATGTAATTTCATGTCCCCCTACCTAGGGAAATATAATATCAATATGGACTTGGCTCTGTGTTTTTAGGGGTACCTTGGTTCAAGTCAGTTTGCAAGACAAAGAAAGGTTGCAGAAGACAGCATAGATACAGTCTACTATTAAGTCTTAAATGGATTAACTTGATTAAAGAGAACCACTATAATTCAGTGGCATTAAGGTCATCTGGAATAGAGCAACATCTTGCCATATTGTTAAACTCTCTCAGCCTTCACAGCAATTTTAGCACACACAAGTTGCTCTTGGAAGTGATTCCTGGGCTGTGCCAAGTTCTGCACCATGCTGAACAATGGGGCAAAAAAGTGCTGCTCTTCTGAAACCAAGATAGACATTATTCTAACATTTTGGCAGTATGGATGTGCTCAGGTATCTCCTGAGGTATATTCAAATTAGTGGTACAGACACAGGTTGCATAATCATATCTTCAGATGTAGCAAGCCCATAAGAACTCTAGGTTCTGTGCATCTTCACAAGCAGCCCTGAAATGCTATTTTGAAAGGTATTTGGTACCAGGTTAGTCTCTTCAGGAAGAATGACGTTTCATACTCTCTGAGGATATTCTGCTACATCTTCTATGAGCAATTTCAGACACTGAATATGTCTTAGGCAGAAAAGCCTGTATTTAACTCACTCCACTTTGATCATTGACGATGACATCCAGGCATTCAGATCCTCACTTTGGTTAATATAGAGAGTTGTTGGTGATTTTACCCTATGGCATGGATGGTTAGCATACAGTGAATCCCCCCTGGACTGGCTAACTCTTTCCAGTGACTATATTTCGCTCCACAAAATACAGCCCAGTCTCCCAGCTATCATTTTGATGTTTAAATTCAGCTGGGATAAAACCCTTCTGTAAAGTTTTTTCCACTCAATATTAACAGCAGAGAATAGTTCTGCAAGTGCTAGGCATTGAGCCTTGTCTCTTGAAAACCTCACCATCCTTTACTTCCAAATTGGGAAAGTAATTCTGATTTACCATGACCCAATTCCTCAATAATCTATAATGCTTAACCTCTGTTAATTGAGCAGAGCTGATGGAGGTTAGAGTCAGTGAGGATAATATAAGTCATAACTGCACAAGAGGCTGGGTACAGCTCCTTTACCTAATTAATCACTTTGATTCCATCACAGAAGATTGTATTTAGCTGTCAGACCTAGCTGAGAGAATTAAAAAACAGCATCTCCGTCTGAAGACTTTTCTGCGTCTGACTGTTCTCTCATCTAATCGTGTCTGGAAGATTTGAAGGAAACAGATCACCTTATTTTGCTCTGTTGCCTACAGTCCCATGAAGGTGGCAGTTATAACTTATTCCAGTGTCAGACTGTGTTGCAATTGGACCATAATTCAGGTTCCTACAGAAACATAATTAAAGCCAGCTAATAAATAAAATAAAATAATAACAATTTGCAAAAGTATCCTTCATGTCTCTCACAAATACATAATATATGGCAGTTAATTACCCTTCTTCACAGCTGTAGCAGATCACATGTTGCCTCTAATTGAGAAGTGATCAGGAGAAGGTTGTAAATCAAGGTGGAATATTGCAGAACTTGAGTTTTCCGTTATATATGGCTTTTGCACACCAGCCTTAGAACTTTTGTGCGGAATCCTCCTGTGCTCCCTCAGACTGTCTTTATAAATGTTTGAAAATAATTTCTTTACACACTAAAAAATGTCTGGTTTGAGACTGAGAGGTAAGAGAACATAGCTAGAATGAAAATAACTAATTATCTTTATTTTGTCCACAAAATATATATATATATATACATATATATACAATAATTTATATAGTTTCTGAATGTTTCTTATTTGTAAGCTTAGATATTTGAGCCCTCTCTCTATCAGGACAGAGAGGGGAAAAAAATCCCAAAAAACAAAAACCATGCAGAAAGCAAAAGATGGGGCTTAGCAGAGCTTAGTGTCTCATAGTGAAGTTTTAGACTCCACAATTGTGTCAAATTCTTCTGCCAAGTTGAACATTTCTCTTGGTGGCCCAGATGTGATATTTGTGACAAGCAAAATAGCTGCAAGTGGATCTTCTCCTAGAAACAGTAAACAAAGGTACCTCCTGCAGCCATCTCAGATGGCGACACTGAAACAACGAGAAGAGTTAAACTGAAAACTGTCCATGTATTTCATATAAATCACAAAAAGTTTATGGTTAACTCCTGTGCTAACTATATGCACTAGTGTTGGCCTGAATTTGTACTAACAATCTAAAGAGGGATGCCTAATGTAGACAATTATGCTAATATAGTTCAATTAAGTATACTTACAGCAGTTAGCCATATTTAGACATTCCCTTTAGGGACTCTTATTTATGCAAGTATGCATCACACACTGATTATTGTTTATGACTCTGAAAAAAAATCCCTGAAAATTAGCAGAGGAATGGCAAAATCACAAAATGTGACTTTAATGCAATATGAAGATCACTGTTTTCATAACTTTTAATGGCAGTTGAATGGAAAAGTGTCTTAAACCAGATCAACCTCCCTCTTTGCACTATTTCTAGCTTGGTCTGTCCCTTCAAGCATGTGGAGTTAGGATGTCTGCCTGGCAAAATGATTTGTAATGGGGATGGCATTGTCTCACAGACACTGTGAAAGTCACCCCAAGAGGCATTGCCCTGCACCTCTAGCCTGATTTATCACTCCCTGATGCTCTTGGTTCTAAACCTCCTCAATTTGAGCTCTCCAATTTTGTTACATCCCTCTGAATTATGGGGTTGTTTTGTGATGAGGACAAATGTCCACTCAAGAGCACTAAACTCATTTCATGATCTGAACTCTTTCCCCAAGAGGTAATAAAGACAAGAACATCCAAAGCCATTGCATCACCTGCTGTATATCTTCTGTCAATAGATAATTAATGTGACAATTAGATTTTCCCATTCTTGCACTTTGTCATGCATCATTTTTTTACAGCATTTTTGGACTATTATTTCAAAAACAGCATAATCAAACTAGGAAACCATCATTTTTCATGGTGCTCTTGGAACAGAATTCCAGTAAAGAGTAACTTCAGGCGGGTAAAGTAAAGCAGGTCTTATACCAGTATTATATTGCCTTAGTTGTATTTAAAAAGCCCAGTATCATTTTACCTTATAGATTAGGTATGCCTAATCAATTGAAGAGAAAGGCAGTCTATCACACATCTGTGAAATTCACTGGAGAAAAATCTTATATATTTATGAGCTTCCTGCATTCTGCAAACAAGATAGTTTGAAATTATTTTTTCTGGAAAGAGGAAATCAAGAAAGAACTAGTAGATTAATGACTGTTACTTCATTTAGCCCATTCAAAAAGTTTTTTATGCAGTTCCTTCCATTTTTCTCTCTTCAGTCCTAAAATACCAAGGATAACCTATCCATCTTGAGCTTTATTCAGATAAACTCACTCTTTTTCATTTTACAAGGTCACGTAAGTGACAGGACAAGGGGAAATGGATTTAAATTGAAGAGAGTAGGTTAATAATAGATTGAGGTATAGGAAGAAATTTTTTTTTTTTTTACCGTGAAGGTGGTGAGGCTCTGTCATTGGTTCCCAAGAGAAGCTGTAGCTGCCTCATACCTGGAAATGAACAAGGCCACATTAAATGGGGCTTGGAGCAACCTAGTCTACTAGAAGGTGTCATCCCTGCCCATGGCAGATGATTGGAATGAGATGAGTTTTAAGGTCCCTTCCAACCCAAACCATTTTACAATCCTGTGATTTTATTTAATTTGTTATCTTGCATCAGCCTCAGCTATTTAAAATCCATTCTCAAATGTTTTTGACAAACCAATGACACAGTCTTCTGCCTTTTTCATAAATTTCTCATTAATGTTCACACTGTGTAGAAAAAGTAATGTTTTCCCTGATAAAGTTTTGCAAAGTCACTCAACTTTCTGAATAAAAAACTGAATTTGCCTACACTTCTAGACACTGCTGACTAATCACAGATGCCACTTTATGTAGGACATTGACTAAATAAGCTTGAACACACAAAGCATTTAGCCAGCATAAGTGGGCAGTTCCTCTGAAGGCAGTGGAAAATCTTATGGATGATTCATATCCATCTCCAGAACAAAATTGTACATTACAGCATGATAATGAATACACTTCAGTCACACAGAGGAGGATGAGGTTTCTGTCACTGAAAACTTACAAAACCCATAACCCAAAGCAAGACAATCTAAGGAAGACAGAATAAACAGACTATTAGTAATGACAAGGATAAACAGGAGTAGAGGAGAACAGAGTATAAATGAATGTATGAAAATCATAAAATCATAGAATAGTTTGGGTTGGAAGGGGCTATTATTAAAGGTCATCTTGTTCAGACCTCCCTGCTGTAAAAAGGGACTACTTCAACTGGATTACTTTTTTAAGTCCTGTCCAACCCAACCTTGAATTTTTCCCGGAATGTGGCATCTACCACCTCGGTGAGCAACATATGCCTCAATTTAATTTGGAAAGCCTTGCATCATTCTCCACTCTAGATAAGTTTTATCACCTTTTAGAAGAGGACCAGGAGCAGATACAATGACAAAAAGATATAAAGAAAGGTCCAGAGATTTGGTTCAAGTGCACCCACCATAAAAGTTTGGTGAAGGATATTGAGATGAGTGATACCAAGAGAAACAGAAATTGATGAAGAAACAGAAATTGAGTATGCAAGATGGTTTTGGAACTTTTTAATGTAAATCAAATAAAAAGAACACAGAATGGAAAATTGAGCAAGAGGACATAATATCAAAACTCAGTAAAGTGAACAGGAAGTTTGTATTTCCTCTCTGCAGTACACATCAAGTTTCTAATGAGAATCTGCTTGAAGCTGACTATGGAATAAATTGTTCCCTCACTGAAAGTTCTTTACACACTTAAAGGAACAAATCTCTCTGTGGTCTTTGCTGTGTTCCTGTGCTGTGTATACTTCAGGAACGGAAAGCAACTCTTTTCAACAGAACAGTTGGGGAAAAAGTAGGATGCTCAGCTTTTTACTTTTGGAAGGATAGTAGCAAAACCCTCATTTGTATGCCTCATAACTAATATGAAAGATGGCATGATAGCTCCCTGCTGAAGATTTCAAATGATACTTCAAATATATTGTTTCATCTGGGAGAGCAGCTACCAGTTTGCAACCAGTGCATGCAGCTCTTTCGCTGCTGGCTTTTTCCCTCCCACTGTGCACAGACCAGATGTTAGTGAAAAATGTAGGAACCTGTTTCTGCTCTCCTGTTTAGATAATAGGGTGTTCACTGAATACTCCTAAGTCTTTATGAAGCAAAACTGGATGAAGTCCAAGTTATCAGAGAATACAGCGGGGATGTCTTTAAGGAGGCAGATGTTCAAAGGAGTACTTTGAAGAGTTTTTTGACCTGTGAGGAGTTGATTACCATGATGTGGATGAAAGATGAGAAGAAAAATAGATGAAACCACAAAGCCTAAGAGAATATGCTATACCTGCCAACAAAAAACTTCAGAAAGACTTAAGTTATAGAAGCTGTAAAATACTGCTGTGATAAAAGTTCTCAGCCAAGACAGACCTTCAGGGACTGCAGAGGAGTTGGAGAACACTCAGTACCATTTCTGTTCCTTCACCTGACAGAGATTTTTCAATCCACTTGTTGCTGAGTGATAAAAGTCCTTACAGGGAATCACAGTGGTTCAAATAGATGAGACAGGAAAAGCTGTATTGTGTCACAAAAAGATCTTCACTTTTAATGGATAAGGAGGTCTGATTAGTTTGAAGATTGCCCACCATGAGTTAGATTTTGTAAATTAAGAGCAAGTTTGAAGACCAATGTTAGAAGCACTCAGTTCAACTTGGACTGAGGTGATAAATCAGTGTCAATTATTTCACTGATATACAAGTGACTGTGCTGTTTGTCAGCCTGATACTGAAGCAGCCTCTCCTCCTTGGCCAGCATCTTCCAGACACTGCACAGAACCTGCAGCCCCATATATTTGTCTGTTGCCAAACGGTTCACCAGCAGTGAATACTGAACCTCAGGCTCTGCCCTACAAAATTGCTGTTGGCCACCTGTGGGTCTCCCCCAGTCAGAGCCTGGAGGAGGAATTTCATCCATCACAATCCTCTGGGCTGCAGCAGATCCTTTCCCCTGAGGTGGGTGTGAACAGGAGCAGAAGAACCATCACCACTGGGAAGGAATCTGAAGGCAGATGCCCCTTCCAACCGTCCTTGAGCTGTGCTGATCAAATAGGGAGCAACTGCTCTTCTTGACATATTTTTTATTCCTTCAGAGAGTGTTGGAATGGTAGAATTAAATAAAATTTACCTTTTTTTTCCATTCTAGAACAGTACGTGGTTTTTTTTATCTTGCAGAGCAGGGTAGGCATTATGTGATTGCCTTTTCTCTGGAAAATATGCACCATACACACCTCAAATATTCTCAGAGACACGCTCACAAAAATGCAGGCTGTATTCCAACCCCAGAATTTAGTCTGTGCCCATCTATCATGCAACCTCCATCTGATGTAAAATAGAAAAAATTAGGGGGATTTTTTTTTTTTTAGATCTTTTTACTACCAGAGGGAAAAAAGAAGGATTATATGCTTCATAATTTTACTGATAACTTCCACACCATCTATGTGCCCCATTGGGTGTCTTTCAGTCATTATTTTCCTAAACATAGGAACCATAATACTCTTCTTTTCACTGCAAAGAAATCCAGAAAGGTCGCCTAAATTAAACATATAACTTTAATGTGGCCATATTTGCCTAAAATAAGTATTAAATTTGCTCAGGTGCATTAAATTCAGGCTGTAGTAATTCATGGTGAAGATGAGCAAGCTATTGGCACTTGGTGGAGTACTTGCATGTGACTTATCCCAGGTATTTTTAATCTCTGTAAAAATGTATGCTAGTGAGTGTGCGGAGTCTGCTGGGATGACTTTGGGTATGTACATTAATCAGCACTAGCAGAAAAAAGTAAATAGAGGTTCAATATTTGGCTAACTTCCAAATGTTGAGGCACATTAGATGGTAGGCAAGGCTTGCAAGGGAGCTGGTAAAGGCCTTTACATTTAGGTCACCTATATTTAGAGAAGATAAAGCACTTTGTCTTGTCCTACTAAGAACTGTCCCAGATTAATAGATCATTTCTCTATCCAGCTTTCACATTTCTGCAGAGGACTGCTGTTCTGCTGCCTACAAAACAATGCCTGAATTTGAAATAAGTTTGAGTGTATTTTAACCAAATATAAATCACATTTATCTTTAGAAACTGATAAGTTGAAAAGAATAGGGGTCTACATCGCTTCGACCAATTCATAATATATTTTGTGGTATAATTTTTGGTTTAGTTTCTGGGTTCAAGCACTTACAGTGACTTGGGTAATAGCAATATCTTTTACCATGACTTTCCCTCTTAAAGGATGAGACTTTCTTTACATCCTCATTTTGGTATATTTCCCAATCCCTTACCTTAATTAAAGGTTTATCATACAGTAGTTTCATACTGCATTCAACTTTACTGCTGAAGCCAAAGGAGATCCCCAGAAAACAGATTAAAAGACATTCAGATATGTTGTCTATCCTCCTTAGAACAGTAAAAACCACCTGAGCCAGAAGTTATATCTGAGAAATCAGTGATTCTCAATTGAGACCTTTTCATGAAACTGTTCCGGAAGTTGGTTTTCAATCTGTAAACTCTGGCATCCAAATAAAGGGCTAAACCTTTTGTATCCAGTTAAGCTGGATGAGACCTTCCTGAGAAACTTTGAGTAATACAAATGTTTTTCCTTTTTTTATCCGGTGGCAGAATAGACACAAGTGTTGTATTAATTCATAAATTTCTCTGCAGAAAACAGCATTTGTGCTGCTAGAGCTTGATTTCCATAGCCAAACGTGGGATTTTCTTGCTTCTTGAGGGACACAAGGCATTTGTCTTCCTGTAGAAGAAATCCGAAGTTCTGCAGAACACCCTGGGGCATCCCAATAGGATTCTTGGGCAGGTAGGTATGTGTGAGAATATGGGAGATAAACAAAACTCCAACATATGAAGGTGGTTCATTGCGTCCTGTTTGCATGGGATGATTTCGGACTCATGCCAATGCCCAACTGTGAAAGTGTTACCCTCAAAACTCTGAGAGGAGTTAGATCACAGAATCCTGGAATGGACTGGGTTGGAAGGGTCATTAACAGTCTCCTCATTCCAAGCCTCGTGCCGTGGGCAGAGATTCCTTTCACTAGACCAGGTTGCTCAGAGCCATGCCCAACCTGGCCTGGAATGCTTCCAGGGCTGGGGCAGTTACATCTTCTCTGGCAACTGTGCCAGGGCCTCACCACCCTCACAAACAGGGCCATATATATATATACACACTCTGTGCCATGGGGCCATATACTCTAACACTTTAAAATAATCACTATCGAAACCCCTCAAACTGTTGCTTTTCCTACTGCAAAGGGAACAAGTTATTTCATGTTTCTCACAGCAGCTCCGTGAATAAATTTGAGTGCCTGTGTGACACGTAGTCAGGACCAGTGCAGCCACAAAATCATTACTGACATATTTCCAAGACACTATACTATGCCAAAGATGTTTATGTGTCTTTCATTGCCTTGTAAATACAAAATAAGTTTGAGAGAATTGTGGCAGCTGCTCTGAGATGAGATAGAAGTTCAGCTTCTATGGGCCATCAGGAAGAAATATGAGTAGCCTTTGAGTTTGCAGTTTGAAAATGAATACTGCAGAGTTTAGAAGAAGCACTGCATTGAGCAAGCTCATTTTTAAAAAAACAAGTGGCTTTCTCCAATGGAGAAAAATGTTTAAAGCAGCTACTCATTTACTTGAATGAACCTTGAGGTCCTGCTCCACACCAACTTTGGATCACTCTGTATGCTTTTCTCCAGTTACATTTATTTTACCTATGTTCTAATTGTCTCATCTGAGCATTGAAACTAAAAATGTAGCATTACTTTTACGGGTTATATAATCCAACCTTTAGGGGTATTTCAGAAATCCTCTCCAAATTCTGTTTTCTAGGGCTTTTTCAAAGTCAGCTATAAAATTATCAAGAAATTGGTTGTAATGATGACTTTTTATAGGATCATGGAATTACAGAATTTTTTGGGTTGGAAGGAACCTCAAAGACTATCCAGTTTCAACCCCCTTCCATGAGCAGGCACGTCTTCCACAAGACCACCTTGCTAGTGGTCAGAGTTTATCTGAGTGCTTTTCTCAGCTTAAGCCAGGAACCTAATAAGATCACTGTCCAACAAAAAAAAAATGTTCTCTGCTATTTACCCCCAAAGTATTTCAAAAGCCCCCAAACATGTACACAATATAAATATACAACAGCGTTAAAATAGCAAGAAGATTTTTTTTTTTTTTTTACAAAATACAAATGAAGCTAGAAAATTCAGGTATGATTAGTTCTTGATTTTGGAACATCTTCAATAAAAAACCATTTGTGAAAAATGAGGGAGCTTAGTAAAATTAATTTTAGTGTTGGTTTCTCAAAGGTATTCTGAGACAAAACCCTGTTCAGTGAAAATTTTCCTTTGTTTTAATGTAGAGTGCATTAATTCTGCATTTTGACGTATATGATTTTAAGAACCTTATTTTTGCAGATCAGATACAAAAATTACAAACATGAAGTTATATATGCATGAAATCAGTGTGTTAAGTGATATATGTTGCTTTTTGACTGAAATATTAAAGCTGGGTTTGGGTTTTTTTTTTTTTCAATTATAAATAATGCTTTGCATGTTTTTATCATATCTAGTTCAAGTTTTATCTAGTAAACACTGAAGAATATTAGTTTTAGTGTTCCATTGAAAGTAGCAGGGGCCTAGAACACTCCCAGGGATGGGGCAGCCACAGCTTCTCTGTGTAAACTGTGCCAGGGCCTCACCACCCTGACAGGGAATAATTTCTTCTTAGTATCCAATGAAAACCTATTCTCTCTCAGCTTGAGGCCATTCCAGTTTTACTCCCAGCCTGCTAAATCTGGTGTCCAAAGTGGGTTTCTAAACTTTAATCAAAGCATAAAAACTGCTGGGAGATGAACAATGGGGATTAAAGTCCAGCCCTGAGAAGTAATTGAGCTAATCAACAGAAAACAGTGTTCAAGGAGAGTCTATGAGTTCCTGCTCATGTCATAATTTAGTGGCTTGTTTAAAACTCTGAGTTAAACACCTGTATTAGGCTTGTGCCTTCTGCTGTATTTAATCAGCTGAAAGTGTTTATTCTTTCTTGAAATGGGCTGAGAAGAGCAGACTGGGGTGGCAAATGATCACTCTTGATTCAGGGGCTATAAGGCAGAGAATTCATCCAGCCAAGGGCCTAGGTTCCTGCCTCTGAGACAGCAGCAAACCTCTGCTGTACTCATAGCCTGGGGCATACACCACACTAAGACAACTATGGGAGTTACTAAAATGCAATAACGGAGCTGAGCAATTAGTTTGGTTCCTGAAATTTGTATTTCTAAATTCCATAGCAGAGGAGGAATATTTGCTACGCTCCAGTTCACATGTCTTGACTTGGAACATGGTAGCTCCATTCTGCAGTTTCTGTCAAAGTTTCAAAAGGCATTACCTGGTTGAGCAGCCACCTAAAGAGAAAACCATAAGGAGTTAGATCTGAAAATGAAGATTAGAAGCATTTTTAAGGATGTTGCTGCCTGTTATAAAAACATGTTCCATTTCTATCAGGTCTCTGCTGTAATTAAGGGACTGACCACTACTAGCAGTTACATAAAACCACTATCTCACTGAAGCAGTAAAAATAATGTTGCCAAGGTGATTCTGGTTTTTGTGATATTCCAAACATATGGTGAGACAAAAACACTATAATACAAAGGCTTAAATCTTGCTGGGCACAAAGGCTTCATTTCAACTCTCAGCTGAGAATCTGGGACTTTCATTACTATGATAATTCTAGGTAAGAGGGCCAAAAATAGTTGATTTTCCTACAGACTTAAAAATTAAAATTCTTGAACAACCTGGAATATCTTAGTACAGCAGCAGGTTTTTATGAAGATAGTGTTCATTAACATATTTGCTTTCCTGTATGTTTCAGTTAAAAAAAAAAGATAAAAATTCCAAGTTAGGTTGGATTCAGATCAAATCATCCAGGCAAGCTTCCAGAGAGTAGGCTGTTTCTCAAATGACAGTAATTTCATTAGTATACTTCCTGCAGCTCATCCAACATGCTAAACCAAGCACTTGGTAGTAGATGATGTTGTCTAAATATTTTGTGCTCCCATAACAAGGGTTTGATGAATGACTTAACTCTGTTTTCACCAAACTAAATAGGTGATTTCCTCTTGACACCAGTATGAAAGGAAATCAAGGCAGGTGCTTTATGCAACTGCAGTTTATAAACCATCCTTTGACTGGGTGTATTTTGATGTTTTTTATTCATCACCTCTTTTTGAAGGGGAGGAGAGCAGCCAAAAGTGGACTCTGGACAGGTGTGACACAGCTTTAAAGTAGTAAAAAATTCCTTAAATTAATCCCAGACTTTATTTCTGGGCCACAGAAAATGAGGACTATATTAAGAAAATTAGGCATGGGGAAAAATTAAGTGAGGAAGATTCACCAGGACTTTGGCAAATTTTCACATCCTGTTGTAACATGGGAAGATTTGTGTCTGAAAGATCAGAAACCTGTGCAAAGAGCTGTTTATAAAAGTCCATCTGTTTCTTGTCTATTTCAGCCTAAAATCCTTACTGCAAGTTCAACATTTTTTTCTAAATTTGCCAGTTCCTTCAAGTCTTTCTTGTTAATTTTTCCCTTTGGAGTAAAACAAGTGAACCCTGCAAAAAGAACATCAGTACTTCGTAGTTATCCGTGACATTATTATCATTATTTCCTTAAATTCTTCATGAGTCTATTTTCCTGCCTCCAGATCTTCCTGATAACTAAGGAACTGCTTCATTATGGGATTTTGCATGATGGGGTTCAGTTGTGCACCCAGATGTGCCTGCATGTGCATCTCTGTTACAATGAGTGCTTAAATGTGAGAACAGGAAAGAGTTTTGGGAGGAGAAGAGATGAGTCTCAGCATGCTTTTTGTCGTTGTAAACAATCTTTCACAAGTGATCTATGTGTTTTATAAGCCTTAGCTATTGAATATCCACTGGTTAATCTGCCCTCATGCATTGTCAGATATGGGAACAGAGAAGCAAAATAATAATGATTTTAAGCCATAGATTCTCCACCATGTGAAGTGCAATAAATCTTTTCTAAATAGTTTTATTATTTTCCTCCGTGAAGAACTTCTGCACATCTTTTCAATAAATTATTACAGAAAATTAGCATCCTTTTTGAAATTCTGAGTGTCAGTAGAATTTATAGAGTAAAACTTCATAGTAATTAACAATAAATCAAAAAATACAGAGAAAATTCAGCTTTCTCATCACCTTAGCCAAACATACTGTAGTTCTATAATCCAAAAACACTCTAATACATATTATATTATCTTCAACGCTGATACAAATAATTATATGAGGTCAGATCTCTTAGGACTTCCAAATTTCAGCTTCATTTTGTTGAGTCCAAAATGTTCAATAACCTTGATTAAATGCCGGCAAGGGATCTGAGTCTGAGACATCACATAATAAAGCTGAGTCAAATATTAGCTCTGCACAATCCTGGCTCACTTTGCACCACCTTTGGGAATGTTTTAAACTATTGCTGCTCAGTGATTTCTACAGCATTGCTAATACTATTCTGTTAGCATACTTCCAAAACTGGATCCCTAGGATTGTGGAGAATGTGCAAAAGTTTCTGATTTGCATTTTATTTTCAGGAGGGTAGTTCAGTTCCATTCACAGAGTTCATATTCTTATATGTCTGGTCACAATCCATTATAGTTATTTTTTTCTCATCAGCAAACTCAGGCTTCAAAGGAGGGAAAGAAAATGCAATCTCCTTGCTCATGAAGGATTGTCGTGGTGTTGGCAGGAATGTCAAATCTTTCTTGTTTTCCTAATGCTGGTTTTGGTTTTTTTTTTTCCCCTTTTCCTATTTTACTCCTTTTCATTACAGCTAACAAAACCCATCATAAGCAAGCAAAATGCCATCAAGATAAGTAAATGTTGGATTAAGTTAAAAATATTTTAATATGCATTGTTTGTGTCTATAATAGAAATTGAGATGAGATGGGAAATATTCATGGACACTGAAATATGATTTTCTATGCTACTGATCTGGCAAAATATTTGCCAGCTTGCTTTATTCCAAACACATTCTCTAAGTAACTCTTTATATAATTAACATGCTGCCTCCCTGCTTTTAAAGTTTGATCAATTTCCTGGCACAAGGAGGGGGAATTTGGTTGCTGTTGACCTCCATGTCCTAGAATATCCTCATGCACACTCGATATATGGTATTCAATTGACCTGAAATTCTTTTATTCTGGATCCTTCTTGACTTCAGCTCTTCACATACTTACAAAGCAAAACAAAATGTCTGTCTCTGAAGAAGAATCAGAATGAAGGAGACTTGCTACCTTGATTTACCTTCTGGCATTGTTTGACATAGATAATTAATCTCTTAATTTCTTCCAGGACGAAAATGAATGAATGAATTAAAAATTTCATTGCATACAGATAATTTTTGGGGTTGTTCCTTGTGCACAGTGTCTGGTGTCAATGAAAAGCAGAGCTTACAGTGTAGCTAAACTGCAGCTAGAATACTGGCATGTTTTCTCTCTTTTCCCTGTCAACTTAATTTGATGAACCTTGTTAAGATTTCCTTATCTAAGTTACCCACTCTTTTGTCATATATGGTTGCAATTTGGTTAACTGGTTTATAAGTTAGTAAAGCAGCAGGTAAATCAAAAAAGACATAGGCATGTGCAATCGTGCAGAGCTGGGCCACACAAGAATTGTTTTAATTTGAAAATCTGGCAAATGACAAATCCTCTTACAGTTTTTTTTTTATTATTTAGTTATCTAGCTTATTCAGAGTCTTTTATTCCAAGATGATAACAGCAAAGATTTCATTAGCTGTTTAAAAAAAAATTAGCATGTTACTGGTGAATTAAAATGTCATCTTTTATCTTATGGTTCATACAGCAAAAATTTAAAATTAAAAAAAGAAGAAGGAATAAAAGTGAAAAAATCTTTCCCTGTCACATATTTTTCTTTGGAGGCCCACAAATGAAGCTCACAAACATCTCCAACTTCTGGATGGAATCTCTGAAGCTTATGATTTATTTAGTTTATATATAACTTCAATATTCTGTCACACTGTTCACATGATATCAAAGCTCTCTATAAGGATTTGTCTTGTTCTGGGACTGTAGTGTTAACATAAGTCATTTCAGCTTTTTGGAATAACATCTGTTTTTCTGGTGCCTTCCTAACTGATAAAACCATAGGCAAAGATGCCAAAATCACATGACAATGAACATTTCAATTTGAACTTAATATTTCAGAAGTTTCATAAGGTCAGACAAAAAGAGCAGCAAAAATAAATTCACAAGAGTAATCTCCATCATCACATGGATTTATATATAGTAAGGCTCTGGAAACTCAAGGATTTTCATAAAGTATTTTATAAACATTAATTAATCACATCACATTGGAACAACTCTGTAGAGTATGAATTATTAACCTTAGATTTACTCATGGGTGAACAGGCACTTCACTTTAATTTCTCTCCTCTGTGGCAAATTATACTTGCATTCCAGTATATTCTGAATTATCTGGAAAGCTTCAAACCTTATAAGAATGTTCCCTTCTTTTTTTCCCCTGCTTTCTTTTTTTGATTGTTTTTTTGTTGCATTTGGGGTTTTTTTTCAGTGCACTCCCACTCCTCCCCCTGCATTAGTTCTTTTTGCGACAAGATATCTTGCTACTGGGGTTCTGTTGGTCCATGTGAGAAAGACAATCCCTTTTCATCCTGTCTGCAGTTTAGAAACTGGTTTACTGTGTTTTGAAGTTTTGCATGCAAGTTTTATTTTTTCAGGCATTCAGTTACATATCTCTGAGAGAATTTAACCAGAGCTGTAGTTTTCTATCTCTGCAACTATGTAAGACAGAAAATGGTTCTTATTACAAGTAAAATACTTGTAATTGCCTTTTTTTTTTTTTTTTTTTAATGGTAGGGATGAAATAAAACAAATGGAAGAAAATGAAAGAAAATAATAAAATGTCAAGAAAAAGGTTAAAAGGTTAACACAACACTTCTTCAGCTCCACTGGAAAAAAAAGGAAAAAATGTTTGGTATTGTCACCAGACAGATTTGCCAGGTTTTTTAATTCTTGAGAAAGCTGAAGACTTTTAGCTTTAAAAGACTGAGAAACATTGGTGAAGACATTCTAGTTTCTGACCTACTTCCATCTACATAAGTAACCCAGAAAAAGTAAATTTAATTCTTATTATTTCAATTTTCTGAACATTCTTGAGGGGGAAAGATAGTTGATTTTTTCATTGCAGAAATAAATCTACTGAAAGGAATCTATCCTTTGTTGATTGGTCTGCTGGTTTATATTAATAATAACTTCTCCATATTGAGTCCTATGCATATGTGATATCACTGTCACAGCGAGCCTGGGACAAAATCTTTGAGGTCCCTGTGCTATGGTGATAGATAAAGCATTCAAAACAGCAAAGCTTTGGAGTCTGAATGCCAACAGAAATTTTAATGGAAGTTTCTGGCACACAAAATTGCCTGAGTGAAAGCCAGGAAGGTCGAGATGAAGTTGTATTTGTGCTGAATCAGGATCTCAGTCAGGTATGTCCTGTCAGGGGACTGCACACGGTGTCTTTAAATATCTCTTGGCTCACATGCACCACTTCTAACCCCAGAAACAAAGGTGTGCTAATTCTTGGGACACTCACTGAGTCACATGGTTTGCCACTGCAGGACATTTCCCTTCTGTCTCCTCTGTTTGTGCACTGCCAACCTGAGACATCCATGATGCACAGATCATTTATTCTTCAAGTCTGACATTTCTGGATGTGTCAGGCTAACTGTGAATGTGTAGAGCTCTTCTCCACACATGTTGGGCATATGTCCCAGATTCTTATATGTCTGGCAGCCGTATTGAATAATTTTTCCTCACAGAGAAAAACATCCAGCCAAATAATAGAATCTCCATTTATGTCCCATCAGCTTTTTCAGGTAGAGGAAAAGAAAAGCCCCAATATAAAAACATGCTGCTGGAAAATTCCCATCTTTGCTGACTTAGAGAGTCTAAAAACCTTCTGGAGCTCAATGATCAAAATTGCTGTTTAAGGAAGCATGCTTCTGTAAGCCTTTATCTCCTGTCTTAGATTTAGCACAGACAAGATGAACAATTGCCTTGTTTTTCAGTTTTTACTGTAATATATTACAAAAAAAGACAGTTCCAAAAAGAAGTGCAATGAATGTCCTTTATCCCAGACGTGGATGAGCTGAGATGTCCTGGGACTAATCATTAATATTAGTCCTGGACTAATGCACAAGAAGTGCCAAGCTGTGTGCAAAACCCAAATAGATCTGCTCATATCGTCCAGTAATACCAGCTGCTAGTGGGTATTAATCGTTGAAATGATCCACAAAATCTGGGCCCGGGCACCTCTGGGGACTTGTGACAGTAACTGATATTTTTGGCTGACCTCCATCTGCTCCTTTAAACTTGAAATTTGAAAGACTTTCCTTCACCCTTGCTTACTAGCAGTTGATTTCGTCCACACAAGAAAGTGAACTTTTGCACTGATAGACTTAGAACTTTCTGGAATAATGGTATACTTGCCATTTCTGCTAGGCAGCTTCTATCCAAAGTCCTAATGTGTCTCTCCTTTGTCATTTTCTGCTACTCAGTTGAATTTGATCAATTTTCAAACCTCAATAGGATGGCCACAATGAAGAGCTGCCTGTTTATCTATGCATTTCTTGGCACACACACTGTGCCAGCATTAAAAAAATTTTAGAAAATATGCACTATAGACTTGACAATTATTGTATCTCAGCGTGTGGCTGTCTGTGGTTTTGATGGTTTCCAAACAATGGCATGTGAGCCAGATTGCATGAATACCCTAGTAATGAGGATGGCAGTTGAGAGCTTTAAATAAGCTTCCTTTAGTCATTTAAAGGATTTATGTATCTGGTTGTTTGTCAGTTTCATATTACGTGAAATGAGTGCCCCATATTTTTGTATCATTGGGTTATACTTGCATGTTCAAACAGGAGGAGAAACAGAAACTATCACTGAGTTCCAGCCATGTTCTCCTTAAAGTCCTTGTTGCAAACAATGCAAGAAAAAAACCATAAATTCACTTATGGATAAGGCAGTAGCTGTAACTAATACTACTTGTTTCCTATCCACAATTATCTAAATTTCATGTACTCTGTGCTACACTGCTGCTGCTGCAGTAACTATAAAACAATAAAACTCCCCATGTAGCATCTAATCACATATACCACAAGCCATGCTGATGTATATTTATGCATTCACTAAGTGCTGAGTCCAAAACAAAAACAAAAATACACAGCACTTTGCCTTTGTAAAGGACGTTTGTTTAGAATTTTTTATTTATTCAGCCAAATGAGATGTTGCTGGGTGCAAAATAGTTCATATAGTCACAAGCAAAAGACATGTAAGTTAAAGGTTTCACACTGTCTCACACCTGCAGCTGCTAAAACTGAGCCAGAGCCCAGAAACCAGGAAAATCCAGGATCAGAACAGCAATAAGGACATGAATTTCTTGTCTTTAACCACTTGATTCCCTGAGCACACTTTAGCACTATGTAGGTTTCAGTCAAACAATTTTTGGTTAGCCATCATGAAAACAAAAAAAATCTCAAAATGTATTACTTACTCTTTTGATTGTAAAGGTAGTTTTAAAGCAGGTTATTTATAATGGAACCCTAGAATGGTTTGGATTGTAAGGGACCCAAAAGATCATCAAGTTCCAACCCCAGTCATGGGCAGGGACATCTTCCACTATCCCAGGTAGCTCCAAGCCCTGTCCAACCTGACCTTGGACACTTCCTGAGATGGGGAAGCCACAGCTGCTCTGGGCAACCTGTGCCAGGACTTCAACAACCTCACAGCTGAGAATTTCTTGTGTATATATAACCTTAATTTCCCCTCACTCTGTTTGAACCCTTTCCTCCTTGTCCTGTCACTACAGTTCCTTGTGTAGGGTCCCTCTCCAACTTTCCTGTAAGCCCCCTTCAGATACTGAAATACTGCTGTGGTGGTTCCTTGGAGCCTTCCCTTCTCCAGGCTAAACAGCCCCAAATCTCTCAGCCTTTCACATGGGAGATAGACTAGTCCCCTTATCATCTTTGTGTTCTCCTCTGGACTTTCCCCAATTCCATTTCCTTATGTTGGGAGCCCCAGAGCAGCATTGCAAGTGAGTTTTCACTAGAGAAAAGGGGAGAATGCTCTCCCTTGACCTGCTGGCTAGGCATCTCAGGATGCAGCTCAGGATCACTTGGATCTCTGGGCAGCCAGTGCACACTGCCGAGTCATATTGGGTTTTTCACTTGCAAACACTCACAAGTCCTGCTCCCAGTCACTTCAACAAGCCTGTGGGTGTGCCTGGGATTGTGCCAAGCCTGGTTTAGGACCTGGCACTTTGCTTTATTGAAATTCGGGAGTTTCACACGGTCACACCTCTCCATCCTGCCTCTGGATGGCATCTCTTCCCTCCACCATGTGACCTCTCCACACAGTCCTGTGTCCTCTGTACAGTTTTCCCAGGCAGTTTTTATGGACTTCTCTCACACAAACCAGAAGAATGTGAGGAAGAGGTTCACATTCCCCACCAGGAGGGTCAGATTTCAGGATGTAATTTTCAGTTTTCATTTCAGCTCCAGATGGATTGAATTCTGCTGCATGAGTTTAGACTCTCTTAGATGGACAGTGACTCATCTCTTAAACTTTTATTTCTTACTTTAGTGCCTGGAATTTAACAACAATCAGGTAAAAGATATGCAGTGAACACTACAGTAAAAACCCTTGGGAAAAAGGCAGGGAAGAGAGTACCAAAAAAACCCTCTTCTGGTACATAAAATATATTTTTGTTTTATTTTCTTCTCTCTAGGAGAAGAAATAGGAAAATGAAGTTTTCTAATAAAGAAAAAGCTTTATTTCAAGATGTATCTGAAGATCATGCAGAACAGATGATCTCTAAAAAATGTTCATTATTTTCTTCTCTTTCTATGAAAAATACTGAATCCACATTTCCTTACATGATGTAGTTATTATCATCAACTTCTGATGCAAAACTAAAACACAGAAAGATTATATTTCTAGCCTAATGTCACAGTGAAGTCACTTTCTTTTGCAAATGCTCCCTCAGAAAAAGATTGCAAAGACCTTCACTGTGGCCGGAATACATCAGACAAACTTCTGATGGCTTTGTCCTTGTTTGTCTCTCTTTTTTTATATAAAAAATGGGGTCAATCTGACATGTGGATCTTAAAATGTCTCCAGTATATTTCCCCACCTGCAGGTATTATGGGGTCAGGAGACTGAGGCTATATTTATCACTATTTCTGGAAACTTGCATTATTCACTTTAAATATTTCAGGAATGATCTCACTGGAATGTGAATATCATAGTGAAGTGACTTTATTCTTAAATATTAATGAAAAAGAAAGCTGAAGGTAACAATGCTGCATAGAAATCACAAGCTGAGTAAAAGGGACTCTATTAATATGCACCTGTGCTCCTGTGGCTGGTATAGAAATAATCCCAAGTTTAGAAAACATTAAAATAGCACCCATAGAAGCAACCTCTCCAGACAGGAGCCTGGTTACAAAATGACTGATTTGATAGCCATGTCGCTAACTTGACTGTGGTTGTCTTAGATCATCCTTAAAACATGGATTTCAATTTTTATAGTTAATATTGCATTTAATATAGTGATAATACAGTATTGGTTTTTGTTTTGTTTTCTCTGTCTACTATGGATTAAATCCAGTTAGAATCAGTTCCTCTAAATGAAGCTTTTTGTTGAGTTCTCAGTTAAATATGTGGAAATTAACAAGTTGGATATAAATAAAACAAGTATTAAAAATATATTTGAGGGTAAAAAAAAGTGTTGATAGACTTCAAATGCTTTATGTTCTGCAACAGAACCATTTGGAAGAGCTGTGAGGAAACCAATTCCCATCTAATATTTCTCCTCTCCTCCAGTTTGTCTCAGGACTGCTGTAAGAGCTGTCAAATTTTGCTATGAGGAATGAGGGTTAGAGACCTGAATCTATCCATAATAGCTAAGAGCCCAACCATCACCTGCCATGTCAGAGAGATATTTTACATTTCTTTTCTCCTTTTTACAGATCAAAGCATTGAACCTTCTGATGTGTGGTATCAATCTCCAAATATGAACTACAACAGAAAGAGGTTTCTAACTCTCCTACATTAAATATTCCCAGTTTATCCAAACATACTATTTAAAGATGGAAACTAAGCCAGATGTCTGCATGAGATAAGGTTTAAAAATTATTCCAAGGCAATCTTTTGCATTCTGTAGCCTAATTACATTGAGGACATAAAATTTCTAACCATAAAATATAATTCCTAAAGGTGCATGAATGATTTACAACCTGTACTTCTGACCTTTTTATATATGTGTGTGCCTGTGTCAGTGTCTGTAGCAGTAGACTTGCCCAAAATGTGTTTGCATGACTTAGATATGCATGTTTTGCCCATTTTTGACTCAGTTAAAATTATCCATGTCCTGTTGATTCAAATGCCCCAAGGCATTTGAAGCACCCTCCTGGAGATTCAGCATCTCTGATGTGCAGACTCTGAGAACCATCTGCCTCAGCTCTCTGAGGCTCAAAACAGAAAAGGAAAATATAACACAAGGTGTCAGGAGGCACGATTTGGGAGGATAGCCCTCTGAAAATCAGTATTTCATAAGTAAACCAAGTAATTTCTGTGCAATTAATTTTTGCATAAGCCTTTTCATAGGTGGAGGTCTGAGGATGTATTGTCTACGAAGAGGTTTTTACGAGGTCACATTTCCATCTGGAGCCATAAAAAAGAGCTCCTAATCTAACACAGGGGCTCGCAACATGGAACAAATGGTGCTTTAGTGCCTTGTTTAAATGAGACTCAACCTGTCCCCTTCATTCTGTGTTTATTTTCTTTAGCTCAAAGCACCGCCTGTGGAAAAGGTGGCATTTCCTGGCACACAGGGGCTGCTAATCTTAACCTCCTTCTGTGCAAAAAAATGGCTTAGATTGACTTAATTATTTAATATGCCTTCATTGACACAGGCTAGTAAAAAAGACCAGCATGTTAATGTTCCTTTCTAGCACTTTCTTCCCAAAAGCCTTTAAGGAACTCATGAATATTTAATGCCTCTCAGTCGGTGCTGAGGAGATGGCACCGTTAAGGATGAAACCAAATGCCAGTCTCTGTGTGTGCATCCCAGAGCTGCCCAAAACCTTGCAGCAAGACCTCCTCAAATGACTCTACCCTCCCAGCTTGGCCTTTATGACCAAGCACTAAAGAATAGGCTTTTCCTTGTTTTGTTTTGTTTTTTTTTCTTTTCCTCTTTTCCCTGCTTTGTTTTTTCCCCACTGGAGAAGGAAATGGATCACTCAATGAAAAAATAAACCCCTGGACATGTGTATTATTTTTGAGCCTGACATCTGTTCAGAACCATGTAAATGGGACTGTGTTAATGCATAAAGAGTATAAAGAGTGTTCACATTTAAACACAGGGAAATTATGCTTATTCACCAGGGAACAGCAAGTGTAGTTGACTTTTTCCCCCCTGTACACATTAGGAAAAAATCCAGTCTTTTTCCTCACATTCTGTATGAATTAGCTAAAGTAGGAGTGGTTGATTTTTTTATATATGTGGCTAATGCACACTGTAATGTATGTGCTTTAGGGTTTGCTTTTTCTGATTGTTGTTTAAAATTAATAATTAGAATAATTCCCCATATCCATATGCTTAAGTGAATCAAAGTTTGCTGTAAGGTAATAAGTGTTCACATTAGGTTCTGTAAAAAAATACAAATGCCTGTCACTATGTTTTTTAGATAGAAAATTATTTTTTTTATTAATGATATTTTTCAATTTCAAATATTCATGATGAAAAGTGTCATTTTGCTAGCCCAGCTTGTTTGTTTTAAATAAAACTCCAGTAAAGTGAGTGAAGACTGAAGGTGGTAAATGTATTAAAAATTTTGCATTGCATTATGGAAATAAGTTTTCTTGTTTCTTGTCTTCCCATATCTTCTGAGTGTACAGTCTGCTGAGAAGTACTTGCTCAAGGAAATACATTGTCTAATCTACCCTTATTTTCCTCACTTCTCTAAAGCAGTAAAATAATGGAAATTATTATTTGATAAGACAGTCTGGTTCATAATTGTGATATAAGCATAAGACTTCAAACTACATCAGGTTGGATTAAAGACTTTTAAACAAATAATGGAGTTGGTCAGACATTTGAAAATGCTGCTATCTCAATTTTTCAAAGTTAATCCTAAACCTGTTTGAAGATGAATCAACATTATTATGAATTTCCTTTAATTTTTCCATTAAAATACCAAGGTTTTTTTTATTTTTAAATCTCTACATGCAGATGTTAATTAAAAAGCTGTTGTCAAAATGATAGACTGGTTTTTTAATCTTTCCTTTCAATTCTGACTAATCCTTATAGAGGACAGGACCCAGGTGAGTTAATTGTTCTCATGAAAATTGCAGACTGAAGTTTGCAAAAAGGCTGTTGTAAAAATAAAAATAGGCAAGCTCTTGGCCCTGTGTTTGATTTTAACAAGCAAGCAATAACATATTTATTTTCAAAGGCAAATATTGTATAATAGTATGTTGATAGCCTCATTCCATCAAACACTGTTGTCATTATTTGATAACAGGTAATATAAACAACAATCTGCTAAGTTCAGAACTGGAGAAAGAATCTGAAATATCCACAGAACCACTGAGTTTTGTGGCAAGATTAAACTAATGGAAGGCTGTAAGATATTTAGACACACCTGAACACACGAAGCTAAAATATCTCTCCCACTTCCTCCTTCCCCACAAAAAAAAGTGAAATGAAATAAAATAGATGTACAACAAGCAAAAACGGGACACTATTCAAAGATATCTATGATATCTGATGACCAGGTACAAAAGAAGGTGCTCTTTGCAGAATTTTCGTTATTTCTGACAGCTTTGTGCAGTCAACATTGCTTTCATAATCCATGTGAGCAGGAGGCCTGGTGCTGCTTCCTGGGTCCTGGGGGATGCTTTTGATCTAACAAGGCAGTGCCATTATTAGAAAGACTGCGGAGTAACTACCATATCATTGCATACTGTCAATTTGGTTTTGCGTGAGCCCGTTGGCTTGTGACACTCTAAATTTAATACTGCACTACAGATAAACCAGAATAAATATTGTAAGAACAAAGCTGTCACAGAAACACACCCAGAGTGTTTCGACCCCATTCAAAGGCCCTTCACTATAATTGTCTCTGACAGAAGGCTCCTGTACTGTAAGTACTTTAGTTGCCAATGACCTTAAACACGATTATCATTAGCCTTCTTGTAATTCTGCCTCTCCCTTGAACTCAAATTACTGTGCTCCTCAGATGGTTTTGCAAAGAGAGCTCAGTGTTGTAGTTAACATAATTCAAGCTGTTTTAATCAATGCTGTGTCCTTTGTAAATAAAGCTGCGTTCTGAGATGCACGCCGTAATAATTACATCCATAATTTGTTAGAGTTATTGAAATAATTTTGACTATACTAATTTGAATTACAGCTGCAAACAAGCAGCAAGGAAATAATACATATATTAACATCAAGCCTAAAGTTGGCATTTGTTTAAGCCAAGAATCTGAATAATTTAACCATGTTTCAGAGGTGGTAATTCTGCCTTGATTAAAAGTGGAACTCATCTATGATCGCTAAACCTTTCTAATCTCAAAAGAAAATAAAAACACTTTTTTTCCTGCCTGCACTGAAAGTACCCAAAGTTGATGTCTTGCCAAAGGCTGACCAGACACAGCAAATGAGCAGAGATCCCATCAGCCATAGGATGCCTCTGTGGAAATTAATTTCCAGCAGTGTCTGGAGCATGTTAATTACTAGTAAAACTTCTCATGGTATAATTCAGTAAGTAAAAGTCCTCTAAAATAAGCCTCTTTGGGAACATTTTAGAACTCTGTAAGACACAGAGACATTAAAAATTATGAGAAGCAAGGATTGCCTCAAAACCAGTTTTCCAAAAGCCATCTTGTATAACTCCTTTCATAAACAAATCACCTCCTAAAATGCAGTATATTTCTCTTCTTGATATCCTAAACATATAACCTTTTCCTGAATCTCACTCATTTTATTGCTAGAATCCTTGTAATTTTCACTCTAGATATGTTAATTTAATATTATTTATATTCAAATTATCATGGTTATTCTTTTGCCTAAACCTTTCCTCTCCCTTCTTGCTTCATTCACATGTATATTTTTATGACCCAGGGCCCACAGGTGGTAAAAACCTATAATTAACATATTTTGGGTTTTTTAAAAAATCATTTCCTTAGAGCATTAATTGTTATTAATGGATTAATTTGTTGGAAAAAAAAAAATAAAAGAGGATAGCATCCAGACTTTACACTTACTTGCTGCTAGAAAGACACTGTACATGTCCAACCATGTTTCTTGTATTTGCTCCCTAAAAATTAAAGGCCAATTTACAGCAGTCAACTAACTGAAAATCTGCAGTCCTTGTTAATATGGAGGTTACAATACAGATGGCTATGATTTTCTGTATCTACATCTTGAAAACCTGGCATTTGAGTTTTTGCTGTGACCATTAAGTTTTTGCTGCGTCAGAATGTAACAGGGCCGTCCAATGTTAAAAAAAATGATACTTGGTGATGACATTTGAAGTTAGACGTCCAAAACCTGCATATTCAAAGCTGGTTGGGTTTTGGTTGGTATTTATTTATTTGCCTCTTTTGGAAATTTTTTTCTTTTGTTTCCTAGGTTGAATTTTTGATTTTGTTGTTTTTTCATTTGTAAAAACTTGCTGATATACTTCACGGTCTTTAGATTTAAAATGTGGTGGTAACACAATTTCCAGTCATTATTCTTAGCACTACAACATCAGGAAGGTCAAAACTCATCAGAAGGACCCATGTTCTGAAAGAAGACAGCTAACTGAACTGTTGGATGGAGAGCAGTGTGATAATATTGTCTTCTTTTTTCCTTCACCTCCTTTTCCTATACTTCCTAAATTTAGAAGAAAACTGGGATAAAGTATTATTTCCAGGCAAAAAAAAAAAAAAAACCCAAAAACAAAAAAACAAAAACAAAACAAAACAAAAAAACCCCCATAAAAACCAATCAACCAAACAAATCCCTGCTAAAGTAAACAAAACCACCAACAACAAAAGAAACAAAAACGAACTCACAAAAAACAAAACAAAACAAAGCCAACAACCCCCACCCCCCCGACCCCAAACATCCAAAATATTATTTGTAGAAGAAAAATGTCATATGTCAGACCTTTTTCATCTAAGCATATGCATGAGAAACTAATGAGAGGAACCGTTGTGCCAGGTGGCCTACTGAAGCATCCAACTTGCATCAAGCCAGCCAAAAGCTCAAGTGGTGAAATTGTTGAGCAGCAACTCTGCTTTATCAGTCAGCTATGTTCTCATCCCTGGTCTCACTGGAATGACTCTCCATGAAACTGACAGGTGGTACTTATCTCCTAAAGGGAATAGCAAGGAGAATTTTCTTATAATGAGGATTGTGATGGAAACAAAAAAAAACAATCATCAACTGCCACAAAACAGCAGGTGCCAAAATTTATGAGTTCTAGATTCATAACATCACTCACCCTCAGGGAATGTTTCTTCCCTTCCTGCCATTTTCTCAGGAGTTCAGTCTCACAGGTTTGCTCCCTGAAGTGACAGAGAAGTCACAACTTCTCTCAGCAAGGCAAGAATCTGTATCAAAGCTCTTCAGTCATGGGAACAAGATCCTAAAAAATTATTAGAGCAGGGAATGTTGCATTCTTTCATTGCATGTCCCTAAAACTCAAGAATTCTACAAGGAAACAGAGAAAGCTTAGGTTTCCTCATTGCTTGTGATCCCTCTATTCTACTCCTGTTCCTTTCCAGCAAGGATTTATGACCACTCAGCCTCACATAAAGTAAGGGACTAATTTTTTTAAAGAGGTTAGTATACCTACACTTGCTAATGAAAGAGGGTATAAAAAGCTCTTCTGCCTACAGAGTCCACAAATGCCTTGCATGCAAACAGCAAGTTCTTCTGCTTTCCAGGCTTCTGAGGCACAGGAGCATTACAATCTTCTAAAGGATTTCCAAGTTTCCCTATTTACCCTCAGCTCATGCTGACGATGAATTACAGCCTCACTGTGACCTCATCTGAATAGCTGAAAAATGTAAAAGTTGGGTCTGTCTTGCTCTCAGACTGTAATTGTCAGTCTGACTGCTCTGTGGAGTGGCCAGCCATCACTGCCAACCTTTCCTCTGGTGTGTTCCATACGGAGATCAAGAGTCAGTGCCTTTGTGGAAAACCAAGGAGCTCTTTCTTTTCTAGCCCCCAAATATGGAATGACACACGTTGGGGTTTCCTGAGAACCTCTAATTAAACAAAAAACATCAGGGTAAACAGGAGCTTTTGCTCCTCATGCTACAGTCCAATAACTCTTTTAACACTTTTGTCCTTGAGGGTATTGCTTTAACCTGACAGTTCAGTAGGTGTGGCCCCCATGAGAGGGACTGGAAGTAGATGATCTTCAAGGTCTCTTCAAACCATTCTGTGATTCCATGAAAAAGCCTCTTAAGTTGTGTCTGTGACAATTGCAGAAACCACTAGAAGCTCACAGAAGAGAAAATAAGTGCCAGAAAGAAAACTGTTGCAAATATGCCACTGCTGGGCACTGAGGAAGAGGAAAGAACCCAGTAAGTCAAATGTGAAAAGAAAAGTGGGGCTGAGGAAGGACAGAACATTATGGGGAGCAATTAGAGGGGCTCACTCATAACAATTTTTGCAGTTTTTGGCTACAACCTTCTCAGAAATTACCAGGAGTGGCTTCAAATAATATACTTGAAATCGTACAATGCAGAGTTGCAGAAAATCTATTACGATGTTTCTTCGTATTAGGAATATAATAATTACTATTACCTAAATTGCAGAAAAAGAGATGGTAGTCCACACCAAAATCTTAAATGACACCTATTGAATAAAAAAGACACCGCTTGTAGGGATTACTTGGGACTGTTCAAGACAATTTCAGATGTCAGCTCAGCATACAGCTGCTGAAATCTCAGTTTTCTATATCATCAGGGGTTTTAAGATGGCTTCAAGGAGGTTAATGAAGTGTCTTAGCAAATATTCATTATGTTGAGCTTTTCCTGTGTGTGCAAGGCAGCATGAGAAAAAAGTTCAATCTCCGAGCTGTTTATTTAAAACATCTGAGAGCACAAATGCATCACGGAAAGGAAAATTTTATTGAAAGTTGAAATTATTTCCTTATTATTTTTCTTTCTAGGATCAAAATTCTTCAGAAATACACTATCATAAAATCGGTGAACATAATGCATATTTCCTAGCTCTGTTATCTAATAATATCACTGAGGAAGACTTTTTTCCTCCGGTTTTCTACGGCACCTTCACAGAGAGGAAATTGATGGTTCTTATTCAACTTGCTGTTCACTAGAACCCTGAAGTCTTTTACTACAGAGAAAAGTAATGCCCAGGCTCAGAACTCTGCATTTCCTTTTCCTGAATATCACAAGATTCTCATGGGTGCATTTTTCCAGGTTTTTGAGGCTTCTCCAAAGGGAGATGCAATCATTTGGTGTGTCAGCCACTCCTGCCAGCACTGCACCATCATGCCCATGTATTTCATCTCTGGAAGAATTCTTCAGCTGCCCAGAAGAACCAGACCTTGCATTTCTGAAGTGACAGATTTTAGCCTGGTTTCCTAAAGGAAAAGGTTTGCTGTGGTTATTATCTCATTCTGCCTGTCCAACTGTCAGCAAATTTAACTTCCTCTAATATTCTTTAATGTTCTTGTCAGATTCAATGAAATTTGAGAGAAAAACAGCATTCTGAAAGTCATCAAGTTCCTATACATCTGGGCAAAGAAAATATTGGATGCTAGTACTTGAGAAAAAGCAGAAACCCCTCAGCTTTCATCCATTTAAAGTTGAGGGTTAATAGCAGATCAAAATCTTCATATTTGCAGATTGCCTGCAAATCTTTCCCAGGTATAAGCCAAAAAATCTATACACAGAGAAGAGGGGGAAGAGTTTAGGCATTGGTAGGAGAAATTAGGCAGAATTATGTATGGTACTTGTTTATGAATAAGCTTAGGAGTAGTGAGGGAAATGGAAAACTGAGAATCGCTGGAAACAGTGGAAAGACTCAGGGGTTTTGCCAGAAAGGTGGCAGAAATAAATAAAATACAACACTAGCTACTTTCACTACATTCTTTACTCACAAATCAACTTATTATTATTGTTGTAACTGTTTGATAATAAACATTTCTGGGTCTTTGCAAGTTTCTCCTTTTCTACCATGACAAATTATGGCATAAGTATGCAATTTATCTTGAAGGTAGAAGAAGGACTGACAGGAAGAAGAAGAAGTATTGAAGCAAAAGAGAAAAAAAGGACAAGTTGAAAATATGTGAAAAAATGTCAACACCCACTGTAGATGTAAACAAGAGGTATAAACAATAGTATGCAAGAGAATCACTTTATTTAAGTGGGAAAAGGCCTCTGGATGAGAGAGTTTACTCCTGTATCTATGGTTTCCACCCATCTGCATTATATCATGAGTCAAGAATTTGTTCTTGTGCTGAATACAGTTTTTGAGCTGGAGTATTTTATTTGCAAATACATATTTTGTATTGGATTTTTGTTGTTATAATTACAAACAATTACAAGCAAGAATGACTATCCTTGGTAGGGAGATTGAGTTAGTGCATTATTAAATGCAGGGGACAGTTTCATCAAGATGGACGTGGAGCTTTATGTTTCAGACAGGGAAAAATATTGTTTTTACCTACCATGATGAGTTCTTTGCTTTCACACTTAAAAGGAGAAGCTGTCAGAAGTAGATTAATGCTGTTCTGTTCTTCACTAGAGTCCAGATCAAATTGCTGTAAATCAGTTAGAGATACCTAAGGAGCATTTGACTATAGTAGCTTCTTCTTTTAGGTACCTTTTTTTAAAATTTTCTTTTTCCCAAAACTTTTCACAGCTGTTGGAAAACCACTCACATCATTCTTTTTCTTCTTAGGATTCCCCATGTGAGAAATAATCACTGTCATAGAAACACCATTTTCCTCTGCCTTTCATGCTGTCTCTGGATCATTATGGAAGGGCAGTATTACATGGACATGTTTTTGCAATGATGTGATCAACATCATTGTTGTGTTCTGGTCTCCTGCACCCAGTTGTTCCTGCTATTTATTGTGTCACATCCTTCACAGAGACTCTGTAATGTACATAACTCATCTTTTCTACTCTTCAGTGTTTTTCTCTTGCTGGGAAATGAGATGGTTTCTGTCATTGCCTCCCTTGGGCTTTGAACCAGTCTCTGTTAACTAGCAAAATACAGGTGCTGATTCTCTCTGTAAACATCCTCCTTTTTAACAGCTCAGTCACTTCCTCTTTCTATTTACCATCACCTCAAATCTATTATGGAGCTCTTACTGATTGAACATTTTTTCCTGTTTTCTTTTTTTTTTATTATTTTTTTATGTCTTTTACCCATTATACAAGCAGTGGTGTGGGTGGCATGGAAGAAGCTCTTTCCTGAGAGCTGATCAAACCTCTTATGACACACACAACACAATGCTTTTCTAATGTTTCTTCCCACTACATCTACATGTTTTAATCCTTTCAATTCTCTGATGCCCTTCTCCTGTCTCTTTCTATCCAGTTCACTGTTTACAGAATCTGCAGCCCATTTTACGTCTTTGCCACTTATTTTTCTGCTTCTCTCTTCCTGTAGAAATCTCACTGGCATGGCTTCTTCATCTTTTTGAGGCATTGATATGATATATTTTAAAAAAAGTCAGTTGCATATCCATTTTTAACATGTTTTTCTTGACAATTTACAACATCTCTTCCCCTGGGCTGTGTGTGGTGCCAGTACAAGCAAACTATCTTCTCTGATAGGCTCCTTTTTTGCATATTTATGTAATTTGTGGTTTCGAATCACCATTTCTCACTTTTCTTTATTCCACTGGCAATTTTAGTTAATAAATAAAAAAATGCATGGACAAATCAGCTATATATATTTCTACTCAACTATCTGGCTTAGCTTATGGAGAACAATTTTTTCTTTTTCCTTTTTTTTAAAAAATCCAGCTCTATTGCCTGATGGGACCAGCTGCTGATCCAATCCAATTTCATTTCTGTTGCAAAAACTTGTTTTCTAAAAGATGGAAAACATAGCCTGTAAATCTTCAGTAACTGCATAGCAGGCTTGAAGGATTTGAAGGATGTTTCTTACCTTTTGAGTGTGTTCAGCAGCCACCAGTTCTTCTGGGCCACACTATGGCAGCAAGTGCTCTGATGTACTCAACATCAGCCCTGCAATTTCTTGGATGTGAGCTGAACTCTGATCCACTGACTAAAATGTGCCACAGTTTTTCCATATCTCGTATGCATCTTAGGCAAAGTTTGAGCAGTTGGAGTAGGAAATCCATACAAAATTACTGGATGCAGTTCCAATCAATAATCATACAGTGGAAAATCAGGCTCATTAATCATGTCATGAAATTGCAGACAATTGCTACTTGGTAATTAGTGCTGTTCTTTATTAGGGGGTCAGTGTATTCCATAAGAAATTTCTAGTGCGGGCAGGCTGAGTGAGTGCACATTTGTTTATGCCACTCATACATAAAATCATACAAAGTTTTGGGTTGTTTGGGTTGCAAGATCATCTACCTTCAGCCCATCCATGGGCAGGGACACCTTCCACTACCCCAGGTTGCTCCAAGCCCTGACCAGTCTGGCCTTGGACACTTCCAGGGATGGGGCAGTCACAGCTGCTCTGGGCAACCTGTGCCAGGGCCTCACCACCCTCACAGGGAAGAACTCCTTTAGGCAGTGGAAGAGGCTCTAAGTTCTCCCCTGTCCTTGAATCTTTTGCTTTTTTCCAACACTAATGGTTATCAACAATTTGTTTTTGTCACCAAATCTAAAGTTGCTTTGTACTTCTGGTTAAGAAAGAGCTTCCACCAGGAAAAAATGATTTTTTTTTTAATTTGTGTTTTATTTACGTCTATGAAATCAAAGCCAAGTGCATAATAACCATTCCCTAATCTTAAGAATAGTTTAAGACAAGGTATAGAAGTTGTGGATGTTCTGCAGATAGAGAAGCTGTGGCTAACTGTGCTTTTTTTGAGGACCTTTAAATTATGGATAGTTATGCCAATTCAAAAGAGGCTAGTAAATTTTATCATCCACTAAATGTTGTACCTATGGAATCCTAAATAAGAATCCATGTATTGAAATTATTTATTGGTTTAAAAGATGATGTAAGAGTTTCATTCTTTCATTTCTATAGTCCTTTATTAGTTTTATTTTTTTTTAGGAATGTTATTTGGACAGTTGACACTTTACAGAATGGTTTGCACTTAGCTGTCAAAATCTCTTTAGAATGGAAGATAAAAAGTTTTTCTGTGAAATTCCCATTTGCCATGTGCTCTACTCTATGTAAGCCAGGATGACTATATTGGTCTCTTCTACTCCTGCGGATCCAGGGCGATATCTGTCTCCTGCTGATTTGGGTACAATGAGAAAGTTTTTGTGTATATTTACATATCCTGCTCTGCAATCACAGTGTTGCTGCCCTGCCCTCCACTACATGGGAATATGTGGTTTCTGATAAGCTCTTGGTCTCTGCTGCGAAACGGGACGCAGTGTGCTTTATTATTGATTCCAGCCAAGTACACATTTCATCTTTCCAGTTCACTCAACAGCACCTTTTCCTTCAGTTTTGGTTCAGCAGCACTGCAGCTCCCCAGCCTGCCCTGCCACTTTGCATTCAGCTGTGTTTTCTCGGTAGTCACTGTCACACCACATCCCAAGAGCCTGTTGAGAAGAGCAGCTCCCTCCTCCCCTTGACCCTGCTGTGGTTCTCCACATCCTAGGTCACTGATTTCTCATCTAAAAGGAAAACTCTCTGCAAAGGCTCTGGGTTTGGCCTGCTGTCTGAATGTTATTTCCATTCACTTTCTCTGTTTTATTGGGGATGATGAATGATCCCTATTTTTCATGGCCAAGGATTATTAGTCTGAGGGAAACTAACAGGAGCAGTAATAAATACAGCAGAACTCAAGTCTTTATTCAAAAGTAGGTTGGATCAGTTTTCCTGGAAGTCTTTGCTAGCACAGTATAAAGACAGGCCCTGTTTCCTACAATTTGCCTTTTAAACCTTACACAGGAGAAACAAAGGGGAAAAAACCCAGACAGGGTAGAGCATGAAAAAATAACAGATAATGAAAATACCTCTGTTGGTACGCCTACATCACCAGATATATTGTCAGTTGTGGGGTCACTTTGTGAAGAACTGACAAAACTCACAACCCCTCACAACACTGCAGTGGGGTTGGATCCAGACGATCTCTAAGGTCTCTTCCAAACTAAACAATTCCATGCTTCTACAAACCCAGGATTTGGGGCAGGGAAGAGAGGAGGTGGAATTGCTTTCCAGAAGGATGAAAAGATCTTGTATTTCAATTTGAGTGTTCAACTCTGTTAAGTATAAATATCTTAAACTGATATAAATTCTTTAGGTGAGCCTCTCTGTGCAACTACTGCATCCCGTAGATGCATCTACTTAATTGTTAAATTAGTTTGAAACAGGTGCTTTGATTCTCTCTGTAGTCAACCATACTGACTCAATTATCTTGATTTTTAGAGGACTAAAGTTAAGTGAGAAAATCCCATCTGTTTTACAGAATCAGCCTGATGAATTCTTCAGGAACCCTTAGTGAGAGAACTGGACAAATGTTCTTTCAAAATAGAGCATATTGGATCAATTTTAATTTGTTGTTGTTGTTGAACTTCTTCTTGTCTAATTTTGAAAGGCCTTAAGGAATTAAAAAATACTTAGAAGTAAGATTAAAAGTAGGTTCCTGACTCCCAAAACATGACCAAGTGCGATTGCCCTCTGCCTCCTTCTCCAAATGGCACTGGAGTACTATCTAGAGTTTTCATTATCTAATTCTCAACCAACGGGAATCAGCATGACTGTCCTAAAACGAATGGAAATGCTGCTTTGTGACCACAAATAAAGATCTGGGCCTCGAGTCATGAGCATTTATTGTAAGTTTATTGGCCTGTAAAGGGAGCCTGTTTTAGGTTTTTTTGTTTTGTTTTGTTTTGTTTTTTTTTCCTTTTTGAAGGTATGGGCCCTTCTTATTTTAAAAAGTTATTGGTACATTAAGTTTAATTGAATGTACAACTTAATTACTGTGAGCCTCTCAGACAAGAACACATGCTGTGCATTTGCAGTCTGATACATCTGCAACCACAGAACTTTGCAGGGATGCTGTTTCTCAAGGATAAGTGTTCCTCTCTGTTGAGACAGGAAATTCTCACACCTCCTTCCAACTTCTCCCAGCAAATCTGCTCCTAGGACCTCTGAGTTATGATTCTCTGGGTGGGACGCTTTTATTTTTCCTACTGATATTCACAATTCTCATGCAGATCATATGCCAAATTTATACCAGATGAATAACAGCCAAGATATTTACCAAGAGTAGTTGCAGCTGACCTTGTTCTTGGCACAGAGAAATTGCAAAGTCCCTTTTAAAGTCTTTTGATGTATCATGTGGATATCTGCCTATGAAAGACAAAAGTGCTATCACATCTGAAAATCCCTTCCTGGACTTGCCGAATTGGAGTTCGGAAGAGGCAGTTCTTCATCACAGAAATACAATGCCAGAGGCACCAACACATTCTGTCTTCAAGAACAGAGGAAAAATGTGGAAAAAAGAAGTGGCATGGAGATTTTGACACACGTGAATTACATCTGTACCTTGCACCGTTATGCAGAGCATCCCTAAAGTCACATGATCCAGTTGCAACTGCATTTATTAAGGCATGCTTCCCACTGTGCCTTCAAACCACACTCAGCTCTTTAACTGGGGTGACAGACATCAAAGGAGCAACTGAGGCTCTGTGCTAATGCAGGGAAACATTGCTCTCCTACAAATGCAGAAGACATTTAACAGGTACTGCTAGATCCCAGTTCAACATTTTTCAAGTATATTTTTTCCTTTTTGCTGCTTTCCCCCCTCTCTCTTCCACACATCCTGCACTGCCGCCAATCTTACCAATCACAAGAAAATATGACATCCAAGTCAGGGAAACATGGTGTCTGCATTAATTTATTCTTCTTTCTGCATGAGAATTAAGCCGAGCTGAAGGGTTTCCAACTGCCTCTCTTGTCTTGTCTTTTTTGTCTCATTTTTTTTCCCAGACACTGAATTTACAGAAACAGCTCAAAAGCAATGGCTGAAAGGTTCCCAGAGCTGAACCCATTACTGCCAACTGATCGTATTCACCTGAACAGAAGCTATGACATTGATATATGGTGTCAGCAATAAATATGCTAAGAACAAAAAAGTGTTGAAGAAAAAGGTTTAACACGGCTTGAAATTTTTTTGCCATCTGTCCACTGTGATAAGGTCATGTCCCTTAGAGCTGGTTGGCTCCACATTACAGTGGCTCTGATTAACATTAAATGAACAGTTTAAGACTGGTTGCTGCATACTTGTGATTGTGGGATTTTAGATTGTTCAAACAAACTCTCTCTTCAACCAAAACATGTTTATGTTATGGGTCAATGGAGTTAAAAATATGCTTTAATTTTAAACTAATTAGACAAATAATTTTCAAGTCCTAAACATCATAATGAAGATGCAATTATAAATACTTTCTTCCCAGAATCACATTTTTTCATTACATCCCTGCTGAAAAGGTTCCTGTCACATTGGATTTTTTACTAGGCTTTTGCTTATCACAAGCAAAATCAAGATGTTCAAATATCATTTTTTTAATAATTTTCATTAAAATAATGAAAACATTTATGGAGTCTTCAATAAGTCTTGACTTTAATTCTAAGGAAATGAAATAACTACTTTTACCACCATTTTAACTCTTCAATTTTTTGTTTTGTTTTGTTTTTTTTCTTTTTTGGGGTTTTTTTAAGAAATTTCTATACATCTTGGAAGGCTTAAATATTTATTGATTAAAAAGTTTAAGCTCAAACTGCTTAGTCACCAAAAGAAAAACAGATTAATTTCCTCATATTTTCAAGAAGATGACATCAAGTAACATAAAGTGCAAAGTATACTTTTATTTTCTAGCTCTTCTATGTACATTTATTCAGTAATGCAAGAATTATGTGTGAGTGTGATGCTTTCTCTTGCACTTGATTTTGACCTGTTCTCTGCATCCTACAAATTGTGGTATATATATACTTTAAAGTCAATATAAGGCAGGGTTTATTCTTCTTTGTCAAGCTACATCCATTCTTAAGAAATTATTTCCCTCTTGGAAATTACTGACTTGTCTAATAAAGGCCAGTAAAGTTACAAAATTTTGTGCCTTTTTCCAAGATCATAATAGAAATCATCTTGGGAGATGAGAGAAAGCACAACTTCCTTCTTCTCTGTGCCCAAATTCACCATAAACAGAGATTTATCTGGTTGCTAATGATATCTATTATGTGCTCTAAGAAAGCGACCAGACAATGCAAGCTGCTCATTCAGGGAGAAATTATCACTACTGGCATTCTGACACCTTTGATAAAAAACAGCAGCCACATCACTATAAAATCTTTCTTAAAATCATCAAGTTCCTATCAGCAGTTTGCAGGAGAAAGCCATAGGCATTCATCTTGCAGGACCTTGCTGGCACTTCTGATTTACTTTGAGAGGTTTTAATTGAGGTCATCAGGTACCATGAAATTTAGCATAAATACAGTTTAGAATAATTCTCTGTTAAAGAATTACAAAGCTAGCAGAATTGACTGTGGCCCTTTCAGCCCTGACAGACCTTTGGTTCATTCAGGATCCTAGCAAAGTTAGACACAATAATATTACTCTGTAATCGATGGCTAACTCTGCTTCATCCCATATCACCTCATCAATTAAATATGACTCTTACAATCTTAAGGAAGGCCCGCACAGCTTGATTCCATCATTTCTTTTTTCTGCCACTACCTCTGCAGCTTCAGATTAGCTCAGAACCTTTTCTATCTCAATTTCCCCAGCTGTTAAACAGGAATAATCACATTTTGTCTCTCCATTCATATAATACATTGGTTCTGAGTACACACCACTTACTGCATTAATTTTCAGTGTTTACAACATGCAGAAAGTGATGACACATAGGAGAAGTGGTGAGGACAGGACATGAACAAGCACAGGGTATGAAATGTAGAGCAATGTTCCCTGCTTGAAGGACTTCAAAGTGAATAAAATGTGAACAAGAGGCAACTGCACTCAAGATTGCAGGACAAAATTGCACTTTGATGACACATACAGCCCTGGATGATGCTAGATGCCAGCTGCTGGGTGAAGTGCTCACTTAGAAAACTCAAAACCTCTTATGAGTTCTTTGTGTTTCAAGTCAGCTTCTGGAGTCTGAAAATTGGTTGAGTTGTGACTTAGATCCCAGAATCATAGGATATCCTGAGCTGGAATGGACATTCCAAAGCATCATTCCAGCTCCTGGCCCTGCACAGGACAGCCCTAAAATCAAACTGTTTCCCTGAGCATGCTATTTAAACACTTCAGGCTGCTGCTGTGATCACTTTCTGGGGAGCTACCCTCTGGGAGTAGAACCCTTACCCAATATCCAACCTAGCTGTAGATGATAACATGGAATAGAAAGCTGATTTGTTGAGGTAGTTTTATTTCTTTATTTTAAAATTGATAAAATCTTCACTGAAGTGGAAAAGTTTATGAAATAGTCCCAAAATCATAAACTACTCCAAAGCTTCTTGCTAAACTCTAATGTTCTAACAGTCTAGCAGCAAATCCTCTGTATACTGGGTTATAAAATTGATTATGCCTGCAAATCACTGTGGGAGGTGTTCCTCTGATTCCCTGGGCTGGAAAGAGAGGGAATGTTTTCCGCTGAAGCTAGGAAACCCTCAACTACAAAAAATATTTTATGCATCAAAAACACCCAGCCTTTGTTCCAATATGGAATATTGATAAAGACTAGACTACAACCAGGACTTTGAAGCATAAAATGAGAAAAAAAAAGTTTCTTCAAGTCTGTTTTTAATAGGGTAATTGGTCATCAGCCTGAGTTTACCATCTGCCAGGGGAAACTTAAAATGTAACCCAGCCTTTGGAATTTTGAAAGTGTGGTGTTTCATACACTCACAGAATGATTTAAGCAGGACCTTAAATCTCTTTCAGCTCCAATCCCTTGCCATAGGCAGGGACATCTTCCACTATCTCAAGTTCCTAGCCCTGTCCTACCTGGCCTTGGACACTTCCAGGGATGGGGCAACCACATCTTCTCTGAGAAATCTCTGCCAAGGCCTCAGATTAAACTCAGTCCATAATTGATTTTAAAATACCTTTAACTTCTCTAAACAGAGAGTGTGAAAACAGCAAAGCAAGACTGAAGCTGTATTTTCAGCATCACAGCTAAGCAGAAACATCACAAAACCCATCATTGTGTTTACACCCCACTGGCAATTACAGAAGTCACAGAATGAAGACTTATGCTGAAGCATCACAGCCTTGCACTTCATTTCACTTCAAAATGCAAAAATGTAATTTTCTTAGAACCTCATTCCAGGTGAGAATCAAGTTGCATGCATTTTACAACTTCCTTTCCTTCTGTTTTCCTGAAAACAAAACCCCAAATCATGTGTTCCAGAGATGCTGTTTCTCTAAGGAAACACTGTTACTTCACAGCAGGCCCTGATATTGTGATACACATAACTCTGTATCCTAACCTACAGCTGAGACTATTCACTGGTGTTCCAGTTCTGAATCCAGCTCTTCAGTGTAAAAAGGTGAATCTCTTATTCAATCAAAGATGATTTTTACAAAAATTTTGAATCTCTTCTTGCCCCACTGGTAACTCTCATGGAGTTGTGTAAATCAGAAGCTGCCCTGCAAGTTACCCAGGCCTACAAGGCTTGCAGCTTTTGATAGAGCACAATTTTTGATCAATCCTGTAACTAGTCCAGCCTCATACAATTTTTAACACCTTAATAAGGTGTTACCAACACAGTCCTGTGCTAAGCAGAAATTCAACAGTTGTTGAATTTCATGAGGAATACATCACTTGTTTTGTTAAGCCTAATTTGACTTTTCACGTGCCTTTCAAATTTCCAGAGTACAAGGATTCTGGTGTCGGACTGGGTCCGATTTTATTTCAAGAAATCGTATAGTCTAATCTCACAAACTCACCATGGAACTGAATAGAAAACTCCTGCAAAAGATGAAAACCCCTGTGAATTCCAGGTAAATTATTTCTGGCCAGCTGGCACAGAAGATTTTCAGTTCAGTGAAAGGCAAAGGAGCTGCTAAACTGTGTGAATCTCCAGATGAAGCTTTGGGAAGCTACAGAGCTTTGGTGCTCGCAGTTTCACCAGGCTGAAGGAAGGCTGTTAGGCAGCCTGCTCCCTGGCACAAGGATGTATTGACAAGACAAGCTCTGTTAGCGATAACAGCAAGAAACCCCACGGTGAGGGGGCTGTGTAAGCATTAGGTGTGGTCTTAAAACAAGGTGCAAACACAAGGCTCTGCTCTTAAGGGTCCTCACTCTCTTTTCTCTCTGTGATGCTGTGATTTACAGCCTGGGCACGCCCTGAATGAAGTAGGAGGGAGGGGGAACAGAGCCAAGACCTCACCTTTCCTCTTCACACTTTTAGAGGAGTGTGAGAGTGATGTGACATGTCTCCTCTCTCTTCCAGGGGCAGGAAGAAATCTGTGTAACAACCCAGCCCTTACACAATGATTCACCCAGGTGAGTATTGATGCACACAGAGGCTGGTTACAGAAATTCTCTCTCCTGCCATTACATTTTTCTGAGGATTTTGCACTGGCACAGTTACTCACATGCAGATTCCCCTGCATTACTCTTTCAATCATAAATTCACTTTGTGTTGTGGCTTTATCCTAGTGAACTTCTCCAGGCAATTGTACCACATTTTTTGGAATGGCTTTATTTCCAGCTGTATTTAAAAAAGAAAAAAAAAAAATTTGCTCATTATCTGGCTCTTAAACTTTTTCGACCTAAAGTTCTGAAAATTTTATTTTGCTTTTTTCCATCTCCCTCCTGTGAAATAAGTGAAAATATTATTTTACATGAAAAAAAAAGAAGAGAAGAAGCAAGAAGAAGACAGACAGAAGAGGCCTGACTTCTACCAATACTTATGAAGACATCTGAAATAAGAGTTTTGTGAGCTAAGATCACTATTTTAAAGGTCTAATCTCAAAGTAATAGTAATATATAGTAATAGTAATAGTAATAGTAATAGTAATTAATAGTAATAGTAATAGTAATAGTAATAGTAATAAAAATTACTTTTATTATTGGAGGGTTTTTTTAAAATTTTAAAATATTCTTCATATTACATGAAAGTGAAATTTATATTGCAACAGTTTATCTTTTAATATTATTAAGCTGAATTCTCAGCCCATCTTTTTTAATGATAGAGGAGAATTTACTCACAGAAAAGCTAGTTGAAAACATCTTCAAAACCTCTTGTCCGCAAATTTATCAACACTTATAGGAAAGATAAAAATATACATATACTCACAAACAAATGTAGGTAGGTAGGTAGGTAGGTAGGTGGGTAGGTATGGAAAGCTCTTAAAAAAGGAGAACTCTGCCAGGTTTTATTTCCTTTCTTTCCTTTGATATTAGACATACCAAACTGATTAACACCTCTCTTCCATGCAGCCCTAAAAACCCCTCTCTCAGTTAAATAAACTGCATCCCTCCCTGCCACAGAATTCAGCAGATTCTGAGTTTAGGGTCTGGGAATTCACAGGAGTAGGCACAGACCTAGTGTGGGTGTTCCTGCTGCATGCTGGCTCTGAAAGGAGGAAAGAGCCCACCAGTACCGGAGCTGTAAATGAGGTTTATTTACCCAGATCCCAGCACTCAGAGAAGCCTTCCTCTGGAATAAATAACAAATTTGTATTAAATTGCCATCTATCTGCAAGATGTCAATAAATGGAACAGGAACATAGTATTGCACAGCACAATAAAAATAAATACTATTCAATATGCAATATATCAGAAGAGATAATTACACATACCCCCAAGGCAAGCAGGATTTAGCAAAAAGGCTGTTTGATACTATTCACAGCATTGCTTTATGGGCTCTTTGGAATAGCCATAAATCCTCTGTTTTCCTGGCAGATGGAAATAAAGCCAAAGTGATGCATCAGTTAGCCTCAAAATAAGTCCACTGATATTCAGCAAAAATGTGAGATAACGACCCCAAATTCTATATTCACCAGGGAAATTCAGTGCACTCTGTGCTTAATTTTCAATGCTTAGTTATGTAGTCTTCCTTGTGCTATCTGCAGCCATTGTTAGTCTGACATGATGAATTGCCTCCTCAGGTCTCAGCAAGGATAATTATTCTCTGAGCAACTCACACCGCCCTCGTCGCACACAGAGAGAATGCAAAAGTCAGGACAGTTTGGCAAACTAGGGAAAAAAAAGATACAAAGCTAAAAAGAGAAACAAAAAACTTCTGACTGCTTCGGTTCAACAGTGATTGAAGTCCAATGGAGCAGATAAACCCAGCAGGGTTGAAACTAGATGATCTTTAAGATCCTTTCTTTACACATAAAGACATTTACACATGAAGTATCTGCTCCCCCCTACCACTGCATTATGACAGCAGTAACAGGATATTTGACTACAGTCTCACCTCCACTTCTCCCGTAAGTATGACTTTGACATTTTAAATTCTCCATGGCAGAGGCTGAGAACATGATCACCTCACAGACTAGTTGGAGGGCTCACTCCTCTCTGCTCCCCAAAGCAGGGATGGCATTTTGGTATAAGATTTGTGTCTTGATTGCATCATAACATACCAGGAACACTTGTACATAACACTATACACTTATATTTTGCAAGTCTACTAAATTTTTCATCAACATTCTAACAAGAATCTAAAACTTGTTGCTTCAATAAACTGCACTATTTGTGAATCTGTGTTCATGAAAATTCCTATTGAACCTGGCCAGACTTAGATTGTCAAATTGGTAAACTGTATTAATTGGGAATTTGTGATCATGAATGTGACCAGAATAAGCCAAGCCATTGCTGCATCTAGGATTTATTGCACATAACCAGACTTAAAGTACAGAATTAGGTGTGATCAGAAATCAAACCCAGACAAATCCAACCCTTCTAATCTCTGAGAACCAGCTGGAAAGCAAAGGGGCTTATTTTTTCCCAAATTACTATGCTCTTAACACAACAGCATCTCATCAGGGTGCATGGTGGCTGCAGTAAAAGGGGGAAGTGCCCTCACTCTCTGGGCAGCTTCTTTTCTGGTGAAATGGGTTCCCTTCCCCAGCCAAGCCATCTGAGGACCATTGCTGATGTTCACCGCATGGAGGAGATGAACTTGAAGCCTTCATGAGAGAAAGAGTGAAAAGGAGAAAAGCCAGAAAGGGCAGGGAGAGATAACACCACTGTTATTGATTTTTTGGTGTGAAAACTGTTCAGATATTGTGATAGGATTGTAATGTAAAAAAACTACACAGATGAACAGGCAGATACATTAGAATAGATTGATTTTTCACTTTTATTTTCCTTAAATATATTGGTGTGTTTTAAGCAGTCAAAAAACAAAAGAAAACAAAACAAAAACCAAAAAAAAAAACAAAAACAAAAACAAAAAAAAAAACAAACAAAACAAAACAAACAAAACAAAAAACAACCAAACAAATAAAGAAAGAAACAAAAAACAATCCAAACAAAAAACCACCACCCCAAACCTAGAAACTCTCAGGCAACTTCTGAATTTCTGAGCACTAGTATATGCCAAATGTCCCTCCTCACTGATCCTTCATTAATAACTACCGTTATTTTATTAATAACTATACTACAGTTCACTGAGGACCTCTGACACTGGAATTGGCCCAGTTCACAAAACACTGTTTTACCCCTGAAAAGCAGCCCAGCCTAGGAACTTATATATATACATGATATGGGCAACAAAAAGTGTAGGAGTAATGACATCTTATCTCCATCACCAGGGGTAAGGAGGCACAGAAAGGCTAAGTGGTTTTCTCAGCCTGTGGAAGCATTGAGACCAAAATACCTCAGCATTTTCCCCCTGTGCCATTGCTGAATGGAAGGGATGGAGATAAGCACTGACAGGGATGGGCACACTAGAGACCTGGAAGGTCTTGGCTTGTGAAAGAATTATGTTGATTACTTTTGTTATTTTGCCATGCTGAGAGAGAGTTGGACCTCTGGAACCTTTGAGAGTTTGTGCCCAAGGTTAGAAACCTGCTCCTTCATGGAGGGCAAGCAGAAAAACGGGAATCAGTAATAAAAAGTTATCAGCTGAAATCTTTCTTTGCAGAGTAGACGATCTACAGACCCATTTCTTTAGAAATCTCCATGAATCTTTGCTCTTCAAAGTGCTTTAGGCTAAAAGCAAACAAACACCTTAAGCCTGTCCCTTCACTTGCCTCCACTCATCACCTCACAGTCATTTTTAGAGGAATCCTTTGTGTTTTCCTTTGTATTTTTCTTCATTTACTTCAACTTTTGACAAGTCTGTGTTCTCAGTAGTCACACAGCAGCTGCATCATAATTGTTTGGAATAAATATAATTCAAACAGCTGCTGTGCTGTTTTCCTGTATGCCATATAAAATTGGAACATATACAAAACACCTAAAATAGCTAATTCTTTGTAGGGAGTTGTAAAAAATAATGATGCCAAAGAAATAGTGGGTCATTGCCCCAGCCTATGCATTTATGTTACCAAAATATTGATAACAATTTTGGAGGAGTGAAGTTCTCAGTAATTGTCTTTTAAATTTCATAAGTGGGCCAGGATCAAATGTTTGTATTTTGCCCACTGTAAAGCATAGAGTAAGCACCATGGAAAATATACCAACTATTCAAAAAGATGTTGATACTTTATCTATTTATTTTCTTCAGACTTTTCCTCTTCTTGTTTGGTTGGGTTTTTTTTTCCACTGAAACATATTCTCTATTTCTTTCTGGTTCTCAGAGCCTTCCAGTCTTTTTGTTGTCTACAGGAGATCAAGCTGTTAAGAGGTCTACTAATCTAACACTTGTTTTGATGTCCTTTACTTATTTTACTTCCAGCATTTCCCTTACCCTCCTTTAGCATCCACTGCAGAAAATACTTTTGTCATAGGCCACAGGAAAATGTGATGATAAGCATTTGATTACTGACTTCTCTCTGGCAATAATGCATTTAGTGTGAAGTATTTATTAGAAGGAAATGAAAGATTCAGGCTTTTTGAGGAACGGTAGCCAGCTTTCAAGATTAACTGACAAGAAAATATATTGTACACTACTAATGGGAGATGTGTCCCATACTGCTGCTATCGAAGCTGCCACACAAAATAATGAAATATTCTACAAAACATGTCTACAAGGTAATTTATACAGAACCAACACTTGTCATACTGTTGGAAGTGAGTGACCTATGCTGTTCTGCTTTGCTCCACAACCTCATTAGTTATGGTGGCTATGGGGAGCTCTATGGACAGGTGTCCTGGGATTCTGTGATGGAGAGGAGAAGGGTCATAAAGCCAGACTCGTGGTGATTGCTGTCTAAGGCTATTGCAGGGCACATTTTTAAAGTTCCAGTGAAAGTTCCTATAGAGAATTGCCATAGTTAACACACAACCCCTGTTCCAAAGGCTGCCCTCAGCCAGGATGTGAAGGGGAACGACCTGTGCTACATCTTCCAGGCTGAGCAGCTCCCTGACTGCAGTGTCAGTGGAGGACAAACCCAGAGATACACATGCTCCTGGGACTTGAGAGTGTTGCTCCCTTTCCCCTTCTAGCCGGCTGAACTGGTACAGGAGAGATCCTCTTTATATCTTCATTTCCATGTCAATACTAGCCTGAAAATGGCTCACTCCAGCAGAACAAAGGACCCTGTCTCTGTGTCCTAGTTTAGGACAAATTTAGGGGAAAATTCCCACAACTCCCTCCCCCACCACCGGGTTTAGGAGGAATTTCCTCAGAGGAAAAGTGGAAAAAACTTGTTTATTGAGAAACAACGAAAAAAACACTCCCCAACACAAGAAAAACAGTCCGAGATGACAAGAAATGTTTTCACCAGTCCAAGAGAGGGTGAGCAGTCTGTGCTGGGGAGGGTGCCAAAGCTTCTTTCACGTGCAGACTCCGGGGGGTGTTCCCCTGATGTTCCCGAATCAGGGCCCGAAGCAGGTCCGACGTCTTCAGGGAAGGGAGGAAGGAAAGAAGGGGAAACACAAAAGCAGAAAAATGGCAAAAAGCAAGCAAAAAGCAGAAAGCAAGAGAGCAAAGCCAGCAAAGCAGCCTAAAGCTAGCAGCAAGCAAGCCAAAAGCAAGCAGCCGGGGGAGGGGCTCAGCTATAGACAAAACAAACTGGGAACATGGGAACAGAAAAAAAAAAACCAAAAAAAACCCCCCACGATTTCGGATACAAAGCATGAAAATGTCCTGTCACCCCAGGACACTCTGTCACAGAAGAATTTTCTCACTCCCTTTTCCCCTCTCTTTGATGCTGAATGGCAAAAGGAGGATATGATAAGCTGAGGACAGGGATGGGAAACCTATCTTGTGACAGGCACTATGTCACATCTCAGGGGACAGAGTACAGTACCAACTGCCACCAACAGCCAACATCTAAGCACTAAGCAGGAAATTTCTAAACCTAATTCTACCTCTTCTGTTACTCATCATTTATTTATCTCTCCTAGTTCTCATCATCTCCAAAAGTATGCTGGTTACCAGTGGCTTGAGACCAAGGACGTGAAAATAAAGAAAATTTACCCAGAAGAAAGCTTTGATGAGATGGAAATAAAATCAAGTCCAAATCACCTTTAATCTATCATTAAAGAGTACAGAATTAAATTTAGAAATTATGGAAACACTCATGAGAATGTACTGGGCTGAACAATTGCTATAAATGAAACCCTCTCTTTCTTCTCTTAGCACGTTGGCAAACAATTTGAGAAAGAAAAATGCAATACTGATCAAAGTACATGTGTAACTAATTACCTGATTTTACATCCTTCCTCCCCTCTGTGCAGGCATTAATGATGAACGTGAAATACAGGAGTGAGAGCAGATCAAAAGAACATTACCTGAATGTGCATGAATCTCTTATATCCCCCCTTTCCTCCCAAGACTACACTTCTCATCTCTCTTCTGATTTTAGATGCTATTTCACATCTGTTATTCTTTTTAGTCTGCTTTTGGTTTGACAGGACTGCATTGCACATATTGGGGACGTGAACTGATGGTTATTTCAGTGTGCAACTTTCACTTGATTTTAGCTATCCAAGCTTGCAAAATTTGACCAGCAAGTCTAAATTTGATTCAAAATGATGACTAAGTTTTCTGTTAGATTGCAATTCAAGACCTCTATCTCAGTTTGAATCTGGCAGCCTCGTGAGCCTAGGAGATAATGGAATGACTTTCTGATCCTGTGTGGGTTTTTTTCTTCCCTTTGTGCAGGCAGCAGAACTCTCATGAGAATATCCATCTTTATGACAATGTCTCTATCTCTTCCTGTAACGCTGTTAAAGAATGACTTTTCTTGTGGGATTTCAGCTTCTTTCAAACCGTAATCAACAACAACCTACTTCCCCCATCATAAAACACACAATAGGAAAAAGCACGTGGTGCATAGTTCTTAACTTCATGATGGAAATCATATAAAATCTCTAATATCGCCTAACATCAGCATGTGCTCTCCCAGTTTATTTCACTTTCCCTTGGTATTTTTCCTCTCTCACTGCCTCCTTGGTAGATCAGACACCCTTTTAGGCAGCATATTATCCACAGGGCACAACCCAAGGACCTAAGCATTTAAAGCACTGGCTGAGTCTGAAAGACCCTGCAAACTCCTCTTTTGTAGGCACTCTAGAAACTATAAGCCAAGTTCCCTACTCATTCTTTCAGTCCATATAGCTTCCTTTCCAGAACCTTCCTAATGCTGATACTGTTGTGTGGATTTACCAAACACAAATCTGTGCTTTGGTTCCTGCACAGAGCCCCTTTGTTTCTGTTAATCCCAGCACAATTGCTGTAATACATTTGTTTTTACCACAGAACCTCCCTGCAACAGAAGACTTTGGTTGTGTCGCCTCTATTAACTAAGAATAACTGTTGATGAAATTACATCCTCAAGGCCTTTTTCATTAGTTTCTTTTGAACTTCTGAATGCTTTCCCAGGGATTTGATTGCTTTTAGACTGGCACTTCCTAACAAGGCTTTTGATGTAAACTTTCATGCATCTGTTACTATGACAATAGTGTAATGCTGCAGTAGCATTAATTGGAATTTTGATTATTTCCTTGGCTCAGAACACTCTATGTTTTAGTAACTGGTTCAACTGTGCTTCAGATCCATGCTGTAAGGCAAAGCTGAAATCTTTGAGTTAAGAGAGCCACTGAAGAGGAATAAATAGAAGATGGAAGTGACATCACAATACCAACACATCCAGTATTCCTGTCTATAGTTTATGTGATTCATAAAATTAGTCTTTGTATAGAAAAGGTGCACATTTTCCAGGCTAGGAAATTATTACATAACTCTCCTTATTCTTATACCCAAATTAATTATCTTTCAGATGTTAGATATTATAAAAAAAGCATAAATGTGAGTTCCCTTAAAACAAAGTATAATATGTTTAAGTTTGAACAGGAGTGGACATGGAGAGCTTTGTAAAGGCATCAGTTATCTCCACTGCCAAATTTTAACATTAATCGTTCCTCAGAATTGGAAGGTGCAGCACATAACAAGGCAAGGCATAAATGTTTGATGAGAAATATTTAACTTTTCCTGTTACAGCTTTGTATCAAATCCCAATTAGATATTGTCAAGGGACAGAAATTAAATATATCACAAAATTAATTACTATTATTCAGTACTCTTTATCACCAAAAATAACCCCCAGTTTTAACTCTCAACAATTCATCGTAATTTTTGGGTACAGATATATGTGTGTGCATATATACATAAACATATGTACATATACTTTTCATTGAACCCAACCATAGCTTTTAGGCCTAATACAATACCTTTTAAAATCAATGCATACAAGTTTTAAATTCCTTCTAATATTTATTTGTTTGTTTGTTTATATTTCCATATTTTAACCAATATGCTACTAGAAATTTCAGTCTAATTCCTGAAGACATGATGCATCCAGACCAAAAATAAGTTATTTCTAGTCCGAGGTTTACAGCTAAATTGCACAGACTCTATTTTTTGATTTTTTTTCGTTTGTTTGTTTATTTGTTTGTTTGGTTTGTTGGTTTGCTTGTTTGTTTGTTCGGGGTTATTTTCTGATGGTTTATTTTTTTGCTTTTTCTTTTTTTAGGTAAAGGAAAATCTCACAGAGATATTCTTAAATTTTTTGAGTTTTTTTCATCTGTGATAGAGGTCAGGAATAGAGAGTGGAAAGCTATAAAGCCTGTCTGCCCAAATCAACTCAGCCTTGCACCATTATAATAAGAGGCTGGCCTTTGGAAGCTTCTCAGAGACATAAAAACAATCATCTAAACTCCCCATCTACCAAACCTGTATCCACTATTGTGTGCTTTTTTATTCATAATTAAAATATCTAAGCAGCCCAGTCACCAGAACCTACCAATGCCAACACAACCAATAAAACAAACCACAACATATACATATGATGTTATAAAATCTTTTACCTCCTAATCAAAATGTAAATACATAGGATTTCATTTCCTCTTTCTTTTTTTTTTTTTTTTTTTTTTTTTTTTTTTTTTTTTTTTTTTTTTTTGTATTGCAAAGCACATTCCTGTATTACTGCAGACATGTAGGGATGCATATCTCCAAGAAATCGATGGGAGCTGTCTCGAGTGGTTTGATCAATGACTGCCCCCGCCCATTTCAGCCTGGACATTCATCTCCTGTTGTTCTTCAGACAGTTTACAGATTAATAATGAAGCATAAAACCAAGTTAGTGGTAACATATGAGCGAGGGAGATGCAAAGCTGAACATCTCATATTAAGGGCACTCTACACCAGCCATCCATCAGACTGTTTTGCACTGCACCATTTGTATAGCTTCTGGTGTCTCCTCACAAACACCCACAAATAAAGAAATACAGCTGCTTCTTAAGAATCCTTCTATTTTATTTACGAAAATGAAACCACTGGCCTTTTAAAGTGCAAATGCAATGAGTCTGACTTTCCTATCAATCAGGCAAAGTAAATCAGAAGTCACTATATTGAATCAAGAATCTATGATGATTTACATTGGTTATTAAAAGCAATTATTCTATGTCAAGTCCAATGAGCTTTCTTTTTTTTTTTTTCTTCTTCTTTTTTTAAGCTTTTTTCATGATACAGGATCAATAATACTACTGGGAAGAGAGTGGATTATTCAGGGTGGTAAGATAAATACTACGTTAAGATTACCTGTATTAATTCTATTAATATGGTATAACCTCACCTGGGATTAAAATTTATCCTGTAGCATATCAGGCTATTCTAGCTAGGTAGCCACCTATTTTGCTTTATTCATTGATTGTTAGTAATTTCAATCCCTAAACAAATGTCTCCAAACTATAAGATTAGATCAATTTTTTCTCCTTAAAATAAAAACAGAGAGAAGTTACCAACCTAAGGAGTACTTAAGATCTACTTTTTAACTTCCATATTATCTTTGTATTCTCACATCAGCTGTTTGTTTTGGCTATCAAATTCACAAGTTTTCCAAGCAAGGTCATGTGTGTCAAGACTTCCTCAAAAGCAGCTGACACACTATGGCCACACAGCAGATGATAATGAAGACAAGAATAAACATTTTAAAATTCAGCATTTCACCTCCAAGATCAAAAATAGAAATAGGAAAACATAGGAGGTCACTAACAACAACAAATTTTTTTAAGAATTTCATCAGAAGAGCTAAACATTCTTTTTTTATATACATAATTCACAGTAATAAATATGGTTGGAGTCTTAAGAAAAAAGAGAAAATCAATCTAGCAGCATATGAAAGTAAACTACTTAGAAATATCTATTTTTTTTCATATTTCATCCCCTGTAGGGATGAAGATGTAAGACTGTATTTTTATTTAATATGAAATTGTTGTCATGGTAAAGATATTCCAGGTTAGAGGGTAAAAGGAATAGAGATAGTTTTCCAATTATCACAAAATTGACCAATTATCCTAACTTTTTTTAATATATTTTATTTCCCCCAAATTTACTAAAATCTTTAGGTTTTGACAGGTGAGAGAGGAAAATAAAAAAAGTTTCTCATAAAGAAAAATTTACATCTGCTTGAATTATTTTGCCTTGCCTTTTCATCTTCCTGACAAAGTTAATAAACTCCAGTAAGAATTAATAATGAATCACATAAGAATTGATATAAGAACTTGTTAAACATGGAAACAACCAGGCAAAGGTGGTGTCATGGGTTAGCACTGGCCAGATGTTAGTGCACCCATGAATATATGTTTTTTCTCTAACAACTCCTGTGGGATGTGATCAGGAACAGAGCAGAGCAGGCTTACATCTTGAAAACAAAAAAAAACCACCAAAACTTTATTAATTACATAAGAACAGGGACAGAAATACTCTTAAACACACACAGAGACAGAAATAAAAACTTCTTAGAACATTTCTTCTCCCAGTTTCTACCTCCCCACCCATCACTCTTCAAAGACCAACTCTTGGGTTTTAGATTAAACAATCACCACTCAAAAACAAACCAATCTTCAATTCAGCAAGGGAGAGAGGAGTCTCTCTCGCACCACGGACTGTTCCTCAGAAAACACGGGTCCACCCATTATGTGTTTCCATGTCACCCATAGCACCGCCCGGAGAAGTCTGCTAAGGTGACACTCTCTTTTTCCTATGTCCAGCGCTCTCACCGCTGTCTCATAGGCCACAACTACATACAGGGCTTTTTAAGGATGCTGCATGCCGAGCTCTCCCCTTTTCACCCAGGGGCCGGGGTTCCAGGAGCAGGTCTGCCCTGAGGGCAGAGGGCACCACCTCACCCTCCCCCTCTCTTCTCTGCTCGCTCCACTCTTCAAGTGCCAGTCACTGTAGCAAAAGCAGGGGGCAGCTGCATCCACCCAAAAATGCAGTTTATGTTCAAAAGAGACTCAAGTTCAGTCCATGGCTGACATTATGCAAGAAAAGTCCAGCTCCAAGGCTACTCCTCTCATTCTTCCATCGAGTTCCTTCCAATCATGCTTTATCATCTCGGTCCCAGGCCGCTTCCCTCTCTCCGAAAACCACCAGTCATGAGAATCAATGTCTAAGAAAAGTTTCTTTCTGCCAAGCAAGGGTTAACAGTTTCTTCTCGGCAGAGTGCAGGCTCAGGCACTCCCAGGCTCCGCAAACCCCCACGTGGCTGGGCACCTTCTCCCGGAGTTTGGGGGGGAGGAGGGGGGTGAGCACACACAGAAGGCACTTCCACAGTTTTCCACCCCTCCATCCTGGACGGGGCAGCTCAGTTCCAGTTCTGTCCCTTCTCTTCTCCCCCCCCCCCCCGGGGGGCTCCGGCTTACCTGAGCCGACCACGTGTTTCCCCTCCCCCACCCAGCCTCGTGGCCGGGCAGGGCAAGGAGGCCTGACACGTCTCTCTGCTGAAGCCAGGATCTGAAAAGAGGCCGAGCCCCCCAGACTCCTGCTTTTAACTCTTTGTGTCCTCAGAGGCGTGTCCAAACCTCCGAGTGACCAATCCAGGTGTTAGCAGAAAAGCTGATCACTGATTGGACTGCCCACATCCCCCTGGAAAAATTCACCTCCCCCCCCCCCCAACCACGACAGGTGGTCACCAAGAGTCCTTGTCAAATGTGGCTTGCACAGTGCTGTGGAAGTAGCCAGAGCAAAACACAGAAGTCCACACTGTACAAATCAGCAAAGCCTTAATCCCCTCAAACCAGTGCATTGATCCCCCTTAAAAAGACTGAGATACAAATTGTGGTTATTTAGGGGATTACATACAGATTTCAGCTCAGTGTTTATGTTGGCCTCCCTATTTCAATAATGCAGAGTGAATGCCATCAGGAAAATTAGCAGTTTATGCTGACATAATCTTAATAATTGCAAAGAAGCCTTCTGACAAGATTAGTTGCCTTACAGGACCTCTGTGGGAGATTCACCATTCTGTCAAGTCCAGCTTCTCACCAATCTCCAGGTTGTCAACATGACCACACTACTGCCATCAAACAATCTATGCTGTCTCTCTACCAGGACTGGGTTGGAGGAATTTCTGTTTAAAAAATATACAAATATAGAAAAAGAAAAAGAAAAAGAAAAAGAAAAAGAAAAAGAAAAAGAAAAAGAAAAAGAAAAAGACAATAATTCAAACCCTCTGTTCCAAAATGGTGATGGGAGAAAATAAGCCAGGCTGGATAGGGAAAGGTGATAGCAAGATTTCAAATTTTTATGAAGCACATGGTCATGGAAAAATTGAATAGCATTTTCTGTGTTTTGAAGATTAGACAATTTTTATTTGTCGTTTTGGTTAAATATTTTGAGTTACTAGTTCTGCATCCTGTTGTGGGCATTGTAAATGGCCCCAGGTGGTTTGTGATTACTGAACTGTGGAGAGTAGAGTGAGGACCCTGATCAGAACCATGTCTTTCCATAGCATGGTGCTCTCGTCATGCTTCATAGCACTTCACAAAGTTTTAGGGTGCTTTTGTAGCACAAAGACATCACTTTTCCTCTTTGCTTAACAGAAATAATATTAAACAACCATTATCAAAACCAAAAGTAACCAAAAACAAACATCTATCAGTTTAAAACCTTTGAAATGGTGGTATAAATCATATTATCACATTTAAAATATTCTCTTCACTTACTGGTTTGATTTCAGAAAAGAAAGTCTTCTAGAGAATTAAACATAGTCACACCTGTTGAGATGTCCTATTGCCATACTCAGCAAAACTAGCCAAAATGTGATTTCATGAGATTGTGCATCAAAAGAGGTTAAGGTCACTATCCAAAACCATGTGTGAATGGCCAACAGCATCACTGGGCAATTAACAAGGAAGGATCCTCCAGACGCACTCACGTATCTCTGGATTTTCAGCTGAATTGCCTGGGGTTTTGTTGTTGTTGTTGTTCTTGTTGTTGTTGTTTTGTGTTTTGGTGTTTGTTGTTTTTTGTTGTGGGTTTCTTTTGGTTTGTTTGGGTTTTTGTTTGTGGGGATTTTTGGTGGGTTTTTCATTTGTTTGTTTTGAGGGGTTGTTTTGGTTTTTCTAATTTGTACATTTGAGTTGAACTCATAATAGAAATAATTATAGTATTTTTCCTATTCATATCAGAAAGTGTTTCGGCTGGAATTTTGTTTTGCATTCTGGCTTTTCGTGTCAGCCATGTGTCCCCTTTTGTAGAGGGGAAAAAAAAGACCTAATAAAATGGATAATTAAGAGTTCTGTTTTTATAATTGTGCAAAGTGATGTAAATATGTCAAAACTTCAGAAGAATCTGCTTCTTATCCTGGGTAAAGTTAGGATGAAGTATACCATGAGAAAGAAAAATTCTGCATCCCTGACTCTTTATAATTTAGTGAAGTCTCATGGAAGGGATTGTACTGAGAATGCTGTTTTCTGTCACTTGGATTTACAGACTAAAGGGAAGAAAATAATCTCCTGGTTGTTTTATCCTTTATTTTCACTGGATTAAATAAAAATATGGCCTTTTTCTTGCTGTAGCCCCCAGATCAGTTCCACCATACCTTATATATATTAACCCTTTTTTATTTTTCTCATGTTGAATGTCTATGAGATATATTCCAAAGATATGGGAGGGAATGGAGGAAATAGCTGGCTTGTGAGCCTAACTGCAGCTATATGAAACATAAGTAAGACAAAATAGCACTAACCATTCAGAAATATCCAAAGATAATCAAAGAAGACTCATAAAAATGAGATCCCAGCTGAGAAATGCACTAGAATTGCTCAATATGTCCATTTTCAAATCAGTACAAGCAAAAAAAATTGCTGAAAATTGTCTAAATTTCAGGAAAGCACATGCTACAAGTTTTGCACATTGGAAAGATGAAGTGGAAATACATAAATTTAGAGAAGACATAAGAAATAAAAGTGGGGGGAAAGAAGGATAATCAATGCAATGTGTAAATAAAGTACAGAAGACTTGCAGTTTAGTTATGTGTAATTTTTTCTTGAGGACTGCTTTTTGGTTTAGAAAATCTGAAACTTTTTAGTATTGCTAGCTTGTATGTGATACAATCAAATACATCATTAAGTGTTTTATATATCTAGTACTGCTGGGAGTTTTGTACAAAGCAACATGTTATAAATGCTTAGAAAAATAGATCTCCATTTTCCAATAAATAGAAGCAGTTCAGACTACACTGGAAAGCTTTGGCTGTAAAATTCAGAGTTAGTTGGAGTGTGCTGCACTAGCAGCATTACTGCTCTGTTAGTGCTTTATTTACCTGTCAGTGTATTGGAAATGAAGGGTAAATTCCTGGGGTGCCAGGGTAGTGTCAAGAGAAGATTCCTCGAGGCTACTGAACTATAAAGCCCAAATTCCAATATTTTCCAGCCGTTGGTGTTGGTCTCTGGTTTAAAAACCGAGTCTAAACATGTTCTTCTTCCCTCAAATTTAATTGGTGGAAAGGAAAACAAACTTCTTTCATTCCTTTTCCTCTCATTTTTGGTTTATTGGTATTATAGAGGACAAGTAATTAGGGAAATACCTCTGAGAAGTTCTGACTTCTCCAGACCATTACTTCTTCACCTATTTTTTTAATAGTTATTAATTTTGCTGGATTTGTACAGGTTGAAATGTAAATTACTCTTTGGATTGTGATGACATAGGAATTTTTTTTCCATGTTGCTTCCAAAAATATTCAAATAAATCGTGGAGACTACTTGTAAGAGGCAATCATGGCTTTCTTCTTATCTATTACCGTGGTTTACTGTGTATCAGGCTGTAGATTATTGCAACTATTTACCAGGGCAGACAGTAAACTTTGACTCTAATAGCACCTGACTTACAGTACATCACATGAATTGGTTTCTATTATCTGATGCTTTATATTTATGGAGGAGGTAAAGCAGAACAGATGTCTAACTCCACCGTTTTTCTGTGTATAATGCACTACATGTATTTTTGTTCTCTCATGTTCCTGATGGGAAAAAAACAAAACAAAACAAAAAAAAGTCTTTTCATGGAAATATAACCAAAGTTTTCAACACTTTGAATTACAGTTAAATTGCTTAAAATATGTTTGGAACATCTTATCAGTGTCCAGTCTGACAATTTTTGGGCTTATTTTAACAAGCTGGCTTTGGTTAGCAGAGTTTTTCAATTCACTGTAATTTATTAAGAAGCCAAATAAACTTGGTTCCGTTCTTGATTATCTCTCTGAAAATGCTAGCTTAAATTTGGCCTTGTTTAAATAGCACTAAATCAATGAGAGATCTATGCTGAATATAGCACTGCCTCTTGGAGAGACTTTGATCAATGGAGCATTTGGTTGGTTTTATCTGATTGAGACTTGGTCTGAGACTAGACAATTATGGGAAAAGAACTCCTTGAAAGTTAATATATTTTCCTTTTCCTTTACTGTGTGTTCTGGCTACAGTGCAAGGGACTTGTGACAAATGCTGTATAATATATGTTATAAAATACTTGCAAAATATATGATCGTTGATTGTTTCCATAGGCTGCAACATATTTCTTTTCCAAGGCCCATATCAATATATCTCTTTGTCTGTGAGGATGGAGGAAACTGGGAATTTTAATGCTATCCCTGGCAGTAGGTTTTGCCATGTCTTTTGACTAGGGGAGCCCTGTCAGCTATTAAATTGCCCTGTGGGCCCCAAATGTCAGCATATGAAACCCACAATTTGTAATCCTAAAAAAAATTATTCAGAGGAAGCTGAGTATGCCCTTATAAGCTACATATTCTCTAAAATCAGTACTCTTCCTGGATGTTTAGAGATTTATTGACATCTCTTTGAATTCATGTGTCTACAGGACCACTTTAGGAGCATTCAAGCAAAGGAAGAGCGGTGCTGTCAGAGACCACGGCTCCATAGGAAACGGAGCTGGGGAAGGGTCTAGAGGGTAAATCCTATGAGCAGTAGCTGAGGGAGCTGGGACAGGGGCCGAGCCTGGAGAAAAGGAGGCTCAGGGGAGACCTTGTGGTTCTGCACAAATCCCTGACAGAAGGGGACAGCCGGGGGGATCGGGCTCTGTTCCCAGGGAACAGGGACAGGACAAGGGGTAGCGGCCTCAAACTGCACCAGGGGAGGCTCAGGCTTGAAATCAGGAGGAATTTCTTCATGGAAAGGGTGGTTGAACATTGGAAGAGGCTGCCCAGGTGCCAGAATCCACATCCCTGCAGGTGTCCAAGGAATGGCTGGATGTGGCAGTCAGTGCTGTGGGCTAAGTGACAAAGTGGGGAGCAGTCACAGGTTGGACTTGATGGTCTCAGAGTTCTTTTCCTAATGGAATGTTTCTGAGATTCTGTATTGCCACAAAGCTTATTTCTTCCTGGACATTTTCACTTCCAAGGTTCATGGAAAGTTAAATAACCAATTTACAAGCCCAGCAGCCCAACAGTAGAGGACTCTTCACAAGGACATAAAGAGCATTTATTTAAACCATGTGTGTTTTGTTTTGTTTTGTTTTGTTTTGTTTTGTTTTGTTTTGTTTTGTTTTGTTTTGTTTTGTTTTGTTTTGTTTTGTTTTGTTTTGTTTTGTTTTGTTTTGTTTTGTTTTGTTTTGTTTTGTTTTACACACCACAGCCATGTGGTCCTAGTCCTTTGTGTAGCTATATTGATGATACAGCTACTTACAATTTATGGCAGACAGCTTAGAAATAATTCTTCAGGCCAGTCTGCAATTACACAAACTCTAGATTAGCCAGTATAAAGAACAACACCCCTGCTGGGCCTCAAAAGGGTAAAACTTTGCTTATCCCACTTCTTTGTCACAGGAACAACAGCATAGCCTGAGGCATTCATGGATTCATCAAGGCTGGAAAAGTCCTTTAATATCGAGCCCAACCATTAACCCAGCACTGCCAAGGCCATCACTAAACCATATCCCAAGTGCCACATCCACAGGATGTTTAAATACCTCCAAGGATGATGATTCCACAACTGTCCTGGGTAACCTATTCCAATGCTTGATAAACCTTTCTGTGAGAAAAATTTTACAGGTATGCAATTAAAACCTGTCCTGGTGCAGCTTGAGGCCATTTCCTCCTGTCTTGTCCTTTGTTCCCTGGGATCAGAACCTGACCCACACCTCATTGCACCCTCCTGTCAGGGAGTTGTGGAGAGCCAGAAGGTCCCCCCAAGCCTCATTTTCTTCAGGATAAACAATCCCAGTTCCTTAAACTGTTTTTCATCAGACTAGTGCTCCATGCCCTTCTCCAGACATGCTCCAAGAACTCTATTTCTTTTTTGGAGTGAGTGGCCCAAAACTGAACACAGGATTCAAGAAGGGATTTCACTTTTGCACAGACAGAGAATGATCTACTATCAGATTTTCATACTCCAGTTTTGCAGGATCCTATACTCTGCATTTTTCACAGCACCACTATGGTGAGATGGTCAGCTTACTGTCAGCAGGAATCTCAGAGCTCCTATAAAACCATTGAGTCCCTTTCTGGAAATAGCCCATATTTTTTCTTGCCTGTGAAATAACTTCTACATTTTTAGTTGCTTCATAATTTCAGGCTCTCTTTGCACATTCAGTTATCAATTTATCCCTTATGAAATGATGGAACCCTCATTATCTATGCAACATTTTCCTAAACTCACTCTAGAAGTCAGTAGTCCTTCTATCTGCATTTTTACAGTTCCATCTCAACAATTCTAGTGTTAGATCACTGTAATATAAAAATTTTTCTTAATTTCCCAGTATCATTGCAATGTAAACATTTCTCCTAATTTCCCAGTGTCTCCTGTTAAATACTTTAAGGACACTGCCTGCATTCTCCACAGAAAAATAAAAATACTTTAAAAGTAACTCTAAAAAGTACATTTTATTGTATTCAAAAAAATAGAAATATGGTCAAAAATCACAGAAAAGTCCCAAAAGAAGATATCTGGAAGCTGGTCTTCTAGGAATAGACATCCTGGTTTAATTGACAGCAGGAAAAATTAAGGTAGTTTAATAAGTTTCATTTCTCCAGTCTTGCTCAGCCCAGAAGTCAACACAGACTCCTTTGCTTGCCAGTATCAATTCATGGTGTGCAGTTAACCCTTGGAGCCTGCAGTGTATTGCACTCTCCTGAAACACTCCACTTTCCTGTGTGACAATCTGTTATAGCCCTGTGCCATTGCCAGCTGGCAGGTAATTTTCCTGTGGAAGACTTTTCTTCCCAGTAAGCGCTGCCATGGTAATATTCAACCCCAGCCATGTAGTTAAAAGAAATTGAAAGGAATAGTCATTTCCCGAGGATGTCTCAACCCATCCAGAGACAGGCATGCAAGGTGGGATAAATCGCTTTTGGAGGTACTTTCATCTCTTTGCCAGTTAGAAATTAGACTACACACCAGACTTTTATGTGCATAAAGCTTGTTGGGATAAATCTTACTCCAAACATTTGAGTTCTGCGACAGGCAATTCCAGTAACAATAGCTATAAGGTTGTCTGAGATAGAGATACATTGGAAAACCAGATATTGTTGCTCACAGATTATGGGGAAAGAAAGAGAGGAACATGGCTAGATTTAACTTTACACATAATGAACTTATAGAAGGAAAGACAGGAGAATGAAACTCTCATTTAGGATTAAGGAACAAAGACACAGCTTGAATCTCCAGGATGTGGACAGACAAAGTGTAACACTTTTGATCAAACAACTCGTGTAGCTGGTCATGGGTATTTAGAGTAAATCCCCAGTCACCAGCATCTCACCTTTTAGAACAGGCTAGCTGGGATCTGGTGGAAGGCATTATCTGTGATTTTAATTTTACTGCTGCACCACGAGCTTTTGAAAAATATGCTTTCAATATCCCTACAATTCATTGCAGATCATGAAGAAAAAAAAAAAAAAAGGACATTTCAAGTGAAAAAACCAGGACAGACTCTAGCAAAAAATAGCAATGAATTCTCTTCCACACAAAGGAAAAAAAAATATTGTATGCTTCATGAAATGCCTTGTGGCAAAATACCTGACATTACCATTAGTAAATAAATTCTAACCTTTGCCTTGTCCTAGTTTTACCCATGGAGTATTTGGATGTCCACCCACATACATAGGACCAAAAGTAGGTAGTATTTCCTTTCCTATGACTGTTTTCAGGCATAGAGTCTTCCATTTTAAATATCTTTATTTTTTTTTTCAAAACTACTCTACATTAAACATAAAAAAAACCAACCAAACAAAAAAAAAAAAAAACACCCCAAACTTATCCTCCACCTCTCTGGCCTTTCTCTTTACCCCTGACTTGATGCTGAAAGAAGAAAGGAATTTAATTTACAGGTTAAATAACTTGATTCCTTTTGCTTTATTTTTTAGTTTGTCACTTGTTCAGGCAACAGATGGAGTTGTTTGATATGCACTATATATTGAACCCTCCAAAATGAAAAAGGAATTTTTCAAAATAAGGTGGAATCCTATTTCTTCTTGTACACTCTCCCTCAATTTTAGCTCTCAAGTTAAAATTTTGTCTCCAATTCTTATATATATTCCAATGCAATTAATACATTTTTCTCTCTTGCTTCCATACCTGCTGTCTCTAAACTACCTGTTCCTTAGTCCTTGGTTACTTACCCTTTCCTGTCTATTTGGCTTCTGATTCCAGGCATTTTGCCCATCTTTCTGCATCTTCCCGTGTAATTCCTTGTTTCAGATCAGTGACATTTTATTCCCTGCTACGCAAAGAACAATTGATATTGCCAAAAAGCACCACACTAAACTGACTTAGGCCAACACCAGAAGCAGCAGGTGTGATTTGGTGGTCCTGGCACCCATGTCCAAGGTGAGATGTCTATCTCAGGCAGTCTCAACTCCTTCTGCTGCCCTCTACAGCAAAGCAAAATTGGCATCTCCAGGGAATGCTTTCTCTTTCCTAATTCCTGTGGTAAAAAAACCCAAATACAGTGAACACAACTTAAACAATCTCAAAGATAGATGAAAATGTTAATTGAAGTGGGAGCCGCCAGACTAGGTTACGAGTTTGATCACACCATGTCAAAAGTACAACTGGACATTTCTAGAGATAAAAATTCTGGTGATGAGAAGTGAAAGAAGCTTTTTGGCCTCATCTGTTTGAGAGGTAGATCACAGATACAGAGATATAGAATTTATTTTTTGTTTATTGTTTAAGAAAATGAGCCTTGGTTTGTGTAACTAGGCACATAAAACATATTTTTATAACACACAAAACTGGCCTGGCTGCAAAGAGGTGGAACAGTGACTCCTTTTAGAATTTTGATAAACTTATTTTCTATCATTCTCACTAATTTCCTGGGAGAAATTAGCCATAGATGTTGGCAGAGATAAGAAACAGAACAGAATCAAACAGCAATGCTAATGAAATTCATTATTTCAGATTAAAATTCTTACATATATTTATTTATATATGTGTGTGTTTAGATGGTTATGTAGATGATTATATATAAGTCTGTTACAGTTCAAAGGTCAGGTTTTGAATTTAGAGTGATTAATTATTCATGTTATTTAACTCTAAATTTCAGTTGTTTCAAATTCTATTTCAGTTACAATGTAACTAAGATGATTTTTGTGTACTTAAGTCATCTTGAAATTCCATTTGGATCCTGATTTGGTTTGTTCCATTTCCTTACCTTTGCTCTTCTCCAGAGATGATGTTTCTCATTGACCAACTGGAATACTGTTGGATTCCTTAAGAGAGAACTCTCCCTCAAAGCTTGCCCAGTTTTCAGTCGTCTTTGAAGCTGATTACAACTATGGCCCGTTGTACCAAGGTCAGAGCACAATGCTTGCTTAGCTCCAAATCAAGGGAAAATGATAAATATGTCTGAACAAAATAAGGATTAGTCTCAAATTACTGTTGCATACAATGAATGCTGCTTCCAGACAGCATCATTAGTTCACACAAGGAGTGGAAGAGATCTATCTGACAAACAAACACATTTGTCTGCCTTGGTTAAAAGACTACATTTCCTTTTTTAATGAGTATGAGACCTCTACCTATGCAGTTCATCAAGGTGCACATTTGTAGATTCATGCTTTTTGTCCTTTCTCACAAAAAGGAGAGAATCGTGTTCATACTGACTTTGCACTTGACAAAAACCATGAAAGTCTGGCTGGGCATTGACTGTGTCAAGAGAGTTGTGCTGCCAAAGTGTTCATGCTTGCTTATATGACAACACTTTCATTGGCAATATTATTTATTTGAAATATAAATGACATTTTTTTCATTTTTCAGTTTTTTAGTCCTCATGTCTCCTCCAAGAAAAAGGAAAGGGTAATTGATTCTTTTTATGGATAAGTATAAAGTTCTAAAATTTGCAGCATGAATATTTTGGAATATGTTGGAAATGCCTTATTCTACAAAAAAAAATTACCAAAGAAATTTTCTCAAGATACTGCAGGAGGTGATGCACTATACACAGAATGAAACTCATTAAACATCACATTTTGCTGTAGAAGTCCATTCATTAAAATGTCATGGTTTAGATATCAGATTTAATGGGATTTCCCTATAAACTGCAGCTTTTTTATTTTTTTCCTGTTAGTTTCTGATGTGCTTTATTGTCAGTTAGAAGAAGGTAAATACATAAGCGATGATGTGACAATTTCAGGACAATACACTGAGTTTATTATCACAGTTTTGAGGAAATCTACTTTGAGGGTAGGACAAAGAAGCCACTTTTGTTTCATTCACAACTGAGAAAACACAAAACTTACAGAATATAAAGGCTTTAGATGCTGATAAGGAAGAAAACTAAGATAACAGCTAGAAAAGCATGGTGGGGGGAATAAAAAGTGGGATTAATTGCATTATTCTGCAATAGGTGCAGAGCAGTGAAATATTCTTCTGGCAGTTAGGTCTTGCTCTCACTGAAGTACCAGTAATTTGACATAAGCAATGGAGGCTTTTATATTAAGCACTGGCACTTCACCATATAGTCAGGTAGCAAAGACAAATCATCGTCTTCCTGTCAATTATACTGGGAAAAAAAGGTTTAAGAGCTATAGTTGAAATGATAAGATTGGAATAGTCTTGAAAATGCAAACATTTGCTGGCAGAAAGACAGATGTAAAGCAAACAGTCCATGAACTCTGTCTGATTTTAGAGGTTTTACAACATGTGATGGAAGGCAAGAACTCCACTTTTTACTATGTAATGTCTCAATTCCTCTTTTGTTTTTTCCTTAGTTGACTTGTTTAATGGTCTATCAGTTGCTACCTTGGCTTCAAAACCACAAAATTTTAGCCAAACCTTTTCTCCGGGTTTGATTCACATATGTCTATACATTTTTGTCTTGGAATTATTGTTTTGAAGGGGGAAAAAAATACAAGTAGAAGATGAAAACTGCATGTTTAATTTTCATCCTGACTACAATTTCAGTGTTCTACACTTTTTGACTGCTATTCTAAGTGCTGGGAAAAGGACAAATTGGTTCAAAGCAAATGTTCACGTGCCATTGAACGTACAGACTATATAAGGTATTTGTTGTGAATTCACATGGAACTATGAAAATGATGTTCCCCTCCTCTTTTTAACTCTATAATTGCAGAAGAGGAATTCCTTCTGGAGTGCTAATAGTCAGCCAAAAAGTCCCTTATTTAAAAAAAAAAAAAAAAAAAAAAAAAAAAAAAAAAAAAAAAAAAAAGGAATAGAGAGGGATGACTATCCAGCAATATCAGCCTGAAAGCAAAATCAAAGCCACTGTGCCAAATCTGAAGGTCTGGCTTAGTATTAATACATGCCATTTTTATACTTTATTTCAGACTGGCTGAGTATATATCTTGGGAATGCACAAAATTTTTGGGAATGCACAAGGCAAGAGCCTTGTTTTAGCAGTCTTATTAGGACAAAATTACCTTTGAAACTGAGTAAAGAGAGAGAGAGAGAGAGAGAGAGAGATATCTAAGATTTACAGGGTCCAGACTTGGAAAAAAGGGAATTAACTGTGTAAGAATTGATTTCTAGTATCCAAACTCATAGCATTATCTTGTCAGCAGACAATAAAAACAGTTCCACCAGGGACAGAATTAGAACTCAAGGGGAAAGACTGGAATATCTGATCCCATCTATTGGTATCCAAAACACTAGCAATGAGTTCAGGGCTGTCTTGAACAGATCAAATAGATTTTCAAGCATGACTATTAATAGCAATCTGTTTGGAGAGATGTAAAACTTTAGGTCCATTGGAGATATCTTGCACTTCCAGCATTCTGTAAAAACAGAACAAAAGGTTTAAAACTTATCTCAGTACTCCCATGTGTTATTTACACTACCCAGAACTTCAGGGCTGCAGTACATGAAGACAAAGTGTTAAATCTTAAGCAAAACAAAAGCAACACATTTCCATTAATAATCCAGGAAAAATTATGGTGCATATGGGAAACAATTACTAGTTTTCATAATGAAAGTGTATCAGTTAACCAGATAATCTGACTGCACGTGCTTGGGGTTTGCTTGGTTTGGTTTGGTTTGGTTTTGTGTTTTTTGTTTTGTTTTGGTGGGGGTTTTTTGTTTGTTTTGTTTTGGTTTTGGGTTTTCTTTTAAAGATATTTAAGAATCACAGGTTTGTTGGAAGGGACCACTTGGGTTCATCTGGTCCAAGCTCCTTCTCCAGCAGAGCCATCCCAGGGCACAGGGCACAGGATTGTGTCCAGAGGGGTCTGGAATATCTCCAGTGAGGGAGACTCCACACCCCCTCTGGACAATCTCTTCAGGGCTCAGTCACTGCCCAGGACAGAGGCTCTTTCTCATGTCCAGGTGGAAGTTCCTGGGCCCAGTCCCTGCCCGTTCCTCTGGTGCCATTGCTGGGCCCCCGGAGCTGAGCCTGGGCCCTGCTCTGACCCTCCCTGCAGACAGGGACAGACAGGGATGGGGTCTCCTCTCAGCTGGGGCTCCTCTGGAGGCTGAGCAGCCCTGGCTCTCTCAGTGTTCATGGATGCATCATAATGGCCAATGGACTTTTGGATGTTATGTTTGCCTTGGTGTTCCCTGACCAAATCCTCCTTGAACCAGGAAAGGTCTTCCTTCCAAGATTCCTTTACCCTGGTGCCAGAGATCCCTGAGGCCTGGTCTTCTCAGTGAAGACCGATACGAAGAAGGCATTCAATAACACAGCTTTCTCTGCCTCCCTCTCTTACTAGGGTCCCCTCTCCATTTAATACTGGGTCCACATTGTCCTTTGTTTTGCCTTTGTTATTGATGTATTTAGAAAGCCCTTTGAATTATCCTTGGCAGCCTTGGACAGATTTAATTCTCTTTGGGCCTTGGCCCATCCATAAAGGAGAGCTGAGGAGACTGGTACTAATGTATGCAAACCAGAAAAAGAGTTTAAACAGTAAAGTGATTAAAAAATAAGGGCATGAACTTAAGTAACAGGAAAATTGGGCTCCCAGAGAGTTTAGGTCTTAGCAGAGAAAGTCCTGTGCACAGAGGATAACTGATGTCCTAAGTGGGACTCTGACAGACTTTCCTGAAACCTGCATGATAGCAAACCCACAATCCTTTTTTTTTTTTTTTTTTTTTTTTTTTTTTTTTTTTTTTTTTTTTTGGAACAGGGGATTAGGATTAAACAAGCCATTTGTGAAGGACAAGTGAAGATGAAAGTGCAGAAGGATCACAGAATCATTTAGGTTGGAAAAGTCCTCTAAGATTATTTAGCCTAGCCATTAACTCAGCACCACTGTGTTCACCACCAAACCACATCCCTTGGTGCCACATCCACATCTTTAAATACGTTCAGGGATGGTGACTCCACCACTACTCAGGGCAACCTCTTCCAGTGATGCAGAATCTTCTTCATTTTTCAAGATTTTTTCCCCCTAATATCCAAATTAATCCTCCCCTGACATACCTTGAGGCCATTTCCTCCTATTAAACAGAGCCAGGGAAAACAGAAGCCTAGGTTTATTGGCATAAATACCATTGCTGTTCTTTAGTAAATACTACTGTTTTCTAGCAAATAGAACACCACCTAAAAGCCCAAACTCCAGGTTACATGCAAGACTAAATTCTCATGAAGATACATGACAATTTAGGCTTCCATACACCTTTGTGTATTGATAAGAGAAGTTATAAATGTTAAGTAACCATCTGACCCACTAGAAAACTAAAACTATCAATCATCAGAATTCATCCGGCTGCAGTGTCTCCTTCACAGGTCCATGCAGCTGAGGACACAAGTGCCATGTGTGCTCCCTGGGGACATAAAGAGCATCCCATTATCATCATGAAACCAAAACTATTGCTCATTAGGTTACATATCTGTCACAACACAATGATCAATCTTTCGGTGTGACACTTGCAGACAGCACAGAACAAAGACTACAAATGCTATCAAAACACAACACAGAGCAGAAAAAAGCTTTGTTTGGGGGAAAACACCCACAAAGTGACCAAAAAAACCCCCTCAGCAACAGAACAGAGGCCCATCAGTGCCATGCCCTCCTCCACGTCCATGTCCTGTTCTGATGTTCACACACACAAAGATGATCACAGATAGCTGGCACAGCACTTGCCATACAAAATTGACACTGGCATCCACCACATTTTTTGAAATGTAGTCAGTGTTGTTTAAATTTTGACTTATTGTAAATCAGACAGGATTGAACATCTCAATTGTTGCCAGACTTGCTCTCCCAATATTCCCAATTCTAATGAGTATACTTGAAAATTACTTTCCATGTGATAACTGCCCTGTAGAGGAGGGAAACAGAGAGTTACTGCAGCTTTCCTTAGGATGAACACTTGGTGAAATCCTCTTGATTAAAACCCATCAAATATAGAACAGGAATAATCATTGTGTCTAATGTATGCTACCACATGTAGATCTTCAAAATTCATGTTTCTGCTAAAATTTTGTAAATCCTTACCTTTGTTTTTTAATTCCCTGGTTGGATGTACAGCAGAGTGAAAACAAACAAAAAAAACAATCAACCAACCAACCAACCAAACAAACAAAACCCAAACAAACAAACAAAAGAAAAACCACCACCAAAATCCCCAAAAACTAAAACCAATAAAAAAACCACCTTAAAAAAAAAAAAAAAGTAGGTGAGAGATTGCCTTTTATGCTGCAGAACCCCATTGCTATAGAACATACAACAGATTCTTCTAAATGCATTGATTTTGACCTACCTAATTATTGAAAAAATTGGGCCATTGTCATTGCTGAGCAAATCTAGTCTATAAGGGCAGAGGCACTTTGTCCACATTTCATGCTGGGATCACTGACAAGGAGCCAGGCAGATGGTCAGAGCTGTCCACTCTGCCATCCACCCACCTCCCCCCCAACTCTTCTCAGCACATCCCCTTTGTGGGCTGCTCCTTTTAGGGTGACTGATCCATCACTGTTCACGGAGCAGGAACTGAAGGGTAGGATTTGTCTTATCTCATTTGAGATATCTAAAGGTTAGAGATCTAAATCTGAGCTGGTCACCCTAGGCTCTTTTATTTTTTTTTTGTCAGTGGAGAGAAATAGGACAGAGGGATGAGTCTCTGGAGATGTTTGTCTCCTAGTGGTGTGAATCACCCTTTATATAAAGCCCCTTCTTTGATGTTAGAGATCAAGTTTAGCTCCATTCTGTTATAGATAATTCTCATACTGAAGTACCTAATAAGTCTCAGGCATGACCCATGACCATGGAATGACTACAGTGCTATGCTTTATTCAAAGTGGATCCTTGTAGTTTCTCTTGATGGAAATTTCCTGTGTTTTTAGCTTTAGTTTGAGTCCAAGCCAGAGAAATGGTCACTATTTATATTTCAAATGGTATTTTCTAAGGCTTACTTATAAAAAAGTATTTTAAACCTTTCAGAATTTGATTTTTCCACACAAACTTCACATATAAAAAATTGAGACATCCTAGAAACCCAAAAGAAATAATTTTAAATAAAAAATAGAGTTGACCAATAAATTGTAACATATTCCTGTGTATTTTTCTTTCCTAGTCAGTTTTTCAATACAGAATTTTCTTCTATAAGGTATTGAATGGAATAAAAGAGGTTAAAAACCAAAGCAAAGTAAAATCTCACAATATTAAATTCTAATGAATGCAAAGACCTTGAAAACATCAGTGGCTCTGCAAGCCAAGTGCTGATCCCTTTGATAGAATATGCAGCAATAAAATGGTTAGTAGCTGAAATGCTCTGGCACAGTAATAATTGCTTTGCACGTGTAATTCTACCTCTCATTTCCCTATTTACTGTTTGATGCTTTTGTTTATCACAGACTTATATTCCAGTCTCTTCATTTTTAGTCCGTTTCTGGAAAATAAAGTATGCTGAATGCTGAAAGACACAAAAGACCATGATAATAAATTATACAATATTTCTTTCCCACATTATTTTTTTTCTAAGCAGAAAAGCATTTTCTCTTTCTCTCCTGTCTTTTTTTTTTCCCTCTCTTTTTTATTTTTTTAATTAATTCCTGTGTGAAATCTCAAGATTTGTTTCTATCTCATTATATAAAAGCTTGACAACTTTTGGCAATTGTTAATGTTATTATTTTACCATCACTGTTATTATTAGGGTTGAAATCAAATTTTTGCAAATTAATAAGCTTGTATGGAACTTATCTGAATGCAAAATAAATTAAAATTAAAGTTTGGAAAATTTCCACTTCTGCTCTGCTCCGCAAATGGCAGGAAGACACTTTTTCCACACAAGTTGTGAACAGAAATCATTATGGAGAACAAAGGGAGATGTCAGCTACCATTCTAAGTGAGGACTAAATTTTGACTGAAGCACTGAAGTTAAAGGCATAAAAAATTGGTAGGTTTAAGAACCAGAAGAAGACTGAAGAAGAAAAGGGAAAAATGTCACATCTCCAGAATAAGTGCACCTTCAGATTTTTATAAACAGATGAAAATCAGACTTAAACATAGGCATCAGAGCTTGCTGTCCCAAATGCTTTTGATCTTTGCTGGTTGTTATAGCTCACAGACAAAAGTTATAAGTGTTTTCTTGACATGCTCTAGAGCTCTTCAGGGGGTCCTGGTCAGGACCCGGGGATGGGCCTCCGTTGGAGGCAAAGTTGTCACCAACAAGACAAGAAAGGAAAAACAAGGGGAACGTAGGATTAAGTGACAAAAGGAGAAAGAAAAGACAATTTGTAGATGTTTCAGCCCGGAAGTATCCCCTGTGCTGCTGACACAATGCAGGAGGAGGAGGAGGAGGATGAGGAGTATAAGGAGGAGGAAGCAGCCATTGAAGGCGAACATCCTGGCACTAGAGCAACAGTGGGATGACTGCTTATCTTCTGCTGAGAAGAATCAAATAACCTCAATTAGTTAGCAGTCGCTTGCTGATGGTTTCTTAAATAATGATTACACTCAGGTGATGAGTAATGAGAAGTTTAGTATGTGTCTTCAATGAAGGATGTTGCTTCATTATAAAGAAAAACTTCTCAGCCTTCACCTCACCATATATATCTTCTGATCCTATCATTTATACTTCAGATATTTATGCATTTACACAATTTTTTGTCTCCAAATTATTAAAAATGTTTCTACGTGATTAGCACTGCTTTGGCAAATTATAGATGCAATTCTTTAGCATTCAATATTATGGGCAACCACATTTGCACTGTTTGCTGTATTTTTTCTTCCATTTACCCCTACTTTTCAGCAAATTTCTTCACTGTGATCTGCAATTTAAAAATGAATAACTTGCTCTATTTTCCACCAAAATATAAAGCTTATAGGTCAGCATTCCCAAATCATTTAGAGCCATCAATGTCACTTCTAAAGTGGTTGCAAAAGTTATTGAAAAGTCTTCTCCTGCTGTAACTATAGGGCTACCATTGACTATTCAGCTGATGACTGAAAAAATTAAATTTTAGTTTCTTCAGTCACTGAATTTAGCATTGCATTCTGCCACACGAGACATTATGAGCTACACAGAACTTTTCAGGAAGAAAAAAAAGGGCTTAATATTGTTGGGAAAAATGTGTACACACTCAAGGAACCAGAAAAAACAAACATAGAGAAAGGACACAGTAATGAAGAGGGCTTATAGAAAAAGATACAAGAAAAGGAGAAAGAGCACATGAATTATATGGGGGGAGAAAAAAAAGAAAAAGGTAAAGAATAAGAGACAAGGTCCAGCATAAATATTTTTGAGCAATGCTACAGCCAGCACACACACAGATAGTAAAAAAAACCTACAACAATATCCATATATACACTGTGGGTAGGTCAACCACCAAGTACACCCCCAGGCCACCCTTAGCACGTGAAGGTCATTAGCACTATGTAATGACCCCCCTTCCAGGAGAACCCCTGATAGTGTTGTAACACCTAAGTGTGGCACCACTGAGATACCAATTTAACTCATCTTCAGAAAGAAATACTTTTTTTTTTTTTTCCTGGAAATCTTTGGTAGAAATATTCTGAAGTCTTTTCTCTTCTTGTCTTTGTACACCTGGATGTTTAAATCAATAACTGACTTAGTAATAGAGAACAAAGTTAAGTAATTTGTGCCTAACTTTCGTAAATAAGGGCAGAATTGCTATAGTAACAACAGAAGGCACTCAGTCACTGTGACAAAAATGTGGCAACCTGATAGCAGAGGCTAATGAGGTTGCTCAGTTTCAGCTGAATTTCATTAAACTAAGCCTTTCCCCACTGAAAGACAGGAGGGAGGGGAGCGAAGATAAGGGGTGGAGTGGCCACTTAGGCAAAGACTAGCCTAATATTTACCCTAATTTGGAAGTGAAATTTGTCTGAAAACGGTAGGAAAAGCTAAAGAATGTGAGAGTAACACAGCAAACAACAACACAAAACAAGGACAAAAAGAAAGTATTTCTGTATTGTGCCTTTCTTGTTGAAAAGATGTCCCATGCCTAAACTATATTTTCCTGCAATTCCTTTTTCCTTTCTGTTGTAATGACTGGCATTTATTATCATCAGAAATGGACTCTTAATTCAGGAAAAGGCTTAAAGGACTGAGTTTGGAGTCTATAATTATTGGAAATAACACTGCTGAGGTAAAGGGGCCCAAATGCCCTTCAGAGAGCAAGGAGCCAGATGTGCACCAGGCAGCACTTGGGAGTCACTAAGAGTCTTGGACACATTGTTCATCTTGGAGATGAACAATGAATCTTTGAAGACATTCCCCCGACAACCCCTTGGAAGTCTTTCTGAAAATGAGGTTGATTTGCAAACAACAATAATAATGAGGTTTAGGTGTGTGAGTTGGAGCACTGAGGTTTTAATTTTGGGCATAAAGAGCTTTAGGAGAGGATTATATACAAAAGCTGTCAAAAGTGCCTTGTTGTCTCTGCCTATAAAACATTTAGAAGAAACAAGGTGTTTCCATTAAGAATGCATTTTCTTTGACCAATGTTGAAGTAGAGGAAAAGAAATAACAGTCCAAATCACCTTGTTGCAATTTCTTGGGCAATGTGCTTTAAAACCCACTCCAAGTGGGTACTGTTCCTAGAGCTGCTGAAAGTGAGAGGCTGTCACCTGGATTTATAAGCCTGCCTATTACAAAACATTTATGGGCAACTATAACTGATGGTCCCCAAAGGAAATTAAAAGTGATATTTAGCTTAAGCAGTCTGTCCCTGCTCTTTGTTGAAATGCAAGCATTGCTTTGCAGCTTCAGGTCATGAAAGAAGAGAAATACATGACATGGAAAGTTCCTATACACTTTCTTTTCTTTGTTTTTTTTTTTTTCTTCTTCTTCTTTCTTATCTTTTTTCTGTTCTCCAGAGAATTCATCTTTCAGTCATGCTCAGTGTCATTTTTCACAACTGAGTAGCTTTAGACTTAGTAATAAGAAATGCTCTTTCTGACTATAAAAATGAATAATACTTGAGGGATTCTTTTTTTCCTTGGGTGGGAAGGAAGGGTGGGAATAGAATCCAACCCCTTTGCTATCACCTATAGTTGAAGGTCAGGTGTAGTTTGTACATTTTAGATTTTCAGCCATACAAGAGTTGCTTTTCCAAGAAGTTGAAATGAAAAATTAGAAGAAAACAGTTGTTGTATTGAAAGACATAAAGCCACAATAAAATTTGAGGGAAAAAATCTTTTATATTTAGATGAGTTTTGTTTCTATCTTTGAAACTCTTGATAAAAATCACATGAAGTATTCAATGAAGAAGTATTTTAAATATTAATTTAGACTATGAAATAATGTCATATTTTAAAATATAATCAGCAGTGACATTAGAGGGGAAGATAACAGAAATCCTAGAGTGTTTTACTAGTGAGAGGCTGTGAGGGCTTGGGGACTGGGTGGGGCTGAACTACAACACCTGTTTTTTCAGATTTATGAGAAATCAAGTTCAGTTACGGCTGTGTATAAATGCTTCAGCTGCTCATTCTAATGTATTTCTCCATTCACTTCAGGGTAAGAAGAGAAAGAACATGTTTTCACAGAGGATCACTTATGGATAAGAAAACATCTGAATTAGGAGGTTTCAGCTTTCTAATGTTGTCAGTCACATCATAGAGCCAACTTAATGACAAAACTGCTCACTCTAGGCTTCCTTTGGCAATACATGAGGATCACTGGACTTGGTCTGAATATGATTCAGGTGTTTTAAGATCTGGAACCATTCTCCTCTTGTATCCACTGCAAAAAGTCCTTTGGACTATTAAAGCAGGAAGATTAAAGTTAAGGAAGATCAATCATGACTGAGCTAATATTGATTCTAAATTGGTTCTAGTTTTATACTCAACAAAGTGGCAAGAACAGAGTGCTTGCAAAGCTTTTCCTGCATAGAGGCTGGTTTGTGGTGTTCAGATTGACACCTTGTTTGGCTTTGGGTTTTTATTCCCCTATTCAGGATTTTTTGTCTGTTTGTTTCATTTTAGTGAGCACAAAGGAAATTCAAGGCTCTTGATTGCTGGATACTCCCTTTACCCTGGGGAGCCCTCTTATGAATGAGGAAATTCATTATTGCTAAAAGGGTTGCTGTTGTAAACACTCCATCACCATAATGAGGGATGTACAACCTCCTCCCCAGCACTTCCTACACGAGTTTAGATAGCACTAAATATGTATTTTATGGTAGTTAGTGTAATGCAAGGGAGAAAGTGATGCTTTATTTTACAAAGTGACGTCAGGTGCCCCCAGTGACCTTGGCTGAGTACCTTGGGACCTCGTACTGGTTTTTTTGGCTGAGACCCAGTTAGTGCTCTGGGTTTCAGCTCAGGTGGAAAATAAAATCACAGTCAGGGACAAAAGGCTTGTGCCCCCAGGTCTACAGCAAGGCAGAATACTGGTATTTCAACATGTCTCTATACACCATCCCTTGTTGATAAAGTCCAGGTGAGGGAAAATCCTGTGTCTGCTGTCAGAGAGTCCCTGGTGTGCAATAAAGTATTTGTAAAACAAAGCTGCTTTGTTCAAAGCCTGTATTTCAGGGAATCATGAAATTGTTAAGGTTGAAAAAGACCTCTAAGATAATCAAGTCCAACCCTCAACCCAGCACTGCCAAGCCCACTGCTAAACCATGTCCTGAAGTGTAACATCTACACTGCTGTGAGCATTTCTAGGGATGATAATTCCACCGCTGCCCTGGGAAGCCTGTGTCAGTGTTTCATAACCCAAGTGAAGAAATTTTCCCCAATATCCAGTCTAAGCCTCTCCTGGTGACCCTTGAGACAATTTCCTCTCATTCTGTCCCTGTTCCCCGGGAGCAGAGCACCCCCCCCGGCTGTCCCCTCCTGTCAGGAGTTGTGCAGAGCCACAAGGTCCCCCCTGAGCCTCCTTTTCTCCAGGCTCAGCCCCTGTCCCAGCTCCCTCAGCCACTCCTGGGGCTCCAGCCCCTTCCCCAGCTCCTGTTCCCAGTTCCCTGCCCTGGACACGCTCCAGCCCCTCAGTGTCTCTTGTCCTGAGGGGCCCAGAGCTGTCCCCAGCCCTGGAGGTGCCTCAGCAGTGCCAGCCCAGGGGACGGGCCCTGCCCTGGGGCTGTGTCACACCGTGGCTGGGACAGCCCAGGGGCCATCGGCCCCTTGCCCACCTGGGCACCCCTGGGCTCCTCTCCAGCCGCTGGCACCAGCACCCCCAGGGCCAGTGGCTGAGCACAGACTCAGCCATGACAAAGATGATGATCCAAAGCACCTCCTCTATTTCAGGGATCAAGGAGATTGATTTGATCTGATTTGGTTTGATCTGATTTGATTATTTTATTGTTACCATCTCCTCTTTGCCCTGCCCATCCCTTTAGCCCTATATGGTCTTTGTCTCACTTACTCTGTGCTTTCAATTATTGACACAGAAAGACCATTCCGCACAAGGAGGTGAGATGGTCTTTAAACCACAGTTACAAAAAGATGTTACCAGGCCTGGAAAGGAAAGCTGACAGGAACAGTAGTTTCAACAAGCACAGACATGCCTTTCTGATGGCATTGTAAGCAAAAATGAAAAGACTTAATGTTGAATAATAACAGAAAAAGAAGATGAACAAATAGCTGGGAGTTTATAGAGACAGTGTTATGTGCAACCACTTGATTTTGCTTCCAACAGAAAGGAATGCTCTTCTGTTTTTGATTTCAGATCTGATGATAATGACTGTCACTATTATGCAGTGTTGCATTTTGTTTTAAGAACTGCAAAACATAAAGAGATTTATTTTACAGCACTGATAAATCCTAAAGAAAATGAAAACACAATTAACCTGAGCTGGTTAATCTCTTCTACATCTTAATTCAATATATTTTTCTTCCTCAGAATGAGCTTGACCCCCACATAATAGCCAGTCATTGCAAAGCCTGTGATGAAGAGATAGACAGATCATTTCAGAGAGAGATAAGTGAACCCTGGAGAGCTGGAATTTGTAAATTCAGTTTAAAACTGAACCTTTCACCTAGCACTCAAAAACCCCCCTCTTAATGTAAAAAATTATTCTCACAAACAAATGAGAATGCATACCCCTAAAAAAATCCAGCATATTTTTAGCTAGAAATAAACAAAAGCACAGCCTGTCTCCAGTTCTCATTCACAGCTTCTTTATTCTGCCTTAATGTAAATGACAATCAGGTCTTTGGCATTTATCTTCCACGCAGCTCATGCTGTGCCTCTCTCCTTTCTTTCTTTTTTTTTTTTTTTTCTTCTCTTCCCCTCTTTTTAACCTTGTTTCTAATGGATTTTCTTTACCCTTTTATGCATTGGTGGAGATAAATCAGGACTGAACTTGGACCTGGTCTTCTTCTGTATAGATGATGATTTGTATCATGCAAACTGGACAAAATCACTTGGAGAAATAGGTAATGTCAGTCAGGAATATAAATAGGAATTTTCTCCAGAAGGTGACTGGACTAAGACTATAATTTTCCAAATAGTGTGCTTGTCCTGAAACAGAATACGTATAATCAGATCATGAAACATAATAGCTTTTATAAGATCATTTTAATGGCTTTTTGTTTGTATGATTTGAGATGTGCACTCCTAAAAACCGCTCTGAGAAAGGAAATAATAAAAGGTATTATTAGAAATGTATTGCTGCAAGTGCTTCCTGCAAGACATATCTAGATAATTTATTTTATAAACCCACGTAATTTTGTAGCATTGTAATAACATTAATCAAAATTAAGAGAATAGCAATTTAAAAGTGAATATTACACAGAATCACACACAAAATGGGTCAGGCTGGAAGGGACCACAGTGGGTCATCTGATCCCACCTCCCTGATCCAGCAGGGTCATTCCAGAGCACAGGATTGTATCCAGACGGCTCTGGAATATCTCCAGTGAGGAAGACTCCACGATCTTTGGTCTCTGCTCCATCTTTGGTCACCCATACACTAAAGATGTTTTACCTCATTTAGGTGAAATGTCCTTTTTTAAAAAAAAAAGTGTTTAAACCTGTGATTGTCCCTGACTCAGTTACATAAATGCTTTTACAGAAGAACAAAAATCTGAATGTTGGATCTTCTCTCCAGTCTGGCCCACAGCTTCCCAGCTTCCTTATAAACGCTTCTGGAACTCATATTACTTTATACACTGAAAATACTTCAGTTGATGCAGTGTTTGTCTGGAACAAAACTTCAACTTTCAAATCCTCCGGTAAAATGAAGGATGACTTAGGCTGAAATGCATGGGGAGAATTCCAGCCTCCTGTGCTGTGGTACCTTTCTAACAGCTTATACTGCACTTTCATGAGAGGCTTAGGGAAACTGGAGGTGCAAGTGCTTAAATATATATGTATATACCATAGAGTCATAAAATATTCGGAGCTGAAAGGGACCCATGGGGACCACTGAAGTCCAGCCCCTGGTTCTGCATAGGACCACCCCAAGAATATGTCTATACATGTGTTTGTGTGTGTGAGTGTGCATATATATATATGTATATAGAAAAGAGAGGGGGGGATGGAGAGAGAGAAATAGATAGATATTTATTTTAGATTCCAGGGGTAAAAAATGATAATTTGTAAGAAAATTTCTCTTCTTGGAAGCATAGGTTGACTTGCAGATGTAATATTCCACAACTATGGATGTTCAGCTACAGTAACAGGGACAGTTTACAAAATATTTGCTGCAACTCTTGATCTTTCCAAGAAGTTCTCCCTACGGCTATTTCCTTGTTCTCTTTTGTCTGGTCTAATCTTTTCCATAAATATGAGGTGCAGACATTGCCTTAATCCTCAGCCTCCCTCAGAAAAATCTATCTTCCCACCTGCAGCTTGCATTGTAGTGACCTAGACCTTGGGAACACTTGAGATCTTGAGTTAAATCTTGATTATTTATTATAAAGTCTGAGTGTTGCCTTGTTCAAACCTCCGTGATTCAGGCATCGGACTAGGAGGTGATGGGGAAAAAATTCTAAACTAGAGAATGTTGTAGCCTGGTGGAGAACTGCCTCAGTTTTGGAGGCAACATCCATGGTGGAGAGGAGGCTCTTGGTAGTTCCCCTGACCTTGCACTGATGACCCATGTTTCTGTCAAAGAGGTAATCCCACAGCTACCCATCTTCCGTAAAGCAGGCTGAAATCCTGTTTTATGCTCTGTTGTTGACTGGAAGGGACAGCCCCACCTGAGTGACGGGTGTCAGTGGGGTCTGCACGGGTCCCCCCAGGCCTGGGCTGCCTGTCACTGCATTGAGCACAATGGGCAGAGTGACAGGCCCTTAACAAGAACAGCTGCAGCAGGCAGCAGCCTAATAAAAGTAATCCTATTTACAGCCTGCCTTGAGATGCTCCTGTGAGTTGAAAAGTTCATTTCTGGCAGTTTCCTGGGTTTGTCACCTTTTCTGCCATTTCCCTTGCATGTAGCTCAAAGGTGTGGGGTTTTATTGAATGGGAAACAGAAATAATAAATGAAAAAAAACCCCAAAGAAAAAAACAAACTAAAGCATGCTCCCAAATATGACAGGAATCTCCAGGAGTTTAGCGGCAGCACAGTTTTGTCTTCCCGTCAGAAAGACAAAGCCATTCCTATAAGCCTAATCTACAATATCACATATCCTTTTTATGTGGCTGATATTATTATCTCCTATCCATGGGTATTCAATCCTAACTTAATTAACTTGGCAAGCAGAAGCATTGTGCTGTCTCACAGTCAGTGTCTATGATGCTCTGAAACCATCCTACCCAGCTGGGTATCAAGACTTTTTACCTGCCTGCACTTACTTTTGATCTGTGTGGCACACAATAAATCCAGTCAGCAACCCCAGAGAGCTTGGCTCTGTATCACCACTTTGAGGAACGGACAGACCACTTTTTTTTTTCCTTTTTTTTCATTCTTTTCTGTAAAAGTAAAAGCCTTCTGTGCTCACCAGATGATCTCAAATAAAGTCTTATTTTTTCACTTTTCGATTGAACACCCCCTTAGAAGATCATAACTTAAGGACTATGAATAACTGCTGAAATGGAACATTAATATTCACACAGCAGTAGATTCAAGTTTCAATTATGTAGCAGTAAAAAAAAAAGAGAGAGAGAAGAATCTGGTCTGACATAGTTCAGCACTCTAATGTGAATGAGAAAGACATTGGGATGGATTGACAAGATTTTTAATTAAAGGATTTGGGCACCCTGAACCTGACCTTTTTTTTTGAGGTTTGAATGATTTCCAAGAACCAGCATCTCCTCTGTTCCCTTTCCATCTGTTTTTGTTCATCCTTGTTGTATTCTGATCTGTCACATTTTAAATGGAGAGAGAGATGTGCTAAAGTATTACAAAGAACCCTCCTATTCTGGAAGACTAAAATCATAAAAAACCATCTTATTTTATCCTTCTAGGCTATAGCAAACTAAGGAAAGGCTCTGATAGATTAACACACCTTGTTACTAAATAATTTTGTATTTTTACTTGATAAATTTCAACTAAATTTTTGATATTCTGGAAAAACTATAATAGAAAAATCTCCCCACTCTCTCCCACTCCCTCAAAAAAAAAAAAAAAAAAAATTCTTCACTAAAGGCACTTAAGCAACCAAAATTTGACAATGATTGTTTAAAGTAAACATTTTCAATTGCAATACCTGCTCACCATTACAATACATAAAAATTACAGTTAAGATAAATATTATGTAAAAATTAGATGGTTTTGGTTCAGAAATATGCATAATTTTTTCTATAAAATCAAGAAGAACAAAAAATATGTCATTTTTTAAATTATTAACATATTTGTGGCTATATAAATATATATCAAAGTATTGTCATCAGAATCCCTTCAATAGCAGCACTAAGATCCAGTGATATGATCTTCCTGGTGGCATCTCTCTTGAATAGTCACTACTCAAACCTGAAGGTCTTATTTCAGGAGAGAGAGAAAGAAGGAGGAAAGACTAGAGAAATCTGAACAGCTGTTAAGAGGGAGGGGAAGAATTTATTTCAAAATCTTCTGTGGGGTTTTGTTAGATGACAAATTAAAATCAATACTTCTCATTCTCTGTAGGTAATGATAGCTATGTCTCACAGATTAATTAACATTAAAGCACAGGACCCATTTTTCTTTTTAGTCATTTTTGCACAAAACATGTATTGAACTTTAAGGGAAAATGAAAGGTTATGTTTAGATACAGAGCTACTTTGAGATGTTAAGTTGTGCTTGATAAATCTACTTCCAACTGTAGGAAGCAGAAGAGAAAGTCGGTCCATCTTCCTAAGAACTCATTATAAATTTGCTCTTTAAACTTTTGATACCGCAACAGTTTTCCAAAGTGATATTTTTAATGGAACTTAACTTTTATGTGTTCAGATTTGACACAAAGATGTACATGTTACCTTATTTCAAATTATAACCACTAATTCCTGACATGGAATAATTTGATTGTAAAGCTTAAATATAATTTCAAATATTTCAATACCCACCTGATGTCAGCTAGGCATTTCTTTAAGATGTTTCTAGTCTCAGTTAAAACTACAATATCTTCTAAATATTAAAAATAAGAATGGTCTTGTGAAAAATTGGAGAACTCCCATTTTGTCGAATGACCAAAATAGGGAATACATGCTCTAAAAGCAGAAAGAAAAGGTGATTGAAATAGTGTATTCAAACCTGAGCTAGTCTAATAAAAATTGATTTGGATCAAACTCCTGGCAAAAAGCCATTCACACATCTGTCACTTTGGAATTTATATATTCAAAATGCACTGGATCAAACTTTCCTGATAGTAACAAATTTATGTTGAGAGATACTTAACTTCTAAGAGACTTTTATCTGTTACAGCATCTCTTGGCTGAAAACTACAGATTAGGATGTGTGTTGTGAGTTCACTGCCACTCATCTCTTCCACCTAAACTGGGATGAACTGGAAATAATTGATTACCCAAGTGTAATAATGGTGCTAAAACTGAAACAGATGAAGCTAATCCTTTATAATTTTACCTTTTTAAAAAATTATTTATTCCTAAAATTGATATTTTTTTTCTTAATTGTTTGAAAATGTGGACCAAATCATCTTGGTTGTATTTACTCTAAAGTGTCTAGACAAAGTAGTTGTTTAAGTTTCTTTCAATAGTGGATAATGAAATATAAATGTTGTCAAAATCACTTCCTATTCTAATATATTTCTGAGGCCACAAAAAATACTCTAAAGGTCTTGATAGCTCTCATTTGAGGACACTCAGAACCTGAGTAATGACCTTAGGTCAAATTTAAGGGGTGGTTCACTGCATGCCTGTTAACAGTGAGCTCTGCCAAGTGTCCATTTCCTACTTCAACCGTTTTGTTTATATTAATAACACTTGTGTTGTACCTACCAGCAATGTCCAATCCAGAAGTTTGTCTAATGATACAAAGCAAGAATCCGTGAAAAAGTAAATCCTGCTCTTACAGTGGGACACAGGTGGAAGTAGTTCAACTGCAAACATCCCGAGGAAGGTCCTTGAAGATATTGTTGAAGCCTCCCCCTTTCTTAAACCTTCAGGTGGGGTGCATCTTACTTAGATGTACAAGTTAGGTGAGGAAAGCAATAATCTGTAAGAGCTTTTAGTTAGAACCATTCATGTGTGCCTAATTTGGAGGATGGGAGCACAACTGAGAGGCTCTCCTAACCAGATGAATGAATTTTTTTTTTTTTTTCACTTCAATCCCTCAACTGGAGTAAATTGCCTTTTCAGTTAATTTGGTTTAGCATGTAGCCTGAAGAGGCATGAAGATGAGTAGTTAAATAAAGCTGCTCCTTTCTATTCAACCCAGCTGAAAACCAATCTCACACCCAATTGCTGCAGGTTTCTCCCCAGCTCTGTGTTGTTCCTGGGACATCACAGCTCTCTCAGCTCACACCTCTGCAGCAGGCACCAGGACAGCTGGCCTGGATTGGGTCGTCACAAACCTGGAACTAGAAGTCACTTCCAAACACAGTGACAATTCCACCACACTCCCTGCTCTAAGAGGTGTGCGCGAACTGTTGGGCATGCACAAGTTGTGCAGTTTTGAGGTGCTTCCCTCTCTTTGCCTTGCTCTGTCTGTGATAAAGGCCTGTCCCAGGGATCTTGGAAATGTTCCTCATGCAACAACTCACTGTGCTGCCTACACCTGAGAAAGTCCAGTGAGTGCTGGATTAGAGCCCAGCAGTCACCAGGGAAGCCCTGAATTTGACTGTCATTCCTCATACCAGTGAGGATGTGGTAAGCCTGGCAGCTGATTTCCTACAGCATTCCTCATTTAATCTTTTCCTAGTAAGAAAGAAATCCAAAAATACTCCCTATTTGTTCACATTCCCCCCAAACAATAACTGGCATAGTTTTCTTTGGCTCACAGATTTCTCCTTCCAACCACGGTTTTCACGCACACAAAACTTTAGAAGTGAAAAGAAGAAAATGCAAAGAAGGAAACCCAACTCTACTGCATCTAACACAGTAATGATCTAGTCTCTCCCTTGCTGCACTGGAGAAAATTAGTGTCACGGTGATGAAATCCAGCTATATCACAATTTCAAGTGATGCACTAGTAACCATGGCAACAAGGTATTCCCTTCCAGTAAATGCCTGTAATGGTGCTTTTAAGATTGTACATCAAAGCCAAAGCATGGCGTTGAATCACCCTGGAGCAAGTACTGATTTCAAAGCAAAGAGGTCAGAACAATGGGTTATTCATAAACAGAAAATAATTCTTTTCCAATTTGCAAGTTTTTTTTTCTTTACGAGGAGCTCTGAAATAAAAGCTGGAGCAATTTAGTGGATTTTGCACTATCCTCTGGGATTACTACAGCAGCTCCTACAGTCTCCTGGCTTCCTACACAGCTTCTGCTACCCTTCATGGGGCTGCTGATCACTGTTGTGTCTCTGAGCTCTGCAACAGGCAATGTGAATTACTCTGAAAAGGGGGTGTGCCGAACTTACAGGAATAGATGGTTGAAATCTTCTAGTCTGGTTAGTATCATGCTACATTTGTTGTGAAATTTTAGAAGTAAATTGAAAAGCTACATGGTGAAAAAAGATGTAAAAGGGAAAAAACATCCTTAAAATGGCTTTTATGGCATCCAAAAATATGTCTGAGGAATATTAATGTTTTTCACGAAATATTAAACCTATTGGTAATTACTCATGGAACCATTAAGGTTGGAAAAGACCTCTAAGTCTCTAACCACTGACTCAGCACTACCAATCTGACCACTAAACCACATCCCTAAGTGTCACATCTTTTAGATACCTTCAGAAATGGTGATTCTACCCTGCTCTGTTCCACACTTGACCACACTAATAGAAATTTTACCTATTAACCAATCTAAACTTCCCTTGGCACAACCTAAGACCATTCCCTCTCCTCCTGTCCCTGTTCCCTGGGAGCAGAGCCCAACCCCCCCGGCTGGCCTCTCCTGTCAAGAGTTGTGCAGAGCCAGAAGGTCCCCCCTGAGCCTCCTTTTCTCCAGGCTGATCCCCTTTCCCAGCTCCCTCAGCCACTTATCAGACTTGTGCTCCAGAGCCTTCCCCAGCTTTGTTATCCTCCTCTGGACACTCTTCAGCAAATTTCATAAAGCTAAAATGTTGATTCAAGAAAAATTCCTTGATTCCTTGATCATCATTCATCAGTGAGGCCAACTACCTTTCCTAAAACCTGGAGCTCCATGTTTCTCCTTTGGAAGATGATTTCTGTTAAATACCATTTCCCTGAAATATTTGATTTTCACTCCAATATGTTTACAATGGAGAGGCTATAGTAATAGCCCTTTACTATGTGGTCAGTGTTATGTCTCGGTCAGGACTCTGATGCTTAGGAGGATTTTAATTAGCAGTAACTGTGGAGAATCGAATGTGCTCTCATTTGGCAACATTTGGCTGAATATTTGAAATAGCTTACTAAGATGTCAGAGCTTTTTTAAATTATTGAATTCCTTATGTGGTAAGTTCTGCAAATCCAGAGATTTTTCCTTTAGATCTGTGCATATTTCTTTGTATGTATATACACATGCGTGTGTAAGAGGAAACCTAATACAATTCAGAGTTAGGGGCACTTGAGTAATTGAGGGCTTAATAATTTTGTTTTAATGTCTTGAGCATGAATTTTAACATTTCTTCCAACACTGACAAAAAGAAACAAAATAATTTTTGAAAACCTATAAGTGTTTAGGTTTAACAGAGGCTACTATACTATTGACTTATGTTTCTTGTCAATTGGCTGAAGAAAGAAATTTTAAACTAGTCATGTCTTGGCAAAGACTATTTTCTTTCTTTGTTGTTGGGGGTTAGATTTGGTTTTGTTTTTTTTTTCCCTCTTCTCACAGAATTTTTTCCCATAAGTTTCCAAGAAGCCTTAATGACTACTTAGTCAGGACAAAAAGAGTGCTTGAGGGATATAGCAGCACGAAGCTACACCTATTGTTTTTGAGTCCCTGGGAGTGTCCCTCAGACGCGAGAGATGATTAGCTTTGGGGAAAGGCAAAAAGACAGATCTGGGGGAGGGGGAAGCACTCTTGCTCTCAGCACTGAGGAGGACAGTCAGGCTGCCCTCTGCCTCTGCCTCGTCCTGAGAAAATCTATCGTCATCTGCTGTGTACCCGAGAATCCTGAACTCGCTTTCTCCAGCCTCTGCCCCCACCGCCGCTGCTTCTTCAGACCTTTGAAGCTCTCCTGCTACTCTGTAGCCCTGCACTGCCCAGCCCTGCCGGGACACCCCTGCTGTTCCAGCTGCCAGCGCAGACCTCATCTCATCCACCAGCCCGGGACTTTTTCCTTCCTTCCAGTTCAGCCTCTCGGAGTCCTGCAGGGGCACCCAGATCAAACTGCTCTGGGCTTTTGTAAAAAAAAGCCCTCAAAGTTCTTGGTTCTGTTTATTATTGATGCTGTAGTTGTTGTTTGTTTGTCGTTTTGTCATATATACTAGTAAAGAACTGTTATTCCTACCCCCATACCTCTGCCTGAAAGCTCCTTTAATTTTCCTTTTAATTAGAATAATTTAGAGGGAGGGGATTTGAATTCTCCATCTCTAGGGAGGTCCTGCCCCTTCCTAGCAGATATCTGTCTTTCAAACCAAGACAGACTATTGGTGCCCAACGTGGGGCTTGAGAGCATTGAGAGGAACAAGAGCAAGTGACCCGTGCCGAAGAAGCTCCACCGTATAATCAGCTGCCAGCAGAAGAAACGTGCTACGCTCTTTTCACTGACGGTTCCTGTCGCATCATAGGGATGAACCGCAAGTGGAAAGCAGCCGTATGGAGCCCCACACGACAAGTTGCACAAGCCACTGAAAGAGAAGGTAGATCAAGTCAACTTGCAGAACTCAAGGCTGTTCAGTTGGCCCTGGACATTGCTGAAAGAGAGAAGTGGCCAAAGCTCTACCTCTACACTGATTCATGGATGGTAGCCAATACTCTGTGGGGTTGGCTGGAAAAGTGGAAAAAGGCCAACTGGCAGCGTGGGGGAAAACCAATCTGGGCTGCTAATGAGTGGAAAGACATTGCTGCTCGGGTAGTCAAGCTACCTGTAAAAGTCCGCCATGTAGACGCCCATGTCCCCAAGAGTCGGGCTAATGAGGAGCACCGAAACAACGAGCAAGTAGATCAAGCCGCCAAGATAGAAGTGTCAAAGATAGACTTAGATTAGCAACACAAGGGAGAGTTGTTCCTAGCTCGATGGGCCCACGACGCCTCAGGTCATCAGGGCAGAGATGCCACCTATAAGTGGGCACGAGACCGAGGGGTAGATCTAACCATGGACAGCATTTCTCAGGTTATCCATAACTGTGAGACATGTGCTGCAATCAAGCAGGCTAAGCGAGTGAAGCCCCTATGGTATGGCGGGCGGTGGTCCAAATACAGGTATGGGGAAGCCTGGCAGATTGACTACATCACCCTTCCCCAAACCTGCCAAGGCAAGCGCTACGTGCTGACCATGGTGGAAGCCACCACTGGATGGCTGGAAACCTACCCTGTGCCTCACGCTACTGCCAGGAACACCATCCTGGGCCTGGAAAAGCAAGTCCTGTGGAGACATGGCACCCCTGAGAGAATCGAGTCAGACAATGGGACCCATTTCAAGAACAGCCTTATAGCAGCCTGGGCTAGAGAACATGGCGTTGAGTGGGTGTACCATATTCCTTATCACGCACCAGCAGCCGGGAAAGTTGAGCGGTGCAATGGCCTGCTTAAAACCACCTTGAAGGCATTGGGTGGGGGGACTTTCAAAAACTGGGAGATTAATTTAGCAAAGGCCACATAGTTAGTAAACACTCGAAGTTCCACCAACCGAGCAAGCCCTGCCCAATCTGAGCCCCTGAGAACAACAGATGGAAATAAGGTTCCAGTAGTACACATGAGGGTTATGCTGAGAAAAACTGTTTAGATTAATTCTGCCTCCAGCAAAGACAATCCCACCCGTGGGGTTGTCTTCGCTCAGGGACCAAGATGCACCTGGTGAGTGATGCAAAGAGATAGAGAGACCCGATGCATACCTCAAAGAGACCTTGTTTTAAGATGAACTACCCACATCATGCGTCTGTACCCATATCTGTATGTATAGATGTATATAATTTAGGACATGCATGTGTATATATATATATATACATTTTGAAAGTTTAAATTCAATGTAATAGGCTGGTATAGAAAAAAATTCGGGGTAGATGATGTTGGGGGTTAGATTTGGTTTTGTTTTTTTTTTCCCTCTTCTCACAGAATTTTTTCCCATAAGTTTCCAAGAAGCCTTAATGACTACTTAGTCAGGACAAAAAGAGTGCTTGAGGGATATAGCAGCACGAAGCTACACCTATTATTTTTGAGTCCCTGGGAGTGTCCCTCAGACGCGAGAGATGATTAGCTTTGGGGAAAGGCAAAAAGACAGATCTGGGGGAGGGGGAAGCACTCTTACTCTCAGCGCCGAGGAGGACAGTCAGGCTGCCCTCTGCCTCTGCCTCGTCCTGAGAAAATCTATCGTCATCTGCTGTGTACCCGAGAATCCTGAACTCGCTTTCTCCAGCCTCTGCCCCCACCGCCGCTGCTTCTTCAGACCTTTGAAGCTCTCCTGCTACTCTGTAGCCCTGCACTGCCCAGCCCTGCCGGGACACCCCTGCTGTTCCAGCTGCCAGCGCAGACCTCATCTCATCCACCAGCCCGGGACTTTTTCCTTCCTTCCAGTTCAGCCTCTCGGAGTCCTGCAGGGGCACCCAGATCAAACTGCTCTGGGCTTTTGTAAAAAAAAGCCCTCAAAGTTCTTGGTTCTGTTTATTATTGATGCTGTAGTTGTTGTTTGTTTGTCGTTTTGTCATATATACTAGTAAAGAACTGTTATTCCTACCCCCATACCTCTGCCTGAAAGCTCCTTTAATTTTCCTTTTAATTAGAATAATTTAGAGGGAGGGGATTTGAATTCTCCATCTCTAGGGAGGTCCTGCCCCTTCCTAGCAGATATCTGTCTTTCAAACCAAGACATTTGTGTTGATCATGACACTTTTAAGACCAAAGAAGGGATGATATCAGATTTGGCACACGTAGGAAAGTAGTTAAAAATCATACACACACACACACAAAAAAAAAACCAAAAAGGGTGAAACAAAGAAAGACAGTAGCAACAACAGATCTGAATATAAATCTGAAGCTACATAAGCTTTTTTCTAAGTTAAGTTAGAATGGTGTATGCCTTGTTGATGAACATGAGATGGAACTCTCTAACAGGTACATCTTGTACAATTTCAGAAGGTCTCAAAAGTCAATGAATTCAAATGAAGTGACATGAGAAACCTGCAGCTCAAAATGCATGAAGAACAAGTGCTAGGAGTCATCTACTCATTGGTCATGTCAAGCAGCTGAAATCTTTCCCTTCAGCTTTTCAGTGACATTCTCTCCTTATACAGCTGCACTCTCTCAACTCTCCTTGCCATCAACTCTCACAGCCCATCTACTGCATCACACTAATGCCAAAAGCTCAGAGTGAGGGTTCTGTTCACTGCTGACTAATTCCATCAGGTTTCTGTGCAGTTTTTCTTGCATGTGTGTGTTTTTCTTAACCAGATGAGATGAGATGGCAATTGATTTTTTCCAAAGGTTAATACTTCTCACTGCTGTTGCCAAACCTATTTAAACAAAAATAAAAATAATGCACCATTCTAGCCATTCAAGCAATCTTTTTCAAGGTGGTAAATTACACAGTGGTAAACAGAAATCCATCTTTGTAAAACTTTCATTCAAAGCCTGTAATGTGTTACTCAGTACTGCTCAAAATTGTGGTTGTTTTGACCATAAGAAGGCTGATAACTGTGGTCAATAATAGTGCACTTATGCTGCTGTTTGTCTGTTTCTCATTTGAGAAACGCAGCTTAATTAGAATTCCAATTTGTTTCACAGAAAAAGCTGCCAAGCACAAGATCTGACATTCAAAACAAAATCAATACTTTTGTAGAACATTTAAGCATCTTGGGTAATATCACAGGACTGAAGTAATTTGTGTTGTGTAGTAAAGCTCTAATTAAAGATGCGTCAGGAGTAAGAATTGTATTTCTTCATTATTTAGCCTGTGCTTTACTGCTTGGTTCATACGAGGGTATTGATTAAATGTTCATGTTTATTATGGCTCCCCCCTCCAATCATGAGTGTTAGAAATGAAAGTTAGGGTAGATGAAAAATATTCAGTGCTTGTCAGGTATAAGAGATGCTCAAGGTCAGATGCAGATAAGGAGAAACAAGGAAATGGAAGGGTTTTGTTTAGTTAGTGGTGAGCTACAGATTCATCTCTAATAATTTTTTTGTTTTTTCCAAGAAATGTGTCTGAATGTCTGTTAAGGGAATAATGTATGAGTACAGTTCTTACCTGTTTAAAAAATGTTAGATCTGATGAGCTCATAATATCTGTATCTAAAATTTTCTTTAGCTTATGAATTGACTCCTTAAGGTCAAATTATGAAAATTCATATGGATGCCAAGATACCCCACTCTAGATATAAATATATTTATTCCAAAGAATTAATGATTTGAAAAATAATTTGATATTTAGTAAAAGGGATGGCAGAGACAAAAACATCATATTTGCCACTTCTCTACCTTGACAAGCTTATATGCCAAAACTTAAGCACTGCCACTGCAGGAGACCTTTTCAGTAACATCCATGAAGCTCCAGCAATTAATCTGTTGTCAAAAACATGTTTTCTCTCTGTCATTCAAACTCTTTTTTTCATGTATTCTATCTTGGGCATGGTGCATTTATTATTTCCTTTCTCAGTACAGCATTTTTTAACGTGTTGGGAGCCAATTAACCTGTTCTTACCAAGTACTCGCTGAAATCTTTCTCTCAGTCATGAGCTAGTACCCCTCCAGAATCTGAGGTCTATATGTTACAGAGATCTATATGAGGTCTGTATGCTGCCAAATGGAGGTAGTTAAACTCACCACAAAAAAGTTTTGAATTTTAAGTGTAATTAAGTGAAGATGGATGAAGCTGGGCTTAAGCATTTTGTTTTAGAAAGCTTTAAAGCTTTTCTTCCATGTAGAAATGAAATTCTGAAGAGATAGAGGTAGAAATAGTACAGGAAGTAGAGTTACATGGGTCATCCTCTGGTTGTCTGTGGCTGAAAGACAAGAAATGAGTAAGTAAACCCTGGGCCTTTTTCAGTAATTTTGAAGAGGTCAAATATCAACTTTGGAGATAAGACCATTTGATTCAAAAGGAATGGAATGGATATTTCAGTGGGAAGAATTGAAATGGACAAATACACTGTCAGCAGTAGAAGAGAGGGAAAAAAAAACAACCAAAAAACCAGAGTTTCTTTCTTGATGTTTTAACAGAATTGAGTGGCTGTAGTCTTACCCCCTCTGGCTAACATGGAAGAATATGGAGAGAAATAACTACAGGACAATTAGTCCTCTGCTCACTGTTTTCCACCTGTCTATACCCGTATCAGAAAATATAAAGCTGTGTCTGTAAATAATTAAGGACTTTACTCATGAGCCTTCACCCTGATGTCTTCTATAAGCCAGATAGCCCAGGCAATGCTGCTTGGTCTCCAGCTCTAGCTCCAGGTGTGCAGAATCTTCCTCAGATCATAGAGTCACAGAATCAAAGAATCATAGACTACAGAATTAGAGACTCACAGAATCATGGAATGGTTTGGGCTGTAATGGGCATTGAAGATCAACTAGTTTCAATTCCCTGTCATGGAAAGGTAAACCTTCCTCTATTCTAGGTTGCTCCAAGCCCCACCCAGCATGGCTTTGGACACTTACAAGCCACAGCTTCTCTGGGCACCCTGTGCCAGAGCCTCACTACCCTCACAATATAGATTTTCTTCCTAACGTGTAACCTAAATTTCCCTCCTTTCAACTTGTACCCATTATTCCTTGTCCTATCACTACAGCTCCTGATGCAGTCCTTCTCTGGCTTCCCTCTAGGTCCCCTTCACATGCTGGAACGTGCTGTGAGGTCTCCACACTCCTTCTCTCCTCCAGTATGAAAAACCACAACTTTCTCATCCCACCTTCATAGGGAGGGTGCTCCAGTCCCTTTACCAACCTCACAGCCTCCTCTGGTTTTGCTCCAACCGTTCCATGTTCTCCTTACCTTGAGGGCAGTAGAACCGCATGCAGTATGCCAGGTGGGAATACTGATAATACCAGAGGAGAGGGGGAGGATCCCCTCCCTCAGTCAGCTCTAGATCGAAGGTCCTCTGAGATCAGCCAATGAATACCGGAGAATATCTCAAATGGCCTCAAGTCCCCTAAGTGGGGGCAACAAAATAAATCTTAAGCCAGAGGTAAGACTCTGCACACTTTAGGAGATGCTCACATGAGAGTCAAAGGCCTGGCAAAGAGGTTAAGGTCCAATCCCAAAAGCAGTGTTGCTCTATCAGCACAATATTAGAACAAGGATAATTGACTTTAGCTTGAAGTTACCTCTGGGGTTTCTGCACTGGGGTGGACACACAGCTTGTAGGGCTAAGATGTCAAAGAAGGCTTGACAGAAATATCTAGAAACATATTTGGAATATTTGGAACAGGAAAATTTCTGGAATGCACATATTCATACACATTGCAATGATGTTTTAAGACATGGAATCCTTCAGAAATGAATCTGTCCCAGTTCTAAAATCAGGGTCCTTCAAAATTCAGAAAATGTTACTTTAAAAAAAAAAATTGACACTGAAGATTTCAAAAATTTTAATTTTTTGGAATCCCATTGCATTTCCTGTGTCATTTGCTCTGAGGTGACCCTGCTTAAATTGGAAAGTTGGACCAGGTGACACCACTGTGGTCCCTTCCAACCTGACTTGTTTTGTGAGTCTGGGTTTCAACAAACGAAGTTCAGGGATATTAATGCAAGAGTTACTTACATATCTTTTGTTCTACAGACTCAGTGGGGAGAAATCTTCTTAAGCTGTTTCAACAGCTCCTTGTTCAGTGGTGTTCTGCTTCAGCACAGTTTTTTCCTAACTGGATTGCAATAAAAATGCTAAATCCAAGATTTATACAGCTTCCATTCTATCATGGATCTTGTTTTCTTTTACTTTCCTTTTAAATGTAATGATAATAAAGAGTACAGATGAAATTTTCTTTAATATCTTTAAAGAAAGTATCCTTAATAGCTGTGTATTTAGGGAAAGTGCAGTTTTTAAGAAAGGTGTTCTATCAAAAGAGGCATCTCAGAAAAAGACAAATTTGCTTCTATGATAACTGGGCAAATGGTGATAAAGATGCTGCTATTCTCTCACAGGAAGAATGGATAAAAGTGGAATAACACTAAGATTTTCTTGCTGGAAGAGATAATATTTAGTAATAAAATCAGATAATATGGAGCTTTGTCTGTTTGATTTTTAGGGTGGTTTTTTTTTGTAAAAGACGAAATTTTATAACACTGAATAATATGGAACAGCTTTCTGGAATATATTTGCTGATAACGGAAATCAGGCTGGCCTATTCACTGAGGTTACACACTGAGCAATTCTTTGCTGTATTAAAAATTACTGGGTCTTTCAGAAGTAAGCGAGTGCAGTATATGTAGGCATTCAGGTTCTGTTAGCCATTAAGCCAAATAGAATACTATTTCATGCATGATTTAGCTCAGTTAGATGGAGAATGCAGCAGTGGATTTGAAGAGGTAATGGGTAAGAGTGGAAGTTTATATAAATAATTTTTCCCTTTTTGTTAAATGGTATTTACCTGTGATTTCAAATGCCTTATTAAGAGATCTTTATAGATTCCCCACTGATGTGATCCAGAAATGTTAACAGATTGATCTGCTCTCAACATTGATAACACAGCTATTTGTAGTCCTGATGGGAGGAAAGAAACATCTATTAATTAGCCACTGATGAATGCAAATTCTTTCTTACAGTGAATTCATTGTTTCCCTGAAAGCACTTGATTTGGACATCCAGACTGGCAATGCACTACATCAAATAAAAAATGTGATTTATTTGAAGTTAGCTGTCATGTCTGCATTTCACAGATATCTCTTTTCCTTACTGGTATCTCTGTAGTGTGGGATTCATTGAATGCAGATGTAATGGGGCTGATTTGATACTACAGGAAGGGGAAACTAGTGCTGAACCAGTTTGTGGATCTTGATGAAGCCTAACAGTTGTAGGGTGAATTGCAATAGATTTTATGCTCCTCACCTAGATTGTGACTTTCCTCTTTTTTCCAATTGCTCTCCTTTTCGACCATTGAGCTTGAAAGAATACCTGTTCTGCTCAGCGGTTAGAACAACTAACCTGCCACAAAGAAATTCCTAAATCTCATTCAACTTCCATGCTTAATTTGTCCTTCAGTCAGTATTCCTTAGTATTTTCCTCTCTTCTGGTAAAAACAAACAAACAAACAAACCCCCTTTGGATCCCTAAGTATACATATATTGCTTGTGAATGTTGTTTTCTGTCTGTTCATATTAAGAGTAATTTGAACGCTTTCAAATTTTCTTCATGATCATGAACTTCCATAGATGCTTAATTTCTCCTGAGTTACCATAATAACCACCCCAGCAGTTATGTTGTGAGGTGAAGGAAGAACAGTTTTTAAGACATTTTTGCACTCAGGTCTGCTAGAGCTATTGCCTCAAGAGCAGTTTGGAAAGATAGAACATATTTAAATTTAAAGTAGCTACAGGCCAGCATGTAACTCACCAGGTCAGCTGCCAGAAATTCCCCAGGCTGATGAATTGAAGAGTTTAGTGTCAAGTGAGCTGTGCTATGTCCCTTTTTCTAGCATCAATATCTAAGTTAATGGTTTAGAGTAAGGTTAGAAACACCCATGTGAATTGCACAGTAAGTTTCTTGAGGGTTAGGGACATTCAGCTGAGCCTGAGGATTTTACTGAAAGTTATGCCATGCTAATTCATTCTTTAGGGTCAGGCAAGGAGGTGAGTAAAATCCACATGTAGCAATTGCTCTAAATACTCCCAGGAAATCACTCCCGTGTTGAACAGCTTGGCTGCAATTTTAAAAGCACAAATAACTTTCTGGAGTTACATTCAAATAAGGCATATTGATGTTCAGCAGCAGTAAAAAGCGCTTAGCAGGAAGACTTTTAGAATTTCATGTGACTGACTTTGTATTATAACACTTTTAAATCATCTCAAAAACAGAATTTTGAAGTATGCTATAAAAAATCCTTAACAAGAAAGCTTTAATGTATTATACATTTGATGGTATTAAAAGTAAGTTCCAGTGTCTTTCCTTGAAAAATTAGAATATCCCAGAGAAATATTCAACACATTATGTCACCTAAAAGTTTCTCAAAGTATACCAAACTAAGAAACATTAGTTACAGTTTCACAGTTCACAGTTCACAGTTAACAGTTAACAGAAATATTTCTCTTCACTGAGTCACAGAGAAAAGTTTTTTATTTTTTTAACTGTTTTTTCAACAGAAATCTTTATCTGAACCCTGTAGCTGAAAACTCTATTCATGTTTATGTAAATCTCTTCTTAACCCTTGAAGAACTTCTCTAGTGATACATTTCTGCCCAATTAATCCCGATTCACTCCAATAGACATTGGAACTGAAAATGCCTCTAGTGAAATTGGTGTCCAACGCATCTTTTGCATGGTTATATAAGACTGTATTTCTGAAATTTGTCAGCACTTTCGATCCCTGTTTTTTGGATTCCAGGGCATCTCTCTGATCACCCTGGAGGGTCTGGGACCCCAGCAGAGGAGTCTGGGACCCAAGCAGGAGCTTTGGAATCTGTACAGGGGGGTTTGGAGTCTGTACAGGGGGATTGGAAACCTTGGCACAGAGCCCAGGAAGAATCACAAGCTAAGAGAATTCGAAATAAGTAGTACTTAGTTTATCACAGAGTGTAAGTGTAGAATATAGGATTTTTAGTATATGGGCTTGAAGAGGCAAGATGGAGGAACTGGGGAGTGGTCCTGTCCTCCTTGTTCTTGTTCTCATCCCCCATTTTCTGCTGGGTTGTATCACAAGGATTGGTTTAGAGTAGAAATTACATGTTAACATAGGTAGTAAGTATTGGTAAGATTTTGTAAATAAAAAGCACGTTGCGGACGGTGGTTGGACCAGGGTGACCGTATATAAGGTACGGGACCCTCTGATCCGCTCAGTCTGCTGCACGTCCTGCTCTGCTGGGGACGCCTTGCAGATCTGAGAAAAAACTGAGAGATAATGAAAGAATAAACAACCTTGGGAACATGCACTGGCAGACTGAGCTTGTCTTCTTTGCTCTGGCGTGGGACCTTTCAGGCAAGAAAAGCTCGAAACGCCTATATACCTCGGGGAATAGCAACCCCGAGGAGAATCTCAGGGAAAAGCAACCACAAGACCTGTTTTTAGTTCATGAATATACTTAACTGTATTTACAGCAGAAATCTTTCCATTCCTTTTAAAAGCTTGGCCCAGCAGGAGCCAAGCTTATCTTTGCGTACATTGCATAGTTTATAGCTTACAAGGATTGGCAAAGGTTTGCTCTCATTTCCTTTTGTACTTGATGAATTAACCAGTCATTTAAACCAAACTCCCATACAGCATTTATGCACCTTACAAAGCTGCAATGCATTTCAAGATACTTCTACAAAGTGGAAGAAAATACGATCTTGAGAGTATATTTAAATGAGAAAAAATGAGGTGGTTTTTATTTCTTTAGAGAGGCTAATCTACAAATAAATGACTGCAAAAAGAGAGAAAATATTCAGTGTGTGGTTTCTGGGTAGTTGCTTGAATATGTATGAACTGTCAGCGTAAGATCAGTCTGTGATGGCTGAAGGAGAATGAGAAAGACAATAAGACAAGAAGAGAATGAATTTCAGAGTTTATTGAATGGTAACATCAGAACTGTGGTGGTCCTGCAGCACTGACTTTCTCATACCACTTACAGATCTGCGTGAGAGTTGTGTAGGAATGGGAGATAAATTTAAATCCATTAAGCAGTGTGCTCTGGAAAAGGAGGAAGACCAGACTAGCAGGACATTTAAAGATCATCTATTAATCTTAATCCCTGCCTACAAAGAGGTACCACTTCTGAAGCACTTGCCTTTTATAAGGAGAGGAAAGTTTTCCAGATATTAGCAGGAGCAGAGATTGGATTCTGAAAGACTGGAGACTGGAGCAGGTGGAAATATCTAAAACATTCTCTAGACATGTTAGCTGAAAAATAAATGAGTTTTTAAAAATCAGTAAAGTATTATAATTATTATTAACACTGATCAATTTGCACTCTCACAAAGGTTGCTTGCTGTGCAGCAAGATTATTTATTATCTAATAAATCAGTTTCATTCCCCAGCTATACTTTTGATACTGTGCCTCTTTCCATTTTTACACACCAAATTGCTTGTAGTAACCTTTTACTATTGTTCTTGTAAACTTCAGGGCAGAGAGCACCTTGCTTTTCAGAGCTGTGCAGTACCTGTTACCAGAGGACAGGGTGACTGCTCTGATGTTTGCTTTGAACTGTCTGCATACTTGCTTAGGAAAAATGAAAATGCCATATGTGTAAACTTAGGAGCTTACTGTGGTTATAACGGAAGTTTCAACAGACTAATGTCAATTCTTAGTAATTTAGTCAAGATTATACCAGAAGGAATAATACTGTAGAATTAGTCCTAATATGAAAAAAACTACCATTTCCATACCGACTGTATGAAGTTCAACAAGGGCAAGTGCTGGATTCTGCACCTGGGATGGGGCAGCCCAGGATGTACAGACAGCCTGGGAGAGGTGATGTTGGAAAGCCAGGGAAAGGGACCTGGGGGTCCTGGTCAGTGCCAAGTTGGACACAAGCCAGCAGAGCCCTGGGGCCAGGAGGGACAGCCCTGTCCTAGGGGACACGAGGCACATCATGGCCAGCCGGGCAAGGGAGGGGATTGTCCTGCTCTGCTCTGACCTGGGGCAGCCTCAGCTCCAATATTGAGAGCAGTTTTGGGTGCCTCAATATCAGAAAGGTCTTAGGGCATTAGAGAGTGTCCAAGGGAGGGCTGTGAGGATGGTGAAGGTCCTTGAGGGGAAGCTGCATGAGGAGTGTCTGAGGGCACTGGGTCTGTTCAGCTGGAGAAGAGGAGGCTGAAGGGAGACCTCAGAGCAGTTACAGCTTCTTGTGAGGGAAGAGGAGGGGCAGGCACCGATCTCTGCTCGGTGGTGACAGTGACAGGACCCCAGGGAATGGGCTGAGGCTGAGTCAGGGCAGGTTTAGGCTGGATATAAGGAAAAGTTTCTTCCCCCAGAGGGTGTTTGGGCACTGGAACAGCTCCCCAGAGAATGGGCACAGCACCAAACCTGATGGAGTTCCATGGGTGTTTGAACAATGATCTCATACACAGGGTGGGATTGCTGGGATTCCTGCACAGAACTGGGATTTGGACTCAACGATCTCTGAGGGTCCCTTCCAGCACAGGATATTCTATCATCCTATTCTATGATCTAGTTAAAAAAAAAAACAACCTATAAGTGCAGCACACAAATACAAAATAAAACAAATTAGACAGTTGCCTGTTGTTAGAAAGAACTGTTTCAGCTTAAGTACCTAAGACAAAGCCTCAGGCAAGAGAACACAAATTCAGACAAAGTGAGCCAGACCAACCTCGCTCCTGAGGTTCTGCAAACCCACTTACGAGCAATAGCAATATTGTGTTTACTGGGCTACAGTGCTGCAAAGTGATATTCACAATAACTCCATGAACTACTTTATTAGATCCAGGTTGCAGGAGGACAGTCACAAAAATTGTAGTCCAAAGCTGAAAGAATTTTATGACTTCTGAAGCAGACATGAAAAAGCCTGGGAACACCCACCTGAAAGATGAAAAAAAAGGTAAAACTGGAGCCACACAACCCAATAAAGCTGACCTGATCAAGGACATTTTCCACTGCTATCCCATGGTCAATTCTTTCTGGGGCAGAATTTCTTCTCTGGGTAACTGCTCCTTTGCATGTGTTTGCCTGCAGCATCTTCTTCCAGGTTTTTGCCTAGAGGTTTCTGTTCTTGGGCAGCTTTTTTTTCATGTAGCTGCTGCCTCAGGGACACTGTGAGGATAAGTTTATTAGGGCTTGTAAGGCATTCAGATGGTATAGTAAGAAAGGCCAGATAAAGGTCTTACCAAACAATGCAAACAGGATATATCAGACCTATGAAATCATCTTTCAGAAATACACTTGTTAGGCAAGAGCTTGTGTTTCCCTGAAATGTTCAGCATTAAAATTTGCCACTGTATAATCAGTTCTGCACACTGTCAATTGAGAAGATAAATGCTTTGGGGAGAGTATTATAACTAACCAGTGAATCACTTATTTACAAATAATTTCTTCCTCTTGAGCAGCTGCAATGCTGATTGATCTGAGACTCTCCATCAGACAGTGAGACAAACCCACAGTCATTACACGTTGCTCCAAAGCCTGTCAAAGCCAATGAATCTCTTAATTGACTTCCAGGGGCTTTGGAATAGCCTCCACCTGTGTAGTTTCTAGAAGCTGTCCACAGACACACTTTGCAACTTTTCTGCCTCTATTACTCATCAATGAGAAAGAGGAGAATCACTGAGAATTTTTTTGCTTTTTTGCCAACACGACTGAGATGCAATGTTGCATGGGGAATATTGGAGATAGAAACAGTGATGAAAACGTGGCAATGGCAGAACAGATCCAGTGTGAATTATCAAAGATGGAACAGATTTGGTGAAGCTGAAGAACAAATAATTTTAAAGAAAACATGTGCAGCTTTAGATGGTCAAAGAGATAGTTACAGATGTGACACAAAGGACGCTGCACAGTAGAAAGACTGACTTTTCAAATTAATTACCTTTTCCTGATCTAATAATCTCAAGAAGATTCTTTCTGTCTCTGTATCCCCTCATTGCTGTGCTTTGAGCTGTATTTTATCCTTTTCTTGTAGGTCTATTTTTTCAGGGTTTTTTTGTTCGTTTGTTTGCTTTTGAGTATCATACTTTTTCCACTTTTTTTTTTTCTGAAGTTTTGTAGGCATTTCTCTTTATGAAATAGGGAATTTCCAAAAGAAATGACTACTGGATATTAAACTATTTGAATAATAAAAGACGTTTAGAGAATATCCTGGGACTGATGCAGCTTATAAAAAGTTATATCCTCTGGAAATCAAGTAGATGGACTCATTCCATCATGCAGAATGAATGGATCAGGGCCATGATAGAAAATTTATTTTTTTGAAAAAGAAAGAAGAAAGAAGCTTAGATGTATAGACAATCTTTAACCTCATAGACCTTGAAAGAACGTTTTGAAACCTCATTTCCTTCCTCCTTTGTATTCACAGGATGTTTGAAGAGGCTATTCAGTGCTCATCACTATTTTATTTTTTGAAATTAAACTTTATGTTTTCAATATTACTTGTCATTATTGGACGGGATAAGCCTTCTCAGGACCTACACAAGTGATGGTTGAAGTCTAAAATTTTTGGAGGTATGGAAGCAATTAACCCAGAGAGCTAATTTATAACTTCCCAGGGATTCTGCTCATGGATCTCATTTGATACAAATAAGAATGAAGAATTTTTCACTAAATCTCACAGAATGTGCTGCTGCCAGATCTGGCAGACATTAGTAATGAAAAGAAGTAGTTATCTAAGACATTAAGTGTTTATTAGTTTCAGAACTGTAAGATCCAGCTATATTAACTCCTGCTGGTGACCACTACTAATTATGTTATTACCTAATTCCAGTAGCACCACAGAAACTGCTCCCATCTGGCATTTTCTGATATGCAGGGTGGTGAACTGTTTATTTAAGTTGATTAATAATAAGCTATTCAGAGCAGTTTCAGTTTTAATTTTAGTTGGGCATGTCTAATCATTACTAGACTTAATAAAAGATGGACTTTGTAATGGGAAAAAAAGGCTTTGAAAACTGCAACCTCAATAAAAATATATCAGTACAATTAGGTCAACTTCTGAATCTTCAGTGATAATTGAAGTGTTTTAAAGTTAACAGTGCTCAAACAGTGTGAAGAAGAAGACAGTGGAGGAAAAGGGGCTCTGAATTCCTTTAATGTATTATTAGATCTTTTGTGGGGATGGCTGAGGAGGAGGCAGAAAGCATCAATCAAACCCCTTGTATTTTGACATTATGGAGATGAAATAAAATGAAATCAAGTGATACTTCAAAAAGAGATGCTATGGGTGAAGAAGCTCCTGGCAAAGTGCTATTTCTTAATAACTATGTGTGAGGTTGTAGACCAGATAGGCCCCACCCACAGCTTTTTTAGAATGTTTGTTTGGTTTTGACCAGCTATTCAATCATGCAGTCTAGACACAGCTTAGCTGGGATGAGAAACATTCCCTTTCATGTTGCACCAGTTGATTTATTCATAATAATTTGTCCATACCTTAATATTCTAGAAAGTACTGAGATGTGCGAGATCCAAAGGAGTTATTTTATTTTCGTCCCCCCAGGAAGTTACACACTGAAGCATGCAAGAGCCTTCCTCATATTTCATACTTTTGTTGCACATATACCCAAAACTTCTCACCTCAAAGGAAGGTGTAAACTTAACTGAAATGCTTTTGCTGCGTAGATCTAAACAAAGGATTTACAATTGGTTTGTATTTTGTAGACAGTAATTATGAAATGATTCTGTATTCATTGCAGCTATTATTCTGTTGTATATGAGTGCACATTTTTATTCAAATCCATACTGTCTTAGGAGGTGTAAGTTCAAAGATACTGTTACCTTTGGAGAAACGTCTCTGTTCAACACTTGAAGGAAAATATCTCCATAGTTTAAGGTTCACAGCTCCCATACAGATTGTTTACTTCATGTGTTCTCAAATAATTTGTCAAAAGATTTGAGCGAACAATTCATTACATGATTTCCTTTTTAAGTTGGAAAGTAGGCTAATTATGAGTTGCTGACTTTTAATTTGCTTTATCTGAGTACCTTCTACATCCCTTATTACACATTGTTTATGTCATGCTCAGGCTCCACATCAGCCAATACATCATTAATCACTTGCTACCCTTCCCATCCTTTGATGTAATCCACAGATATCATTCCATTATTCCTCCAAAATATCCACAGGATGTTCATGGAGTTTGCTTAGTGTTTCTTCCATGACTTAAGGCCCCATCTATCACAGTGGTCACTCAGGACAGGAGGTGTGGTGTGTTATGTGGGGATCTTGGGCACCAAAGCCAGGCTTAGCCTGGGTCACTTCTGCATTTGCACTGCTTAAATCAAGGCTTCACCACCACTGATTTGGGTGCCTGGTGTTACAGCATTTCCTACAACATGCAACTCAAATCCTGGGTTACAATTTTAAAGTATTTCCATTACAATCTCCACCCGTTGTCCCTTTGGACCAGACCATCTGGTTTAATATTCCAAACATCTCTCCCTTTAAACCTGAACTACAGACTACTACAGACTGCAGACCCTTAAGTTGTTCCTGCTCCAAGCAGGGTCTTATCTATGAGCCACAGTCTCATAAGAGGTTTACCTGAGGCTCACGTGTTTTAGAATGGCCAAATCCCTGGGCCACAAGTGGCTTGGGGTGTCCTGCTCCCACGTGGACTCACGCACAGCTTGCAGCACTTCCACTCGAGCTCACACTGGGGCTTCATCCTGTCCAGCACAGACACAGCAGAGGTGCCCTGGCCATCTGCCAGCCCAGGCACATCACCACTGCTGCTATCAGAACATTCCCAGGCACAGCAGACAAAGGGGATGAGCAGCACAGCTCTAGAGTGAGCAGTGAGAGCAGAGAGCAGTCACTAATGAGCACGAGACTGGTAAACAGGAAGAAGGCTGCATGGCAAGCACAGGAGCCTGCCCTAAACAGCACTAATGGATATAAATTCTATTCAGCACTTTCCAGCCACTTCTGTCACTACCTCAAACACTTTGGGGCACCAAAAAGAACTGTCATGATTTATCCCCAGCGAGTAAATAAACTCAACACAGTTTTTTCTCTCCTCCTCCTTCAAATGGGAAGGGGATGAAAAAAAACAGAAAAATAAAAGAGTAAAATCTGTGGGTTGAGATAAAGGCATTTTAACAGGACAGAAGAGGAAGGGGTAATGACAATAATGAATAAAAAAGAAAAAAAATGAAATAGCTAGAACACACAAAAGAAATTATGCACAATGCATTTGTTTACTAACTGTTGATCAATGCCCAGCCATCAGCCCCTGGCCAGCTTCCCCCACAGTTTATACCCTGAGCATGCTGCCATAAGCTATGGAGCAACTCTCTGCCCAGCTTGGGACAGCTATCCCAGCTGTGTCTCTTTCCAGCTCCTTGTGCCTCCTCAGCCTCCTCCAGGAAAGGCAGGATGAGAGACTGAAGAATTCTTGACCACTGCTTAACAAAACCTAAACCACCAGTCTATTATCAACATTATCCTCATCCCAAACCACAACAGTGTGTGAGCTGTTGGGAAGAAAATTAACTCTATCTCAGCTCAAACAAGGACAACAGTTTCCCTCTTGCTAGGATAAGAGGATTTATAGGCTATTTCTACATATTTCTGGGATACAGTTCATCAAGTTGAAATGATTTATTCACTCACGTTACCTATCTCTAGAAAACCTATTTCATGGTTTATTTACGTAACAAAACTAAACTGATTCTCCGAAATTCATAGGGCAAATAAATTACTCTCAAGCTAACATAATGACTTATCAAGAGACATTAGAAGTATTTTTTAAAGAATTGGGGTTAAACAACAAACCCACATTGTATCAGAAATTCCTCATGAAAAGCCATTTATCTGTTTCCTGTCACTTCCTCTTATGTCTTACACTTCAGAATCTCAAGGGCAAGACTGCCATTTGTCTTATCACAATATTCTTGTGATTTAAAACTTGCCCTGGTGTCATCATCCAAATAATGATACCTCAAGAAATCATAATCCCTAATTTTTTTTTCTGGTATTGGTTTCCCTTCCTTTATTTCTTGCAACTAGAGGTAAATCTTTTACACATGATAATTTATTCATATCTCATGCATTTTCAATCTGTTACATAGCCTGTACTCCTTTTTTAATTTTTTTTTTAATGATGACAATGACAAAGGCTGTGAATAGAAAGTTGTAAAGGAGCTAGTGTGATAAAAGGGAAACATTCCTGTAGTCGAGGTGGGGAGGAAGTAATTCCTGCTTTCTCTGGCAAACTGCATTAGCTTTTCTCCCTCTTAATGCTGCAACACCACTGAGTAGGTCTCCGACACAAAAGCTGCATTACCCACTGATGGAAGAAGCAGCTATTACTGGTCTGTGCTGCTGCCCAGGGGCAGCTATAATTTCACTCTCTGTGTGTGTGTTTCACCTGCAGCCTCTCTGAGGGGCTCATCTGTATGCAGTGAGGCTGAGAGCCTGGCCAGCTCACATCCTGCCCCCGTCCATAGAATGTCACGGTGCCAGCACCTAGAAAAGGCATTAATATTTATGGGGAGCCAGCACAAAGAAATCAAAGCATCTCTGTCTGCCTCTCGATTTATTCCACTCCTCATAAATTTAATTTTGGAGGAACTTTTGCAGGGGCAAACCCCGCGCCAGTTACAACGAGGCAGGAATGCATATGTGTAATATTCAACTATAACTGAGAAAAATTCATGCTGATTTTTCCTTCAGTGGATTTAGGATTTCCTCCACCTTTTCAAAATTTAACACATTTTAATATTTGTTCTAATTTTTAAAAAATGCTTTTTTCCTCATTAAGCATCTCTTTCTTAATGAGGAAATACAAGAATACCCTTTTTTCCAAAGTCTAGACATCAGTTGTGCAGAACCAAGTTTTTAGAAACCATATGTTTGTAGTGCCACTTCCATAGATGAAACCATCCCACAGCTTCACAGTAAATATTTTTTCCTCCTTCCCACACCAAGTACAGAATGACCAAGAGCTTTGTTACTGGTCACTTACTCCTCCATCTCCCTCTTCACTCTGAGCTCTCTGCAGAAGAGGCTGGAGTTGAAATGTTTTCTGTGGATAAATGGAATTAATACAATTCCCAGGTTGGGATATCTGAGCCACAATCTAACAACTGAACTCTGTGGTGCTGTAGCTTTACCTATCTCAGCCCTTCCAAGTCCTTTTTTTTTTTTTTTTTTTCTGAAACTAATCTCTCGCACCATTAAGGCTGTGACCTTTGTCTGCTTTGGGGTTTCTGAGTGGCTGATGAATCACCAAAACTCTTAAGGTGAACACTCTCATGTAGACAGCTGCACTGCTACATCAGGAACAGTGATGTTTCCTTAAAGGAAAGACTTGCTCACCCAGCCAACATAGTGAGGTTTTAGAAATTGAGTTCAAGTCCTTTGCCCCATCTCTTTGTCCCTGAGTCCCTTTCTGCCCTGTGTCTAAAAAGTGGTACATTCTGCAAAACAAGGATTGTCTCTTGCCTTGTGACGGCTACAGTGTGTAAAAGGCTTTTGAAAAATGATTAATTTTGTTTGTTGTAAGGAAATGGAACAGGTGTGTTCTGATTGTCAGTAAATACAGGTAAGCAGGCAGGCTTTTCTTCCCCTAAATGTGGTAATTTCCTCACATTCGGTCACATATCGAGGCACAGGGCCTGCCTGCACCTTGTGAGGCAACTCCTTTATCCCTTCATAGTTTTTTTGTAGGAAGGGAACGGGCAAAGTTGGATATGCCACATACATACTTCTGGTTACCATGTAAAGTGGAAAATTCCCAATGGTTTGGAGTATTAGAAAATAACCTGGCCTGGTAGGCAGAGCTGTGGTAGGAACTGGGAACTGGGGCCAAGACCCTGCTTCAGTTTCCAGAGATTAAAGTCTATTTCAGTAGTTTCCTGGTCCTACCTTTGAAGCCCAGGCAAGGGAGGTTGAGAACCGACATTTGGAAGCATTTCTCTCCAAAAAAAAAAAAAAAAAAAAAAGAAAAAGAGTGGTCAAAACCTGCAATAGACATCCTAGAGAGTAGGTCAGTGACCTAAGCCAGTCAATGCTTCAGCATTTGGACAATGCCTCTGTTACATTCCCCTGTGGGAATGATCTCTCCCCCCTCAGGGACCCCTAGAGCTCATGTCATGTAGTCTGACCCTTCCTTCCCTTTCTGACCCCATTGGCTGTGTGCCAGCTTGCCCCACCCTCAGAAGTTTCGAGAAAAGCCCCTGTCCCCCTGGGGATGCACTCTCTTTCCCTGGACACCATCTAGAAATAAACATCTTACTGCAGCTAAGGGTGAGAGCCTCTTTTGAATCCTTTTTCCTGTCTCTTGATATATTCCTCCAAGGCCTGAGAAAGACTGAGCTAGCTTAGACCCTTAAGAGAATTAAAGGAGGATTTATTTATCATGCCTCTAAGAACACGCCTTAACCTGGTCAGCTCTGAATTGGTCAGGCAGTTGGATTACATGATCATTGTAGGTACCTTCCAACTGAAAATATTCTGTTCTTCTCTTCCTTCTTTCCTTAGTTAAACCATTCAGTTATTCCCAAGGTCTCATAAAGGTTTAGGCAAAGGCAAAGGTTTTTCTGCTTTCTGTATGAAAAGTCTCAGCTTTCAACCCAGATACTTCCGGAGTATCTCCAGAGTTGCTAACTCTCTTCCAAGTCAAAATACCTGTGCAAACCATAGGATTATTATAAAGGGCATTTGCCTGATTCACAAAGAGTTCATCTTTGACTGTCTGTCAAGACTACCACAACTACAGTGTGGTAGGCTCAGAAGTATTTTGGTTCTACAGCTGTTAGCCCCAAACGCCCTGAGCTGCTTGACTTCACCTGAGGAATTTCTCATTTAACATATGCATGCACAACACTCCTTCAACTCCATTCCCAGCCTCTTGGGTCTCAGACTGGCTCCCATTTGTGACATAGTTTACCGTTTCAGCTGGACAAATCCTTCTTGAAATCTTTTCAGCTTAGATACAAAACCTACTGCACTTCATGCTAAAAGGACAGAAAATTTGTAAACACAGTTCTCTACCCCTCTTGTATATAATACACCCGAATGACTAATAATTTCCAATGATGCACTGGGATATTTAAAATTTATTGTAATGTTTTGCTTCTGTTTTCTGATCATTTCTAATGCGTTTGAGAATGAAAGAAAAGGCAAACCAGCCAGCCTGTTTAAGGACAGGCCATTTTCCACACCAGTAGACACTGACAAGGATCATGAAGTCTTGATCTTGCCAATGCTCACAACCCCAGTCTCTGGTTTATCATTTGGCAGCCCCTCTGTCCTTGATACCCAAACCCATACATCACAATATGGTTTAGTGGCCATGGCCTTGGTTGAAGGTAGGACTTGATGATCTTGGAGGTCTTTTTCAACCTTAAAAATTCTATTATTCTATTTTATTCTATTTATTTCTCCAGCACCATGTAAAGCCTCTAAAAGCTGTGGACCAACAGCTCTGTGTGGCTGCAATTTTGCCTGCCCCTAGAGCTCTGATAGAAGCCAGAGTGAGCTGACTCGGGGTTTGTTTGCAGGAAGTCAAAGGCTTGGAGCAAAGATCTGCATGTAGTTACGTATTTTAACTATGGATAGCACCTGGTGACATGAACCCTGCTTCTAATTTGCTACCATCACAGGAATAAATATTTTATAAGGATGTTGTCAGCAGAAATTTGAGCATATATGCCCCTAGAATAAAAAGTTGGTTTATCTTTATTTGGGACCCCTAGATTGTTGCTCTCTAACATTGCCAGCTTTACTCTACTCCAAAAACCCATCTTCTCTGAAAACAGACTGTGTCTGTTACTTTGGAAGAATAATAAAACATGAAACCAGTGCCACAGCTTCTATGATGATTTAATTCTGTATTACTTACATATCAACATAATGTTCTTTCTTCCGAAGCAAAGTGTTACAAAGGCATTATGGCTCTGCCTACATACTTGGTAGCCCTGGGCAATAGTCATTTAACTTGTTTACCACATGAAATGGCTTTGTTTTCTCTACCTTTTTCCTAATTTAAGGCAGTAAAAACACCAAAATTTAGTATTGAAACAAACTTACATCAATTTGCAAATCCAGGCACTGGAAGAAAAAGCTTAAAAAAAATTAGAAGTCAGTTAATTCCACAGCTCCCTTTCCTGCTGTAACAATAAACTGTAAACCTTCATGAAAGTTAACATTTACTCTAGCTAGGTAGTAAAACCACAATACCATATCTGCTAGATTAGTCATACATTTTCTCCCTTGGAGGGAAAATGTAGGAATGCACCCCCACACCTGAGCAAGTGCTTCTTTATAATGAAAAAAATTCGGTTAACCTTAGAACATGTAAGGAAGTTAAACTAGAATTTTCCATCGCTTTCTCATTGTAACTGGCTCAGTGCCAGCACAGGAGCACTGATTGGGCTGTGGCAGTGTACCTCAAAGCCTGTTGCCAATTTCATTGGGCGAGGTGCCAAACAGCGCACCTGGACTATTGAGTACTAAAGGAACTGAACAGAGGGGCTCAAGTGCTTGTTTGGACTGCTGTACCAGTGTAAGAGTGTTTTCTACACTGTGTCTGACTTACATTTCTTTGTTCTATGATGTTTAATATTTTTGTCATTATTAAAACCTTTTATTTTACAAAGCATGTCCAGAGAAGTTTTCTTGCTATTATTAAGTCATTCTGAGAAGTGCTGGGCACCCTCAGAGACTTGATAAGTCTTCACATAGCTTATTCCATTCTGGCCACATGCAAGATTTTATCAGGAAAAGTCTGAAATTACTATCAGCAAATTCAGAAAAATAAGAAGAATAATTAATGAAAATATTTATAAGATTGGTAACTCATAAAAATATAGACAAGCTTGAACCCAGATACCTGTTGAGCAATCTGGAATCCACATTAGAAAACCATTGTATGATTACACATTTGACAAGCATATGCTTCAAAGAGATGCTTGAGATTAACTGAGCATGGAAAGTATACAAGCGTCTCAGAACAGTGATCTCCAGTCAAAGTATGACATGTCCTGATTGTAGTGGTTTCATGTTCGCCCAAAATTAGTGTAGTGGTTTGAGTGCCTACTAGAATTATTTACTCTATTTCTGCTGTGAGATAGGATTAGGAGAAAAGCAAAGCAAGCTCTAAACTTAAAAAGGTATAAAGACAGGTTTATTACCAAAACTACAAGAAAGAAAAAATTAATAAGAACCAGAATGAAACCTTCAAGACACTTCTCCTCGCCCCTACAATCTTTTCCACTGAGAACATAAGAGACAAAACTTGGGATTTTCAGTCAGTTTTACCACTTTAAAATAGTCTTTCATCAGTTCTTAGGGAGAAGTAAGCCTCCTTTACAAATCCCACGGAGACATTGCCACGAGAAACAGTTCTCTGATGGCTCCCATGTCATGAATCTGAAGCAGCCCAGAAACTCTGCAAACTGTGAAGTTCCTCCCATTTAGGAGTCTTCCCACAGCTGTGTTCATGGGCATATCAGCTTATTAGGGTACAGTTTAAGGATGACTCTTCTAGTACAAAACAAGGGTTCTCTTCATCTACCTCTAAAATCATCTTCATCTCAAGAAACAGAGGTCTTCTTTCTCCCTGGGGGCAGAGGGCCTCATATCTCTTTATCTTCCTCTGTTCAAAATTCTCCATTAGATCACAGTTATGTCAGTCCATGGCTATAACTAGATCTTTGCATCCCCCCCCAAATAGCATTCTATAAGTTACAGGGATATTTTAGTCTATTCTGTATTCTGCTCTCCTCACAAGAGAGGTCCAGACGAAAAAAGGCAACTTCTCAATCTTCCTCCCACCTAGGAGGGAGAGGCTCCCACCAGCACAGCGGAGCAGCGGGGCCTGGCCCAGCCCGCCCAGCTGGCTGCACAGAGCAGGCCAGCCCGGTTGTTACCTGTTCCCAGGCGGCAAGAAAAAAGATAAAAGAGGCCTTATCTCGAGATTTCTCTGATTGTAACTCTGTGTGTTCACAGAGGTGTGTCACCTTCTGTGGTAGTGAGTTTTTATTACTTCTGTTATTGACTGGTTCTTAAATGGTTAGTTCTGTTCTCCCCCCTTTTAATGGTTAAAAAGGTTGTTCCCCAAAGTTGTCCCTGCCTCCATGGATTGTCAGTCACTCTAAATCCCATCCCCTTTTCTGGAGACCTCCATGTCCATCTTCCCCCTAACCAAAACCCCTGATGATTTGCTTTGAGGTATTACTTACTGACTTATTGCAAGTATGAGGAAAAAAAATTAATACCAGTAACAGCAGCAATAGCAGTTTGAATATAATTTATTCACAGATTTTATATTATTATTGTTATTATTATTATTACAACTATTTATTTATTTTTCACTGTAAGGATTGCCAAACACTTGCACTGGTTGCCCAAGGAGGTGGTAGAATCTTAAAGTTATTGAAAGCCTGAATGAATGCAGCCCTGAGCAACACGCAGTTGAGCAAAGCTTTGGAACTAGATAGTCTTCAGTGATCTTTCTATTACAGAGTCATAGAATTATAGAATATTCTGAGCTGGACTGAACTCACAAGGATCACCCAGGTTCAAACTCTCATTTTTTTTGCACAGGACAGCACCAACAATCAAACCGAGTGTTGTCTCACCGCAGGCATTTTAAGAATTCATATTTATATTTCCAGATGTTCTGTCCTGGAAATCCTACTCCTTTTGCTGACAGAAAATTGTAGATGAAGGACTATGAACTTGGAAAGGATATGGTTAAGTAATATTTGTTCTTGTTTCTTGTTACAGCATGAGTTTTGGGGGGACTTAAGGGAGGGCAAGTAGTCAGCCAAAAAGTCCTGTAATCCTCACACTGACAGTCATGCCACTTTGATCAGCTGACACTTTTTAAGGAAAAGGAAAAAAAAATCAGAAAACAGCTTGACACACAGAAAGTCTTTTGGGAGGTTGTTTTTTCTTATTTTGTTGTTGTTGTTTAAGGGGTTTTGTTTGGGTTTTTTTTTTTAAGATTTGCAATTTCTTCAGCTGAATTCAGAAGGGCAGAGTCTTGGAAAAGTACACCCAGGCATAAAGGGAGGGGTTTAGTTGTCTAAGTAGGGGTGTGTGATGCTGTTTTACACAGGAAATACTTTAATCATCACTTGCTGTAGCAAGTTGCTATAGTTGCTGTAGCAAGCTACTTTCTGTAGCTCCAGAGAGCCTGGGTCTCCTGTGATTCTGTTAAATAAATCACACATATGCAAAAATCTTGACTGTTATCTGGCATCTCTGTTGGAACAAGGTGTGTATTTACCTGGTTGGGATTCAGTTCTCTAGCACTTACAGACATTTTTACTTTGGTGTAGCTGTATCGACTGTGGACAGCTTTATCACATTCTTTTACACAGTCACGGAAAAACATATTTTAACCAAACTAGGTAACTTCACCAAGCCAGTGAGATCTGTTAAGAGCTTGCTTTCTGTATGCACATTCATACACTACTTGGCGTAATTATTTCATGAAAATTTTGTCTCTAATGCCTTAAAAATCTTCATCTCTCCTTAACTGCTAACAATGCTGTCTGCCTATATCTTTGATAAATGTAGTAATATCAAACAGATGATCTGTGTAACAGGACATGACAGCTGCCTTGGAAAGGCAGAAAGAAAAGCAAATAAAGACCAAGCATTCTCCCACCTTTCAGACCCAATTCCCGATCCTGGGGTTTAGCTTTGTTATTTCTTCTAATCTGTTTGAAGAAACGACTCCTGGGCAGGGCATCCTTATTGCAGGGATCATTAATTTGAAGAGAGGCGAACGAAAAATAGGGAATTTGTATTTCAGTAACAAAATGGATCAAAGGAAACTTTCCTAGGGCAAAGTGCTGTTGTCAAGATTGTCCTGAAGAAAGGAAAATCATTACAGAGGATTATCTATAGCAGTGTTCTCAACCTTTCTTTCAGCTTCTCTACCCCAAGGCAGAAATACAGTGTGACTGATTATGATTACCACACACGCACACAAAGACTTGCTCTTCCAGATATATTTTTGCACGTGTCTTTATTGTGACGTTATTCCTAAAAATAGACCTGCTACATACATATGCACTCACATATGCTCAACCTTAGGATTATGATGATTACTATTATAATAATTATTGCAGTAATAATAATAATAGCAACAACAACAAAGCAACAACATCGTCATCATCATCATCATCACCATCTCTTTGAGGTCTCAGACAGTGTGACTCAAAACACAGGGAAAAATAAATGCTCTGTTTGCAGAATGATGTGGCAGGAGATTTGTTCCATATTTCTTCTTCAGTTACTGCTCACTGGAGCTTCTCAAAGGTCACCATTTTAAGTTGATTTTTTTGGTGAAACATTGATCCTTTCACTACCAATTATGCCTAGGTGTGACATGACTGGTGAAAACATATTTTTTACTTTTATTAACTTGGAGCAGCTTTGGAGCTTGCTTGGGCAGTGGGACCCTACCACCACACTACCCAGTAATGGATCACATCCTCACAGCTCTATAACTCTGCAGCAATTTGCACCTGTGGAGCTAAATCTGCTTTCTCCCCGGAGATCCATGTGACCTGGCACTTACAGCCTATTGGGAACAATGTTTTGTCATGCAACACATATTTATGAATGCCTGGGCTACATTGTCTTGGACTAAAGACATGCAGGAAACATGCCAGAAATTGACTACTATGACTTAAACACAGCTGAATGCACCACATTACTCAGAACTATATTGTGATTCCGTTTAGATTTCCAGGGTTTGTGTAGCTCCTGGGACAGAGCATCATGTTAAGACGATGGAAAAAATTGTTTCTATGGTCGTGCTCTTCATGGCAGGTGTAAAAATCCTATTTTTGTAATTCTGAGAGAGACACCACTACCCAAATTAAGGTAAAAACAAGAAGACCACAACAGAGATTTTACAAAGAATATATTTCATTGCAGGGATTCCATATTTGCCTCAACTTAAAAGATGCCTGAGGTGATGTTATGGTAATGTTATGTTAATCCATAACACTAATTTCAGTACATTAATCTCATGCACTGATCTCAAGGTTAGACATGGAAGAGATGAAATCACATGCAGGATGGGAAAAGAGAAGTCTTATTTTCCATCTTGTGCACCAGTTCGGTGTGGGAAGACAGCAAAAGGTTTTTCCTTACTTATTTTTCAATTATTAGAATTGGCATAATGACACCTTTCTCGCATTGCATAAATATGTTATCTATAGATTCTTTTTAGCTCCTTTGCTAGATGTTTTGAGTGACAGGCAAGAGTTTTTATGGCACGTTTTTATGACATTTCTTAAATAGTTTGTAGGTCACACTCCGAAAAAAAAAATTTCCTCCTAAAATGATCATCAAGAAAAAATGTAAAGAAAAGTAAAGGTTATCAACTTATATGTTAACTAAGAAAAGGAAAAAATTGCTAACAAAAAATCAAGTGACAAAAATACAAGGATATATAGCATGAAAAATTATATTAGAATCAGAGAGCTGCAAACATGTTTCCTATGACGAAAGGCTGAGAGTTGCTCAGCCTGATGAAGAAAAGGCTCTGGGAAGACTTTGTAGTGGCCTATCAGTAATTGAAGGAGCATTATAGGAAGGCTGTGCCAAGATATTTTAGCAAGGCCTAAAGTGATGCAACAAGAGCAGATGGATTTGAACTAAAAGAGGGGATGTATATTGCATGTATATTGGATATATAGTAGACATTTTGTATATATATTGGATATATACCAGATATAAGGAAAAAAATCTTAACAGTGAGGGTGATGAGGCACTGCCACAGGCTGCTCAGAGAAGTTGTGGATTCTCCATCCCTGGAAGTGTTCAGGGCCAGGTTGGACGAGGCTTGGAGCAACCTGGGATAATGGAAGGTGTCCCTGCCAATGGCAGGGGCGGGAAAAAGGTGATCACACCCAACTCAAACTATTCTGTGAACTCCTAGCACAATATACCATAATACAAATGCATTTTCCCAGACAAACAGAATTTTTACGTGATCAAATATTGCAACAGGATCACAGAAACACTGAGAATTGGTTGTGTTCTGCTGTGGATTAGGGAGTTCAATGTTTACGGCAGTGCTTAAAATACCTCTCTAGCCTTTCTGTGGTACAAATTCCCTTTGGAGAGGGGCTATCCTAGAAATGAAAAAGGCAGAATGAAATGAAGTTGCCATCACAGCATGCTTGAGAGAGCTCAGTTCACCGGGATTACAGATGCGACACATTCCTGTGTTTCTCTTGGAAGGCAGACAGCTGTACATGGCCATAGAGGCACAGCAGATGCCAAATGCCAATTGTTGAACCCTAGTGGCTATTTTAATTGCCCCTTTCCACCAATTTGAGATTTTGCAGTGGTAGGAAAGCCACAGAGGTTGCTGTCACTCAAGTTCTCTGAATCTACAGCTCTGAGAGGAAAAGAATAAAAAATGAATGTAGTAAAAAGGACACAAAAACCAAGAAAAAACCCAAATAAACAAACAAAAGTCCACAGGCCTGTGACAAGCTCGTAAACAAGAATATAAAAGAAAAGGAGAAAAGGAGATGACTCAGTTGCAGAATTGAGGTTTTACCTGAAAGATTCATAAGGCAGCTGCGAGTGTTTTATGAGAGACAGGATCTTCAGCAGCAAAGTTACAGCATGATGGACTCTGACATTTTGCAAAATTGTAAAAATGTGTCAGTAACTTTAACAAGCAGGAATGCTTTGACCTCCTGAGGTTCCTGTCCAATTTAGCCATTGCAAGTCTCTGATTCGTACAATTAATGGTTACATTCAGCGGAGTGAGGGAGGGAAAAGGGTGACAGGAAAGGCTGCCTTAGAACCAAGACAGCATTCCTTTTTTTTTTCTTTTTTTCTGCTCTAGGTCCATTATCAGATTTCCCCTCCTAATTCTTCACTACATGTTAGATATTTTCACCACTTTAATTTTCCCTTGGCACCTATATTTGCAAGCCTCTTGCTCTGTAAATATGCATTAATGGAATAATTCCAAGGGATTCTGATCCTTTAACTAAAAAATCATAAGGTTATTTTGCAGGCTTTTTATTTTACATTTGCTACCACTAACATAGCAACCACATTAGACCGGTTGTTTGGTTATTTCTTCCACTTTGAGGATAATCTGCCCTACGTGCAATTTAGGGATCATCGCTTTTCCCTAAAGGAAAGAAAGGCACTTTGAGACTTTGCACATCCAAAAGCAAGAGCAGACACATGAGGGGCTTAAGCCACACTTGGGAGGATGGATGTTGTTAGCTACTAGTATGAATTGCCAATTCAACAAAGTACTACAGTCATTTCTTTTCCTCACATTGATACAAAACAGGTAAGACATTATAAAAACAAAAGAATGCTCATTTCCATGAGATGAGGAAAGGAAAAGTTTTCTGAGAGATTTGAGATTTTAAAAGAGAGCCTGTTGGTCAAATAGCAGTATGGGCTGCCAAAGCATGGAAAAAAAAAAAAAGAAAAAAAAAAAGAAAGAAAGAAAAAAAAAAAAGTTTATCAACCACATTTTCCCCCTGGCTGTGCAGGATACCACAAATTTGTTCCAGATTTGTCCCATTTACAAAGGCAATTATTAGTCATTAGCAGTATTTGCTGCTCCAGTGTACTCCTAATGCATATTTTTTCCTGGGATTTTCTAGGTATAAGAAGAAAGATTCAGCCATGGAATTCCCATCCCTAGAATGTTGTAGATGTAAAAAGATCCCTGGCAAGGGATCAGGAGACTGGACAAGTTTGCAAGATGAAAACCTGAGCCCATACCATAAATGCATGGAAAGCACTCCTGTCTTAGGAAGGTTTAGTATCCTATTAATAAACTTTTAGGGGAGAGATCAGAGCTGTAATCACACATGCATGCTTTGACACTTCACTTTTTCATTGACATCCAGATTTGACTGTTGTTGGAGATATTAGAAGGACCTCTTTGACTCACCGTAGCTGTTACATTTTTTATATTCTTAGAGATCCTTAAATGTGCTCTGTCAACATGTCTCTCTCTTTTCCCTAAGTGAGGATTTGGAACATGCAGAGAGAGTGGAGATACCCCAGAGATTGCTTCAGGTGTCATGACAGAGAAGAGGAATTGCATGGGGAAAATTAACAATAGAAAAAAATAAGATTAAAGATATGTGACAAGCCTGGGAAAGGTGAAAAAGACTTGAGACTGAAGATGTAAATGAGGGCACATAGAACTTGTAGCTGAGCACAAATTCTAGAAAGAAATCAGTCTAATGTCAAATGTCAGGTTTATACTTCCAGACTCACTTAAATTATTGTTTCCCAAAATATTCACAGATATACATCTTTTCTTTTGAAGGGTCCTCATAACTCAGTGAGATAGATTAGAAGATCATAAATGCTTGGAGGATAGGGCTGTACCTCCCTGTTTGCTCATACAGAAGTTAGCAATAGGATCATTTCTCAAAGTGAACAATTCCTAGTATACACATTATTACATCTTTTTTGTCATGTTTTTCTGTCAGCCTTGCAGGTACTTTTCTCTCAGAAAATCTGCACATTAACACCTTCCATACCCTACTCTGTAAGACAATACAGTAATAAAAACATCCTTTAAAAATTCCACTCTTTTTTTTACCTGAGTACAGATGCTAAAACTCAGATAATTGCTCATCTGTGGGTCTCCATCTCTGCACAGAAAGTGAGTCTCGGGGCCAGACTGCATTTATTCAAATATAAATAGGTGGTAAATAGAGGTGAGGTTGACTCCAGCATTCACTCAGTCACTCCAACAAAAAAATTTTTCCATGTCTTGGACTAAAATGCCTTACCTGTGAGTCTACACCAGTTCTATTTTCTCAGAATAAATACATGAGAATATAGTTATTTCGTTTTCCCTTGCAGCTTGTCACTGATCATGAAGTCTTCCTACTGCCACAGAGTAATATTGGTTAATCTTCAGTAGTTTAGTATAAATATCATATTAATAGAACTATAGGATGAATAAGATGCTGACAGGTGAAATCATTATATTTTGTCTGTTTCTGACCAATCATAAAGAAATTCATATACTTCTTCTCAGAGCTGGAAAGTAGTTTCAAAATATCATATATAAATAATTAAAATTATATCTAACAATGGTGGGTGGTTGTTTAACGTATTGTGTTTTTTCAATATAGGAATTGGTGTTTATTCTTTACTAGTTTATGCTATTCCATAAAAGGAAGTCTCAGACACATGACTGCATTAATAATTTAGAATATATTTTACTTTTGTCTCCCTTACAAGCCATATTAAAGGCAAGTGCTGGGAGTTATGATATAACCCTTGCAAGAGAAATGAGTATCACAGCACTGATCTTAGAGATGGGGAAATTAGATCATGAGGGATATAAGGTCTGTATCATGGACACATAAATTGCTCTGTGTCACAGACCCTCCACAAACTCTCTGAAAGAGGTATGTGAAGCACTAAAATTTCTGGCATAGGACTTCACTGGATTTCAATGGTCTGCACATATTCCAGCCTACCTCCTCAAAATCATGAGAGGAATCCAAGGTACACTTTGCCAAGATGTAGGTTTTTAACCAATGGGAATGCTAAAAAAGTATTTTCCATTTAGAAACCAAAAGCAATTTCTGACTATTGCAAGTATTGAAAGAATGTCATAGTTTAAGCTTATTTTTATACCTGCCCTAGGTTATTACTAGGTGCATAGAAATTTTATACTTTTCCCATTCTGTTCCCTGATTAATCTTTCCTGTGACACTCATTGTGTTGTGGCTGTCTTGTGTCCTATTTCACAGAAAGCAGGCACACAGACAGATCCTAACAGGGAATGGTTCCTTTCATGTTTACAAAGAAAAAGAAATATATATAATTAGGTTTGCAATGTTCTTCCTTTCAGCTGAAAATCACCTTGCTTAACTTAGCCATATAAAAATTAGTTATTTCATTAAGCTAGTCACCTAAATTTCCTTCTAATGAAAGGAGAGGAAAAGGAGTCTTCAGAGAATGATTCATTGTGCACATGTTAAACATCTATTTTAGGGTAGGATGAATTCCTCTCTGGTAATATCACGCTCTCTCCCATGATTGTGAAGACAGTTTAAATAACAAGTTATGGCCAGAAACACATAGTTTTAACAGGATAGAGTTAGACCAGATAAATGTTAGGTGATTTCTTATTATTTTTTTCATCATTGTGTTAAGTGCTATCTGAGCATAGTTAAAAATGAAGCTATAATTTAACACTCGTTACAAAAAGATAGCACAAAGAGCACTAATTATTTGCACAGGAACCATTGATGATGCAGTACACAGGTGTCATTCAGGAACTGACAAATTTTCTATTCTGAATTTCAAAGACCCAGGTAAAAAAAGTCATAAGATTGTCAACTGAAGTTTAAAAGGAAAAGACTTGCCTTTTCTTTTTTATGGACAGAAAAGGAAGTAATTGTCGGCACAGGTGAAAAGCTATGAATTTTTCTCTCATCCTTACTTACTTCATTCTTTAAAATCTACCTTTCTCTTAAACTTTCTGAAGGCCATGGGTTTCACATGCACTTTTCATGTAACATTATTAATAAAAGACAAGTGTCTGTTTTGATTACCTACAGGTATCCTGACATCTGAAGTCAGCTATCCAGCTCTGTCATTCATGTTTATACATATCCACAAAATGCAGCATTTCAGAAAAAAAAAAAAAAAAAGGGGTTTCACACCATGAGAACAATGGGATGGGGGCAGGGGGGCAAAGATAACACTCATGTGAAGCTTTAATTAATGTTAAGCCAATGCTGGCTTGTAGTAAATGTCAGGTACTACTGGATAAGTCAGGGCTGCTTCTTGGTTTTTCAACACATCATGTTCTGTGTTCAGTAAGATGCCTGGTTGCTTATTTTGACTGTCATTTATGTGCAGCGTTTTTCATGTGGTCTTAGAATAAGGTGCCAAAGTTGTCTAGTTCCCTGACTTTATTCTACGATTAATAATGCATTAGCCTAGCAAAATATTTGCTCCTGTTATTACTCTTAAGGTTATGAAATTAAACATATATAACTGAAAAATACAGTAAGTATTTTTCGAGAAATAAATCTTTCTCTGCTCTTCCCTTCCCTGTTTTCATTCATAAGGCAGCTCCCTTAGTTATAAGAACAGCTCTTGAATTTCAAAACGCATACATGAAAAAAAGACTTCATTAAACTTGCTCAGCTCTGATTTGCCTGCCTCTGTGAGCTTAAAAGCCCATGACTGCATAAACCTAAATTCTATTCATCACTCTGATAATGGCAGCTTTATACCAAAACAGCTCCACTGAATTCAACACTTACATCAGAACCTTCATGTCATTAATAATGCTTTTATTGTATCATATACATTTTAGGCTATAACTTCTACATAGAAGGATATAGAGGTTCTGACGTTTTTCAGGAGAGAGAGTTTGGGGAAAATAACTTCAAACCTGGATTCAGACTTGATAACTGCCCATTACAAGCATTGTGCTGCTGGGTTTACCAACATACTTGCTAGGGGATGCACTCACTGTGCTGTTGTGTTATTGCAAACCCTTATGGCACCTTCTGTTTATTTTCTCTTTCTCCTCAATTTTAGTTCTGTTTTCCCCCAGACCTTTTTTCCCAAATCCTTTGAAAGTTGCCTGTGATCATTATCCAGTGATGAAGGAGCAGAGGATACAGGCAGCACCAGCTGCAGATGCTGAGAGACAAGTGCTCAGAAAACACTGGAACAGTGGATTCTATCAGTCTTTTTCACCTTCATAGATGTCACAGGATGAGCTTATTTGCCCTCAAGCACTCTCTCATCTGTAAATACTTGTGAGTATGAGACATTAAGGCTTTGCATGTTCCAGGTATTTAGAAAGCTGTTAGAGTGATTAATCATTTGGTTCATCACCTAGCCACAAAAGCTTGGAATTAATAACTTTAAATTTTTAAATAAATAATTTAAAATTAATTTTAAATTAATAATTTAAAAAAATGAAAACTCTTTGTAATGTTTCCCAAATTGTTACTTTTTTAATTAGGAAAAATTTAAAAAACCCCATACAGGCTTAAGTAGAAGTCTTGTTCTGTATAATATTTTACTTTCCTATTTTGTTCATAATCCTTGAAAAACTAGAGTGGTGATCTTCAAGATGTCAGAAAATAAGTTAATATTATTTTTAAAACAACTATTTCTGTTATTTATGCCTGAAATCTTCTTTTCTGTGCTAACCAAATCCTAGAGTCTCACATACTTCAGAATATGATTATTTTAGATGGAATTGCCTGAATGTCCTCCTTTGTTGACACCTTTCTGTTTCAAACATGTTTACCTTATTCAGTTTCTTCCCTGACATGTATTCATGGCTGGTGTTGAAGAGAGAAGTTTGGGCTTGATGACTTGCTGCTGGGTGCTGCAAGCTCACCCTGGTGTTTCCCCTTTTATCTGATATTAATGATTGTGGATGACAAGGAAGATTGGTGTTTGGTGTACACACACATCTGTAATGGTCAGAAGACAATCAGGGAGATAATTAGATTGTAACAGCAATGCATAATTAACACAAGGTAATGGGACAGATCCCAATCTGTTGCGCCAGTGGTAAATCCAAGGTAACCCTATTAATGTCGAGGGCAGTTGTTTGCATATGTTGTACATTGATTTAACTGAGGTTTGAATCAGGCTCATTAAGTGACACATTTTTCACTTGTATCATTTGTATGGGCAGACTGTGGATGATTACCCCCAGCTTGAATGCCACTATATATTAACTGTTTTAAGACATGTGAATTAAACTCTGATCAGGTGCCAAAGATCCCCTAATTAGAAGTGCAAGCCGTGCCCATGCTGAATTCTAAGCTGCATAAAGACAACAGACTCCATGGAATGTTTATCAACAGCTGTGGGTACATTAGGGTTTTAAAACAGTCCCTGTTCAAAACAAGGAATAATGTTTCTTGTAACTGCATGCAGGTTTGCTAATTTGTTTGCTTTGCTATTTATATCAGCAAAGAAAATGACATTTAAAAGCAAAGAGTTTTTAACGGAAATGGTCAAAACTGTGCTCTTTTGTAATGTATCAGTATTCTTTATAATAGAACAGTGTCCCATTATTCATTCTAAGGCACATGGTGAGGGAGGAAGAGACATAGCTCACTTCAGATGAGTCCACAGAGAAGCTGGAGTAAAAAAAGGGCTCTCTGGAGATCATCTCATCCAACTGCCCTGTAAAGCAGGTTACACAGGATCCAGATATTCAGATGGTCCTTGAATATCTCCAGTGCAGGAAGCTCTATAACCTCCCTGCACAGCCTGTTTCAGTGCTCAGTCACCCTCACAGCAAAAAAGGTGGATCTCTCATGGTGCCAGTCTTTTGTGTGACAACTGAGAGAGCCCAGCCACCTGGCTTGGCTTAAACAGCCATCTTTTTAGCCTTGTCTGTTAGCTGAATGTGATACATGAAGAGTCAATCCAGCCATGTGCAGCCAGGTGCATCACTTTGTGAGCGGTCACTCCTGTAGAGAAACGCAGACTTATGGGGGTTTGATACAGCTGTCCTGACTTTTTCCTCTTCAGGTGGTGTCTTTAAGGGGCAAGTTTCAGCTATTTCACTTCTGGAGCACACAAACAGAGAGGACAGGAATTCATCTGGGCCTCCAGAACAGGGTGACTGCAAGCTGCCTCTGGGAAACAGGCCCTCATTGCCCTGGCTGCTAAAGCACATCTCAGCTCGAGGGAGGTTTTTTTTTTTGGAGTAGTTAGGCTTTATTATTATAGATAGTATCACTGTAAGTATTGTACAGCATGAAATGACAAATTATTATTCTAGTATCCAACCCAGAACTCTGAGCTGATATAAACCAAACAATGATAATTTCTTGATATACAGAGTGATTCAAAGCCCAATTAAATGAACAGAGAAACTCTTTTGATTTCCTTCTGTGTGAAACAGGCTCTTGAATTTTCATTGCACATAATAACACCCAGTGCCTCATCTCAATATCAGCTTCAGAAAGAATGGTAGATACTGTACCAGAAGGGTTGCAGAGGTTACTGCCTCTCTGCTACACATTTGGATACTGTAGTGACGATCATTATGGAAGAGTCCAAAAAGAGTTGAAAAGCTGTGGAGGGTTTGGATAGTGTGAGGTAAATAAACCCCAGGTGTGCAGGCTGCATGAGGGAGAATAAAATCTGATATGGAGATATAATGTATGTCCTACTCCACCAATTTGTAACATGCTTGTGAACAAAAAACCCCTCAAGACTAGAATAGTAGAGACTGTTAACACCAGAAAAAAAAAAACAAACAGAATGGCACACTTTGCAGCCTTTCATGATTTCATAGTGTTTATTTCTCCAGTTCAAGGCATAAGTCTGAAGTCTGGAATTGTACTTTTTAATTGAAAGGTGATGATTTCTGAGGAAATGAAATTTTGGCAGTTTTTCCCATGTCTCAGTGTGCTGCTTCTTCTTTGTTTTATCTCAAAGAAGTTGTGCTCGTGTGTAGGATATTAGTGGCTTCCTGGTGTACTTCTACCCTAGACTTTTTGTGTCCTTGCATGGCAACTATGATTTAGCTTCCATTACTTTTTAAAGTGGTTGGGCAAATCTATCACTTCCACAGCCTCTGTAGTATTTATTTGGGTTGTTTGCTTGGGTCATAGAGAGGCTAAAAGATATTTATTTTGTCCTTTTTTTTTGCCCTCTACTTCTGTTTTCACATGTCTTTTCTGTATTTATATTAACTTTTAAAATACTTTTTTCTTTGTCTCTTTTTTTCCCCACTCTATGTCTTTACCCACTTCTGCTTTAGATGCAAATCACCATTATTTCCCTTGAATTACTCCCTATTCCTAAAACAAAAAAATACAAATTTTCAGCAAGCAGTTATCTTTTGGTTCCCATATTTTAAACTCACTTTCCGGATTTCTAATTGCTGGTGTTTCCAGCATCTTGACAGCTGTTTGACAACACTGTCTACCTCTAATCATACTTTAACCATTATGAGAAACCACAAAGGAAACTTGGTTTCTCTAGAGAAAATTCACTCTTGCATCTCAAGTTGAATCTGCAGGTCTAATATGATATGCAGAAAACCAAATGTGAAACTTTCTCATTATTATTTAAGCGTGGCAGTCGTCACTGTTTTATCTACAAAGTCACACACTGAGAACTTTGTTTACCTTCAGAAGCATGATGCCAGTTCCAATGTCACTGTGTGGGGATTTTTTTTTTTCCTCTGAGAAATGCCTATAAATTTAAATTTCTCTACTAAATTTCTGGGGTTACTCTCAATAATGTAAATAATTTAATTGCCCCCAAATACTGGCCTCTTACCTGTGTAAGAAGTTATTTCAAGAATAAGGCAGGGTAACTGAGGTCTAAGGGACCTTTTTAATACTCATTTCACGGTCAGCATATTTACTGGACAAAAAACCTCTTGAAGACATTTTGGGAACCTCATTTTACTTTGGCTTGGAAGGCTGACATAAAATCTGTAAGGTATCTGTAAAATCAAGACTCTAAAAATTTGACTTCTGAGTGGGATGCATAAAATAATTCTGTTCTATTTATCTTTCTGTGAAACCTTGTATTTGATTGATTTTTAAATTTTATTCATAAAATTAAAATAATAGTTTTAATGATCACAATAACAATAATAAATGCACAACTTGAAATAGAGGACATCAAAAGTTTTTGGTAGTCCCATAATAAAAATGTAAGGCTACAGAATGTCCAACTTATCTTCAATAACTGATCTATGAGAAATTTTTGAAATAAAAGGGGAAAAAATCCTTAATTTCTCCTTTCTTTAGCAAAATTTAGAGTAGTTCAGCCTTCAAGCCAAGCATTGCACCTTTATCCTCTCTCTCCCCCATGCTGCTCACTCACCTCCACATTGCTGACTTGAATTGCTTCCAAATAGGTTGGGAAATTTACAGCTGCTATTACAGGTCATGTAATACAGGTTAAACCTATGTTTACAGCCCAATAATTTCCCTGTGTCTTTAAATGAGCTATGAAGAATTTTGTAATGCAGATTGTCTGCCTTTTTTATTTGCCCATAAAAGCAGTGAAGGGAAGCTACAAAAACTCAGTGTTTCCTTGTCACAAAGGACAGCCTTGTCGCTGTGCTGCACTGAGCCTGGAGAACCAGGTCTACTAAACAGTTGCAAACTCCAAGGAATTGCAGGTGCCCAAAGTAACAGACAAAGTATCTAACTGGTCAGAAAAAGGCAACTGAATAGTAATTCAAGATATAGGTAATTCACCCATTGTCTTTGTCTAAGTCAGGGGGAACAACCTTTAAGGTATCTGTCTTCTCTTCTGATCTTGAGGATAAAGAGAATTAAATTACCCTCAATACATCCATCAGTCCTGCTGCTACACTTACGACCACTGAAACTTCCTGGTTCTTGAACCAGAGAAAGGAGTAAGCCGCAGAAACTATATCTGTCCATATTTCCTTTTTGTGCCAAAATAAATCAAGAGGAGTAAAGCATGAAAGGATAAATGCATAAAGAAATTTTAGAGCTGAAAAGGAGAAATGTAAATACTCATTCAGAGATAGGGCAGGAAATATGTTTTGCCTAGATGTTCATCCCAGTTCGGATCTCATTCATTGCCTTTGATTTCTCATGGATTTGATTTGACAGGCAACAGAATCACTTGGGATAGGATCTCTCCTGTGTGCCAACAGCAACCTGGAATCCCAGCTGTGGACCAGGACTCCATTCTGAGAAATTTTGTACAAATATAATGACAAAGACATTTATGCTTTCTTTTATTCAAACAAGGAAGATAATTAATTGGTGAGTTGTATCTGAGTCAAATATTAAGGATCTTTTTACCAGTTCATTTTTAGAAGCAGATGAATGACATCAGATTTTTGACTTCAGAGTAAAACAGTTCAAATGCTGAACATGTTAATTCCTTTTGGTGATTTATTTAGTATATTTTATTATTTAGTATATTTTCCTTGGTTTTAGTTTGTAAAGAATCTAGACCTGAAGGAATTATAAAGGGAAAGATTATCACCATAATTCTTTGGACCCCAGCAGTGATTATAAAATGAGCTCATCAAATAATCATTTGCAAGTGTTTATGAGCCAGGATGTATTTCCTTTGTCAATTTTGCAACCACGCTCTGTAGCATTTGGAAATGCTACAGTTTGCAAATAATTCCTTGCTGGATTTTTTTCCTTCATGAAAGAAGCAAGCTCAAATGAGGCATTTCATTATGACTTCAATAACACACAGTCAGCAAAGCTTTCATGTATCTTGATTGTTGATAGCCACTGATGAAATAAGAAGAGACAAAGTTTGTAAGGCAGAGACGTGTACAGACACTAGTCACTCCAGCACATCCATGTCAATTTAAGTCTCAGGCAGAAAAGAGAGTTGGAAGGAGGGGAATCAACACCTATTAAATTTGGATGGGGACAGAAAGAGTGGCCTTTGCTGACTGACAGACAAGGTTATGTGGCTGAGCAATAATTTGAAGGCCTGAATTATTCATGTCCAATTCAAGGTAAAAGGGTTTAACCTGGTGATATCATCGTGTTGCAGTATTTCACTAGGGCAAAAAGTGTTATTCCTGACTTTTTTATCTTACTTCATTCATGTCTTATACATGAAATTAGAGAAGGGATTAGGAGTAACTGCTAATTTTTAGAGAAAAATATATGTGCATATATTAAGGTCCAAGAACAACTTGTTACTTAAAATGAAAGAGCAAACATCTTAGAAAAGGTCCTGACAGCTGAAATTCAGACTTCTCTTCCACCATTCCCTACTCATCAGAAATGTCCTTCTGTGTAACTCTTAAACAGAGAGGGTAAAGGTTGGTATACAATTGGGACTCCAGCCTGTATTTGAAAATAAAGGTTACGGTTTTGTTTGGGGTTTTTCCTTCTTTTTTTTTCTTTTAATAGAAGTTATATTTCTTTGCTGTCAAGAAATATAAACACAATACAGTCCCAGTCTATTCTGCACCGCTGCAGACTCACCTCAAGTCCTGTGAGCAGTTTTGGGCACCACTATATAAAAAAAGACATAAAGCCATTAGAGAGTGTCCAAAGGAGGCCACAAGGATGGTGAAGAGTCTGGAGGGGAACCTGTGTGAGGAGAGGCTGAAGTCCCTTGGTATCTCAGCCTGGAGGAGACTAAGGAGAGCCCTCACATGTCTTCAACATCCTCATGAGGGGATGAGGAGGGGCAGGCTCTGATCTCTTCTCTATGGTGAGCAGTGACAGGAACCAAGAGAATGGGCTGAGGCTGAGTCAGGGGAGATTTATGTTGGATATCAGGAAAAGGTTTTTTACCCAGAGAGTGTTTGGCACTGAAGAGGCTCCCCAGGGAAGTGGCTACAGCACCAGCCTGTCTGAAATCAAGAAATGTTTGGACACTGCTCTCAGGAACATGGGATGGTTCTTGGGCATGGTCCTGTGCAAGGCCAGGAGTTGGAGTGGATGATTCTTATGGGGGCCCTTCCAACTCAGTATATTCTATAATTCTGTAATTCTATGTGTCCTACCATCTGTTACAGCTTCCTGATTCAGCCTTCTAAAGTATTCATTGATAGTGATGAAGAGTTCGCGGACTATCCAAAATCATCACACAGCTAATTGCTACAGAAAGGATCAATGAAACAGCCTACACATAAAGATATACACAGATAACAATTCAGGTTAATACGTACAGCCATGGTCAAAAACTACTTTTCTTTTTTTTTTTTTTTTTTTTTTTTTTTTTAGCATGAAACAATTAATTGATGAAATAATTTAGTTTAGGGCAATATTCGTTCACTCCTAATTCCAGGTAAAAAACCTGCGAGAATGAACTTAATTGGAGATGCTGGCATGGAAAGGTAGTCTTAGACAAAACCTGAAGATTTCTTATTAAATCTTCTTCCTAGTATTATGAAGTGCGCTAAACTCCATTTTCTGTCAGAAGATCCATTACTGGTTCTATATGCCCTCTAATTCACAGTATTCTGTGTTATTAATGTCACAGGAAGTGTTGGTACCTCTGAAGCAGGAGTTAATTGTTGGATGTATCAGTTTCTATATTTTGGATCCTTTTCTTTGAATTTCTGGTCCCATTGGGGCTCCAAGGGAATTTGTGGTGCCTCAAGAGATTAAGTTGAGGACATGTTTAAGGGACACGTAAGGACTGTCTGGGGCAGTGGCAATTTACAGCAGCCATCAACCCTCATTTCCTTTCATCCATTTTATTAAGAAAACTCTTTCATAATTTATATGAATAATATATATTATAATATAATATATATATTATATATTTTATTATAATATATAATAATTACCCACCTATAATTTAGCCACATGGGCCACTGGCTTCCTGATTTTGCTTTCATGGGCCTATGACTTGCAGATTTTTTAACTATGTTGTTGCTATCCATCCCTACAACTTTGCAAGAGTTCTCCTCCATCTCCCCACACACTAGGTGTAACCAAGGCAGATCTTTTCAGTGACAGGAAGACTGCAGTTACTTTTCTGAAATGCTTTACCCACCTAGTGACATCCTCCATGGAGATGTCAGAGCAATTACCTGTAGTTCTTACTCAGTGCTTACTCATTTCTTACCATCAGGCTGTGCAGGGACACACAGGAATGCTCTGCCTTGGGAAGAGTTACCTGCCTCCTGTTCCTGTTCACTGATTTTAACACTGTCCTTCTGTGTTTTCAGAGCCAGTTCTTCAGGACACTGGCGGAAAAGATACAGAAATCAAATGTATCAAATGTGCTTTTTTGGTGTGATGGATCTAAATTTTTTTCACAGCTTTGAAACATCCAAGTGATTTGAGAGAGCTTAGTCAAATGAACACATTTTCAGTGTCATGTTCTGGAATTATTTATTGTAGAAAAAGACAGCTACTTTAGGGAGATAATTCCTTTTCTCACACACAAAAGCAAGTAGTAAAACTAGTATCAGAGTAATTTGCAAGATCATTTTTGGGTGTAAAGAGTAACTCAGTTGTACTGAAATACTCATAACTGACAGACCTTTTGCATCACCTTAATGCTTTAAATTGACTAGAAATTGGAACGCTACCTGAGATATCTGAATCACCGACATACTCTGGACATTATGCCCACAGATAAACTATTCAATTTAAAAAATATCCCTCTGTGAGCACACTAAAGAGGAAAAATCCAATCTGAATGCAAAAACCCAAAGCACAGTGACTATTGCACATAGAGGACTGCCCTAAGAAGGAATGTTTCTTTTCCAGTTTTCACTTGGGACTGAGTTTTTCTTTAAAAAAAACCAAGCAAACTTACCTATTTGCTGCTTTCTTCATCCAAAGATGGTTCAAGAATTTTTACTCTTTCATCATCTCCTTGGGGTATTTTATCTACTTCTGTTTCTTGTAATGCATCACTCACTAAATAATTAATTTACTCAAGTAAGCAGGATCTCTCGGGGTTTTTTTAGAGTTTCTGTGTGAGGAGAGATGACAGCTGATAGCTGGTGCAATCTAAGAAGGAAGCAGCAAGGAAGAAAAACTCAACTTGTTATATTACTTTCTTTGATTCATTTTTTTAATTGTCATTACAGTCATCTAAGTTTTTTCTTGCTTAACTTCTCCCATTAGGAAGATTAGATCTCATACCTCTATTATTGTCTTAGTAAGTAGGACTGGGGCCAGAAAGGGATTGAGAATCAAGTCTATCTTCTTTTATAATCAATTGCAGGACCACGGGAACAGGAAGAGGTCACTACTAGAAAGAATTTTTTTTTCATTGTACTGACAACCTTAAAATTCACATTTTTCTCACAAGGCTTACAGAGAACATCCAGCATTTCAGCAAGTCTGGGCATGAATGAATGACATGTGGCTGGAAGTATGGAGCAGACTGATGCTGCTGAGTCTGCAGAGACACTTTGATGGCTTCACCTCACAAAAATTTTTGTATAGACACACACCAGCACATGTATAAGTGTATGTAATTGCATGTTTTTTTCTTCAACCATAAAACTTATGGGTGTGATTAGTTTTTAGTGTATATGGAAAGCACCATATCATCCGCCTCCTAATTTATCTGTGAACAACATGGCCACCTCAGAGCTCTTCACCAGAAACATATGACACCCATGTGTGGACTACTCATGTGTGTGTGGTTTCTCCTTCTGTTCAGTCTTAATTTAGACCTAATGATTATCAAATAATTAAGTCCTCATATCTGCTTCCTTTTAGTTAAAAAATATCCAATTTAAAATTAAGCCTCCTCCATATGACACTTCAAAATTAATTTACCTTTGCTGTTTGAAATAGCTCAGATTAAGTAGAAAATTTCCAAGTTGTTTCCCATTTTAACTTTATTCATAAGAAATCACAGAAGATTTTCTGTGCAAAATTTCCAAAGGAAAGTTCCAAAGAGAACTAAGAATTATTGTTTTTCCTTAAATTTATGTGAAGACTTGCAGTGACTTACTGAGTCACTGCAGTAAGAGTGCAACAAGAGTTTTGAGAGCCTTCTTTTCCCTTACTATATCTTGAATTTTTCAAGCAAGGCATATGCAGTTTCTGACATTTAACCTGAAATCGAATAAATATGGTTGGATTTTCAAAGGCAATTCTAAGAGGGTTCAGTTCCCACTGCATATTTCCTCAGCCCTTTCCAAAACCATACTGTAACTTCAAAACAGAGATAATATGTACATTGAAGCACTGCCTCTGTAGGTTGATTTCTGCAGTTTGAGGTATCTGAGCTGGCAGAGGACTCTGAGACCAGCGATCAAGGTCTTGAGGGTCTGTATGGCTTTCCCCTTGGCTCTGTTGGTGAAAAGGAAGAACTTGAGCAGGAGCAGAAGGATCTTGAGTTTCAACAATTGGTTGTGTGACTGGTATTGGTGACAGGGATTGTTTTTATGACCACAGGATTCCTGGAGGATTGAGGAATACCATGAAGAGAAAATAAAGTGGTAAAAATCATCAGCAAGCAGGGTGGCTGACCAGGTAAGGACAGACACAAGAGAGTGTGATAACCCACAGTGAAATGATGAAGGGGTGGACTGGCTTGCTAAGTAAATAGTGCAGGGCGATGTGGACAAGGGATGTCCAAATGAATAAACCAGGCCTGAAAGGAATCCACCTCAAGCATTTGCATATAAGGAAATGACTGTGGGATAACATTATGGGGGAGGTTAATCCTATCTTCTCTGGGAAATCAGCAGGACCGAGTACATCTCTGCAGGACCTCTATACTGCTGTATGTGCATTGAGAATAAACAGGAGAAACAAGAGATTCCTGTGCAGATGCAGGATTATGATTAATGCAGGTGTCTGCTGCAGGCTGCTTAATCCTTGTGAGACCACTCTGAATTATCTCTGGATAATGGTAAGCAGAAATGTTCCTGATGACTGGAAGAAAGAAAAGGCCACTTCAGTCTTTAAGAATGACAATACAGAGAATTACATACAGACCAGCTTCCCTTTGGTCCATGGGAAGGTGATGGAGCAAATAATCCTGCTAACCATTTTCAGGAATATGAAAGACAAGGTAATTGGGAGTAGTCATTGTGGATTTACAAAAGGGAAATCATTCCTGACCAACTAGACAGCCTCCTATGACAAAATGTTTATCTCAGTGGGTGAGAACCACAGACATTCTCTTTCTAGGCTTTCAAGAGACTCTGACACTGTGTTCCATGACATCCTCATAAACAAACCAGTGCAATGTGGGCTGCTGAAATGGATGCTGGTGTGGATTTGGAACTGTATGCTGGGATTGCAAGGCTGTGATCAGTGGCACAAAGTCTATCTGCACACCAGTCATTGGTGCTGGACTCATAGGGCTGGGGCTGAGAATACTTTACCATCTTCATCAACGTCCGGGGTGATGGGACAAACTGCACCCTCAGCAAGTGTCTAGACAATGCAAAACTGGTAGCTGATACACCAGAGTTTTGCTGTCATTCAAAGGGCCATTGACCAGCTGGAGAAATGGGCCCACGGGAATCTCCTCAAGTTAACAAAAGAAGAACCAAACCCTGCGTCTGGGGAAGAATCTCCTCCCAGGCTCTGGTGTTTTGTGCTAAGCTTAGAGCAGCACAAAGGTGATATAAATATTTTCATTTTTGCTGTCTCTGCTCCATCTGTTCAGTGGATCAGAATGCCATAGCATTTTATTTTGCTGAGGGCCAGGTGCTTTTTACAGCAGAAAGTCAACTTCTAGTAAAACAAGGATCAGGAAAATTCCACATGACTTGAAGACAGGAACTACAAAAAGAATCATGATGGGGAGAAAGGAGGATGATTACATTGTTCTCTTGTTTCTAAATTGCATGGGATTATGTATTCCTGGCCTGTGAACAGTTGAGCTGTGAGAGAAACATTTCTTGGGAGAGGCAATGAGAGTGTTAATCCAGTGATTTGATGCAAAAGGATACAAAGCCTTCTTTACCTCATTATTGAGGTGAATTGACTGGAAAATTCACTTAACTACTTTAGGAGGAAGTTAATAAATTTGGGGTTTTTTTGGTTTTTTTTCCTCAGTCTCGAAACAATGCAATTTAAAAATCTTTGAATTTTAAAAAATGTTAATGCATGATTCTAGTTTATCATTTGGGATTGAGTGTTATATTCTGCTGTAACTCTTGTGTTATATCTGGTATGTAATTAGTAAATACCAGTAAATATATTTCAGAAAACATAAAGTTATTTTCTTCATTCTGCAGGATAATTGAATGTATTTAATTTTAGGAAATGATTTTTAACTGGTATAAACTTGTTATTTGCAACATTTTATTTTGTAAAAAAGAAAATGTCTGCTTAAAAGCAGATTCAGGGATAGCACAACAATAAAACTTCTGATATACATTCACTTGAGGATTGAACATGTATGATTTAGGCTACCAGAATTCTTGCTACAGTTACTGTATTTACCAGAACCAATTCTAATTATTACATATTTTGCTTAGAAGATGGAAATGTTCACTCTGATGATGAGTATTCCCATTTATAATAGCTACACACAAGAGCAATGATTTCAGGTTTAGGTAGTTCTGAATGTCAAGATCCTCAGAGGCTCAATGCCATTAAGTATGATATATCTTTGGTATTATTTGAATATAGTCCCATTCACTATTATAGATCCCAAAAAAATCCCACGTCTAAACTGAAACCAACACTCAGCCAAACTGCCCATACTTCTGTTTGCATGAAGTGTTTGTAGGCATGGTTTATGCTGCTGTGGATGTCAGCAGAGAATATGTAATTCTTTCCTGAACTCAAATCTACATTTCAAATATAGCCTCTGCACTCATCAGTCTTTAAAATACATACACTGAAATACTGAACATAACCTTTGATTTTAATGTTTTACATTCCTGTATCGAACCAAGTTTAAAGTCCAAGCAATTTTAATTATGTATTCAAAGTAGAAATTAAAATAGTCACAGCTTTTACAAGTCTCTAATATGCAGTGTGGATGTCAAGAGAGAGTGTTGTGATGTACAGTGAGTACAGCCATGATAACTCTTCTTCTCACAGCTTTCATGCTGTGTTTCTGATGTTACAAGAACTCCTGTATGTTAGTGCTGGGAACCACGACACAAGATCCTCTCTCTCTTGCTGAACTTAAATCCTGCTCTGGAACAACCTCTGCACTGGATATCCACCTCTGCAGTCATATTATATGTCATTTTATTATCATCTATACAGCAGGCTAACAAGGAGAGACAGACATTGATCCATTTATATCTGAACAGTGGGATTATTATTACTCTTAAGCAGAACTAGTAAGGAGGCACTAATGAAGCCAGACCTTATTATCCTGTGTCTTTTATTTTCAGTCATCTATCAGAGTTTGAACTTGCTGTTTTTCCCTTATGAGAGAGCACTAGCATCCCCTCTCTTCTCTTGTCATTTCACTTCTTGAAAAACTATGCATTTATCTACTTCATCCCCTTCTGTGCCTCTCTTCCTACTGTATTCTAATTAGGCTGCACATACAAATTTCATACCTGAAGCAAGAGTATACAATCAGAAATGTTTTGTGGTCACATATACCACAGTTTCTCAGAAGGCAGACAAAAAAGAAGCAACAGAATGTGGACAGAAGAAAGAGGAATTAAAAGGCTGCAGAAGAAATTATAGATTCTTGCACTATTTTTCAAGGCAGATGGAGGCTATAAACAAGGAAAACCATTGGCAGTGAAGTAGAGTTATTATTTGTGTTGCTTTCATGATTGAGATTATAGTTATAATAATAATAATAATAATAATTAATAATAATAATAATGTCTTTTCCATGTTATTTTTAATATAGGATCATTAACTAACGTAGAAAAGGGGAGAAAAATATTGCTTGTTTCACAATTACTTTGGAATGCTGTTTTGATAATTAGTTCACAGAAAGTGTCATCCTGGTCAATATTCTCTTCTTTGCTGAAGACATTACTGTCTGATTTATGGTTTGGCTCATCCCCTTGTCCCCTCATGCTAATTGTCTGCTGTTGATAGCTATTTAACAAAATCTGTCTGAGGAAATAGGGTGAATAACAGCAATGGGCAAGACAAGGATTAGAAACATTATCCATAAAGCAAAGTAGATTTTGCACATTCAAATGGAAGATGTGCCAACTCCTCCCTACAAAGAAAAACTTCTGTCCTCCTGAACACCTCTGGTTCCTCACAGTAGGTCACGTAAGATTAGATTAGATTAGATAGATAGATAGATAGATAGATAGATAGATAGATAGATAGATAGATAGATAGATAGATAGATAGATAGATGTGAGTATCTAAATGATCATAAGATTCACAGAGGCCAGGAGTACTTTTGCTCTGGAGACAGGCAGAGAGAGTTGGGGGTTTTCAGCCTAGAGAAGTGAAGGCTCTGTGAAGACCACAGAGCCCCTTCCAGTGCCTAAAGGGGCTCCAAGAGGGATGGAGAGGGACATTTGACAAGCGCCTGGAGTGACAGGACAAGGGGTAATGGCTTTGAACTAAGGTAAGTTTAGATGAGATATAAGGAAGAAATTCTTGGCTGTGAGGGTGGTGGGGCCCTAGCACAGGTTGCCCAGAGCATTTGTGTCTGCCCCATCCCTGGAAGTGTCCAAGACTAGGCTGGACAGGGCTTGAAGCCACCTAGGATAGTGGAAAGTGTCCCTGGCCATGGCAGGGGATGGGAACTGGATGAGCTTTAAGGTCCCTTCCAACCCAACTGTTGGAGTCTAGAACATCCCTCTGGCCACCCTGGAGGGTTTGGAGACCAGACAGGGGGGTCTGGGATCTGTACAAGGGGGTCAGCTAGACCCACACAGAGCCCAGGAGGACACTGACTCTGATTCCTGTCCATGGGAGTGAATGCCCACATTGTATGAAGAATCACAAGCTGAGAGAATTCAAAATAAGTAGTATTTAGTTTATCATAGAATGTAAATGTACAATCTAGGATTCTCAGTATACGGGGTTGAAGAGGCAAGATGGAGGAATTGGGGAGTGGCCCCTGTGCTCCTTGTTCTTGCTCTCGTCCCCCATTTTCTGTTGAGTTGGATCTCAAGGATTGGTTTAGAGTAAAAATGACATGTTAGCACAGGTAGTAGGTATTGGTACAATTTTGTAAATAAAATGTACGTTGTGGACGGTGGTTGGGTCAGGGGTACTGTACATAAGGTGCGGGGCTCTCTGATCCGCCCAGTCTGCCGCGTGTCCTGCTCTGCTGGGGATGCCTCACAGAGCTGAGGAAGAACTAAGATAAGGTACCCTGCCAGGGAGGCCTGGCAGAGCTGAAAAAGGACTGAGATAATGAAGAATAAACAACCTTGGAAATGTGCACTGGCGGGCTCAGCTTGTTGTCTCTGGCTCCGGTGTAAAACACTCAGGGCAAAGAGAAGACTGAAAACCTTATTACCTCTGGGAACAGCAACCCAGAGGAAACTCCCAGGGAACAGCAACCTTGGGAGAACCCTTAGTACCTTGGGGAACACCAACCCCAAGGAGAATCTCAGGGAAAAATAACCTTGAGACCCAACCATTCTGTAATCCTATATATAACATAAGACATACACCATTATATCTATATATTTTTAAAATACATACAAAATACGTGTTTACTTGTGTCATTGCATGCATACATATATGAACTTTAAACATTATTAAATTATCATTGTTGTATTATTTATGAATTGACAGAAAATTATACAAAACATAAAACCTGAGCTAAAGAAACTGCAGTATTGTCTTTAAGAAAGGCTGGCTGCTAATTCAGCAGACATGTGACATCAGAAATTTCCTATGTGACCATTCTGCTGCCATCTATTAATTTTTCTTTCTTATTAAAAGTTTGCTGTGCCATCTGGTCTGCAGGTTCAACCAAAGACTTCTGGCACTGGGACAGTCCTAAACAAGTGATTTAATTTTTTAATGAAATAATTCATAATTGGAGAAGGAAGTTTTGTGGGTTTGTTTGTTTGTTTGGGGTTTTTTTTGGGTTTTGTTTGTTTGTTTGTTTTGTTTTGTTGGTGTTTATTTTGGGAGTTGGGGGTTTGTTTGTTTATTTGGGGAGGGTTTCTTGTTTGTTTTGGTTTGCATTTTTTTGCTGAATTTTTTGTCATTTGGTTGGTTGTGTTGGTTTTGGATTCTTTAGTACAAGATGTCTTCCTTTTTATCTCTTCTAGTTTATTTTTTGGTTTTGTTTTTCTGGTGTCTTGTTGTTGTTTGTTTTTTTCCCAAAGTACATAGCAGTTTTTGTTTTTAAGTTAATATTTAGGGGGTTTGCTGAAAAAAATTCAGAAAAATTGCATCATAGAAATGTAGACCAGGAGAAGATTTGGAGATATTTAGTGATTTTTGCTATCGCAAGGTTTAATATACTTTGTTGCCCCTAAGAAATACTTGATTCAGAAGTGATATATACAGGTAAAGTTCAGGAGCTTCATGATCCTAAGACTCTGCATTTGGTACATCCTTCAGCAAAATGATAAAGGTCTCTGAAGAGTTCTATCAAACACAGCATGCTCATTACTTTTAGGAAGGGAAAGATTTTATGTCAAATCTTAATGGTGGAAGAGAAAAAAAGCATGAAATCCCCAAGTATGCATGGCATTATGGCCATATTATAAAAACAAAATATTGTCTTGTTAGGTGAATATATTAGTTCCTTTTTTCCAATAAAAATTAGCATTTTCCCCGAGAAGGAAATTTTCTGACTACTTTGAATCACAGCATAATAAATTCTAAAATGATTCACATATAACACCTGTAATGAAAAAATAGCCTTGGGAAACAAAAAACCCCAAACCTTGTTTTTCCTGTTTTTCACTTAATTCCTTTTCCTGACAGGAATGTCATATTCTGGAAAGCTGTTCAAGGCAACAGAATTCATGGAGGCTCCTTAGTCTCTCTACGTTAATTATAATTTTAAAGCAGATTGTTTCTGGTTTTTAATCTCGCCTTCTGTTCTATATATCAATTTGAAATATGCCTTCAGGGCAACTTTAGCTCATAATGGGTAAACACTCAGCATATTTAGTATCTCAACCTCACTGGATATTGGGCCAAAATTATGTGAGGCCTTTCAAAACTCATCTCCAAACATTAAGATCTGCAAAGTTAGCTAGACACATCCAGAAAATTTACTGCAAAATCTTTAGTAATGACATAAACAGAACACAGCAGACCCTTTCATCACCACTTCTTTCCAGTTTCAGTAATATCAAAGCCAAAAAAATTCAAGAACTGAAATCAATTTAATCAGCTGTTGTTCTTATTTGAGCTGAATCAATATTCAAATTTGTTTATCTGGGTCTGAAAGCATCTGCCCTTTGACTTTTAAGCAGAAGTTTATTCATGCAGTGCTTTTGGTAACCCCATCTTTTCTTCTTGCTGGCCTTCAGTTCCCCTAGAAAAGATTCAGTTTTGAATTTCAGCCATTGTTTATCCTCATTTGCCATGGGTGGCGATGATGGATGGATTTTTGTAGGACTTGCATTTCCTAGTCCCTGTGCTTGATAAAATGGCCCTGGTCAAAGCCATGACATTTAGAATCCTCTATAATACCTCTGCCATTTTGTCAGTGTACAGGAGAAATGTTGAGAACTTCACATCTAAATTCACTGATGTTTTAGCTGGAGAAATTTTACCAGTGAAATGAATATTCTAATGAGAAAAATCTATTACAGGCTTAGCAGCATGTTCTGTTCAAATTTTAAGCACACCTTTCAAAGCCATGTTCTAGTTTGAAATGCCGTGAGGGATAACCAGTTGAAATGCTTCAGTCACAAAGGACTCAAATTTTTCTAAAGCCCCAGCTTCTAACTGAAACTAGGTTTTTAAATATCAAAACAGAGACACTTTTCTCATGACAGTACCCCACAAAAAAATTTGAATTCTTTACATATATCTGACTATTGATCACCATGCAGGTGTACAAAGCATGTGTTCTTTGGACACACTGATATACATATTATTTGCCATGAATAGTTTTGGCCAATATTGTGCACACATACAGCTATCCAACCATATGTGCACCTGGACATAAGGCAAAGTTACATTCCACATCAGGGTAGGAATTTCGTCCTTCATCATGCACAGAAATATATGCATTACCTAAAACTTACATTAAAAGTCTTTAGAACAGAATAGAGATATGGCACTGTTTCAACTGGTCATCTTCTACAAAATTACAGACTTTTTCAGTAAAAAAAATCCTGACCATACATCTCCAGTATATATAAAATAATTTATTTATAAATTATGGACTTGTGCTGCTGAAGGTCTCAAATTCTCTACTGTGCACAAATGCTTTGTCTTGCTCTTATTTAGAGACCGCCAGAATAGAGAGCCTATTTCTTTAACTTTTCTGAAACAGAGAAAGGGATCTGATGGGTGTTAGAGGCAGAACTGACACATTTAAGGAAGTTCTGTTTAATTTTTAAAAACAGCTATATTGCAACCAGTGAAAGCTGGGTTCCCTTCTCTATGCCATCATGCTACAGGGATACTTAACTGGTAAAATTCATAATTTTTATTCAAATAACTGGTTACAGTTAAGTAGGAGTGAAACCAATTTTATGCAGGTTTTTTGGGACAAGCCTATTATGTGGTGAAATGGTATAGAAAATCATTTGGTTTGCTGTAAGCTTTGATGTGCAACAGAATATGTTTATTGTGACAGTCTAATTTCTAACTTATTCTGTGTAACCCATGGAGGCCTTGCAGTTCTGCTTTCCATGTTGCATGTGGTAACAGTCTGATAATTAGAGGTGGAATGAGCATATCAAAAAATCATATTTTTAAATGAAAAATTTTGAAGCTTTTTCATTTCAATTTACTACACTTTTCTCAAAACATAAATGTTGAAGTACTGGAGAGATTTTTGGCTGTCTTATAAATGAAAAGAAATATAAAATTATATATTCTTTATGTATCTATATATTGAAATGTAATAAAATGCAGTTCTTGTGGATGAGACATTTAGATTAAACATTTCAAAAAAAAGCTACAAAAAGTCATGGTGGTGGTGGTTGCTTAGTTTGGGGGTTTTTTTGAGAAAAGGTAGGCAAGTCATCTTTTTTCATAAAGATGAAAGACTTAGAACTTAATTGAAATACTATTGAATTGAAATAAAAATATGCAAATTAACAAAAACACAAAAGAAAACAAAACTACTAACAAACACAAATCCCCTAGCTCTGTCATCTCCAGGTTTAAGCACATTGTTGTATTTGCCAGAAAAACGGCAAAGGGCAGCTAGGGAAAATATAGAACACATGAAAATGTATGGAGTATCATCTTGCTCCATTAAAAGTGATTCAGACACCTTACCTGCCACAGAAGCTCATCACAGACTATAAGTGAAAGAAAGGCAAAAAACCTGATTCCAGTCTGTGTTGACTTGGAGCTACCTGTATTCTTCAACTCATCTCCATCCAGTCGTGTCTAATAGGAATGCAGAGCTATGGCCCGGCCCATAAAATTCCAGAATACAGAGGTCTTCCTGGTATTTCAAGAAAAATAAATTAATAAATGAGTATCTTATCTCATCCTAGGTGTCTGGAACATCAGGAGTGTTTCCTTGATGTACAAGCTCATATGCTTAGTACCTCTTGGAATATTTCTTGGAAGGCAGGAGAAAGAGGTCTCCTCACTTATCTGTAGCCACACCCCCTGTTGACATTTTTTATCACTAAAAACACTTTGATGCTTCATAATATTTTAAGGACAAAGTGTAGGTACTGTTTTTGGGACTTTAATGACTTCTGGTACTGCACACAGGGCTCGTGAGACATCAGTTTTTATCAAATAATTTTAAAATAATAATTTATATTCATATATATGTTTTCCTTTTGTCCTGGTGCCACTAGGAACCTTATTCCTGCCTGTCGAGCTAGCTCAGGCACCACGGCTTGCAGTGGGTATGGCCGGCGAACAACACAGGCTGGGCCGATCCCGTGGGTCTTGGTTCCAACGAGTTACTAGGATGGTGTTGGAGGATTACAGATGATGGCAGAGGAAAGAAGGAAGGAGCCAGCAAAGTAAATCCAAAGGAGTTTATTGGAGATCAATGAGAGACCTCCTCATCACCTGGAGACCGCTCAGGCTAAGCTGATTCTGGTTCTGTGACAGCCTGTTTTATTAGGGGGAGGTGCAAGGGGTGGTGAGGAAGAAGCAACCAATGGGAATCAGCTTGGGCGTGGATAAGGAGGTGAGAGAAAAACACAGGGACCATTCATAGTGAAGAGGGGGGAACATTCCCTGGACCTGACTTATCACTGGACACTCTCTACAGAACTTTCTAGTCCTGAGGCAGGGCCCTGGGCTGATAGGCAGGCTCCAAGGAGGGAGGGGAAAGGGATTGACACATAACTGAGGTTATGGGAATTCCAGGGACAAACCATTGGGGAATGACAACCAGGGGTACATGGAACAAAACACCATACAACAAACTCATATAAACTTTCTGTAAATATAAATGAACACATGACTGCACCACTACATCTCCTCCTTTTCTTTATAGCAAGAGGAGAACAGGAACGGGGGTGGCAAATATTCTGAATCAGGGTACAGCTCCGCAAACCCGTGTTGGTTTGTCAGCCACTCCTACGGGAGATGGTGATGCTCCTCTGCACTGGCCATGTCCTCCAACTCATACTCTTCTGGAGCACTGGGGGCGGTGACATGATTGACAGAGGGTGGAGAGGTGGCACTTGAAATCAGCTTTCTAACCATTTGTCTGATAAGTCCAAAGGTGATTAATGCAACAATGATAACAAATAAGATTAATAAACGAGTTCTTAAAATGGAGCTCGCCCAGCTTGAGATTCCCCATCCCTGGAAATGTCCACTGAACCAGTCTCCTGTCTCTTTTCTGATGTCGGTGATCATTCCTTGCATTCGGCTTTGGAGGTCAGTTTGAAACAACACAACCCCTCAAACTCCTCGCACCTGTGGCCGTGGAGTAGCAGCAGATAGTCAATGGCAGCCCGATTCTGTAAAGTCGCCTGTCTTGTTACTTCCTCGTCAGTGAGGAGGTCAGCCAAGGCATTGGAGCTTAAATTTGCTTGTTAAGCTACCCAACACTCTAAATGTTCCAATTTTCCTAGGGCCTTTGCAACTGAGACCCATGGGAGGAAGACAGTGGTTGCGACAACTTTGCTTTGCTCCAATGAATAATTTCCGAGTTGCAGTCATCCTTTAATTTAGTGAGACCGAGGTCTCTTTTTTGCCTAGCCAATTGGGTCGAATTCTTTGCTTTCCAGATTGCAACTTGGGTTCTGTTGGGAGTAAACAACCCAAGCCGGCCAAGAGTACTTGGATCTCCTGTGAGATGAGAAGGAATGCCAGCCCAAGCTTGGTCACCACAAATAAGGAAGAAACCATGGAACAGGGCTAAGGGCTCATACTGTTTTGTGGAGGCCATGTTCAAATGGGCGACCTTGTTGCACCACACCCCCACAAGGAATTGATCTTCGGTTTGAGAGACCTTGATGAATAATTTGTCTTGTTCTTTCAGGGGCACAAACATAAACTGAACGCAAATGGGAGTGGAAGATGAGCCGAGGAGCTCCAGTTCTGTCGGCTCCATCTCCACATAGGTCAAGTGGATTATGTATTTATTCCATAGAATAAAGGGATTATGAATGGATAACTCAAGGTCTCGGGAAACAAAAGGGCCTTAAGGCTGGTGACCGGGGTTCTTTGGGCCTTTGTCATCAGGATTCCCGGCTATGTTGTTATCCTGCCAAACTCTGATGAGCCATTGGGGTAGCTCATCAGCTTTTGCCAGGATTCCCACAAGACAGGACAACATCAGGTTGTTGGCTGAGGTGGAGGAGAGACAAATGTGGTCTTGACCCATGGCTTTCGCCAGGGTCACCCATACGTTTGCCTGGGGCTGTGGAACAATCCAAACGTGGATCTGGGAGACGACCAGGAACAGTGACATGAAGTTGATGGCCATTGGAAACGGGGCTCAGATCTGGGCTTGATCCAGAGCAACTGAAAGAAACTTGAAACCAAAACATAGTTTTCTATGTGGGGATTGGGGGAAAGGGGAGTTCCTCCCACAGAGCCTCCTCCTTATGCTTTCTGCGCCAAGGAGCTTCCGCAACAGGAGGTATTTCATGGTTCTTTTCTGGACACTTTGGAAGTAGGGCCTCACCCACTTAGCTGGAATCCATTTCAGGCCAGTGGGGGTGGATACACAAACATACCCATGTCCCCATGTGACGGAGAGTCTTCTCAGAAGAAGGATCCCTGGTAGGAATGGCCTGCGCTACAATTTGTCCTCTAGGGAGGAATGTAGGTGGGTGGGAGCAGCGCAGCCAGAAAATGAGGTCTTTGGGATTGATAGAGAGTTTCCCTGGAAGGACCTCAATCTCCTGCGGAGTGTGTTTGCAATCCCTGACAATGAGGAACTTACCTTCAATCTGCGGCCATTTCCCCAACTCACCTGGGTCAACAGCAACGAAGTGCCAATCACAGTCATTTAAGATCAAAGGCTTGGTCAGCTGCAACCTGTATGGTTCATGAGGAGAAGTTATCAAAATCGATTTGGTAAGGTCACATTCAGGTATTTTTGTCCAATCCGGTGCAGTGTCCTTATTTTTCTCCCCTTCCCCATTGTCCTACCCAATTGGTCCACCCAATTTCTGTCCTGGCAGAGGGTGGACCCGCGTTCCCCATCTAGTTTTTTTGAAATCTGGGTTTAAAGTCAACCTCCCTGTGTTGTCCCTTGTCCTCCCTGTTTTTTGTTTTTAAAGTCCTCGAATTCCTGTTTAAGTGGACAGTTGTCCAATGTCCAGACTTCCCGCATAACATGCATGGTTTGTCTTGAGGGGAAAAATGCTGTTCTGCCAGGCACGGCGTTTGGTTGAAGCAGCGGATCAGCGGTGGTTCTGTCAGGTGGTGCAGCTCGCAGTGGTTGTGACAGTCTGGGTAGATGTCTTACAGGAGGGGCCATGAACGGAACCTTCACCTGGCAAACTTGGAGCATTGATCTGAGGGTCCTAGGGGGGGTCTAGAGGTAGACTGAGAATCGCAGCACAGCACTGTTCATTTGCATTTATGAAAGCAATCTCATCTAAGATGCCCTCCCCAGCCTGTTCTGTTTTAACTTGCAATTCAATCGCGCACATGAGTTTCTCAACAAAATCAACAAAGGGTTCTGTCGGGCCTTGTCAAATCTGGGTGTAGGGTGGAAGTGGACTGATGGCTGCAGGTCAAAAAATGCCTTGGTTGCTAACTCCTTGACAACTTCAAGGGCCGGGACAAGGATAATAGAAGCTTGGGTGGAGGCCGAGGCCCACTAACCTTCTCCACAGAGATGTTCAGCAGTCAGGGCATTGCCCTGCTTTTCCACTGCTGTTTTGGGATTTTGGAGAAGGTTAGGGAGCGCATCCCTGAGCAGTTGTCTCCATCTCCATGCCTCCTCCCAGAGCTTGAACTCTATGGAGGTCATGAGGCATGAACACAACTGCCTAAGATCGGCTGGGATGGCAACAACCCCTGCGAGATCAGCCGTGAGGAGATCCCAGAAGTAGGGACTCTCCCTGTTGTACTCTTTGTGTGCCTTGCAGAGATCCTTGATTATCGTTTGAGAGAAAGGATGCCAATTAGGGTGGGAAATGTGGCCTCCTTTGGATCTCCTGAAGGACACAGGGGCAAGCGTGGGAATTGGGTTGGGGCTTTGACTTCCAGGTTCTGGCTCGTCCTCTCCCAAGTCCCTATGGTGGGAACCAGAAGGGGGAATGTGGGCACTGTAACTGCAAGATGGCTGCCTTCTGGTGAGGGGTGTGGTCTGGGGAGCCGATGACTTCACCTCAGGGGTGTGTCGGTGGGCAGGGTGGCTGGGTGGGGTTTTGGGAGAAGGCAGGGAGAAGACACCATGAGAAGTGGGAGGAGTTGGGGATAGGAAGGGGTTACAGAGATGAAAGGGATTTTGGGAAGAAGAAGGGAAGGACAGAGGACGACTGCGCCATGTGGTCACCTCCATTTTGTGTCCAGGGGGAGCTGACGCCATTTTGTGATACTTCAGGCTCTGCAAAACTGAAGTGAACTCTGGGTTTCCAAACTGGGAAAGATGGGAATGGGTGAGGTTCTCGGACTGCCTGGCCAGGGCCGTCCGAGAAATCCCAAGCAATCAGGCCAAGACTGCTTGGGTGAGAGGATCAGGGGACCAGCAGAGAGCCTGAGCTAGCAGACCTTTTGCGTGCTGCTTCCTTTAGAATCCCCTTTTGTCAGGTAGAGGGATTGGAACTGGGGCGAGAGGAAACTGGGGAAGGTCTTCCACAACTTGGTTGTTTCTCCATTCCCGAATTTTTTAAAGCAGCAGTTTTAAGCTGCAAAACCAAATAGCAAATTTAGAAGCTCTCTCTCCCCCTGCCTTACCTAATTCCAAAATTTTGTTTTCCACAGCGCACCAAAATTGTGCGCTGCACATTGAAGTAGAGGACATTTGAGGGAAATGGAAGAACAGCCATCTGACAAACCTTTTCAAGCAGCCCTTAGAATACCTAACTTGAGCAACTTGTAAAATGTCAACCAAACCATAAAACACTTCTTTCTGTGCTGCAGAGAGCCTAGCACTCATTTCGGCTCTGATGTTAACTGCAGCACACTCACAGGACCGAGGATAAACAAGATAGTCAAACTCAAACCAAACACAGACCTTAAAACCAAGGGGAGCTGTTCTCCAAACCCTGGGTGCCGTGGAAAACCTAAGCTGGCTGGCAGCAAAGCCAATGCCCAATTGCTGTGCCCAACTATCAGGGGCTGTCAGCCACACGAACATCACCATGCAAATTAAAACCAGGACAAACCACAGAAAGAACTAAAGAACACCAGAGGGAAGGCCAGAGGGGGCCAACACCCAATTCCTTGGGGCTGCACAGCCTTGGTGACCTGAGTGCACAGCAAGAGCCACCACCCAACTCCACTCTGGGAGACCAAAATCCAGCACCTCCAAAGTGTCCCCAAAGGGGTGCAGAGGGAACTCGCCAAACTCCAGTGTGAATGGGAAAACTCTGTCCTTGGAACATCCACCTGAGGAGGACCTCTTCTGGTGCTGGAGGGTCTGTCCTCCTCGTCTGTTGGGAGCGCACTTTCCACGAAGGAAGCTGCTGCGACTGAGAGTAAGATGACATCCAGGGACGCTGTGCAGACCCAGAGCTCAAAGCACCAGTGCACCAATCATCTCTGTGAAGTCCGATGATTCCTTGAAGGGCGATTCCTCAAAGAGTCCTACATTGGGCACCAGGCTGTTGTGGTGCCACTAGGAACCTTATTCCTGCCTGTCGAGCTAGCTCAGGCACCACAGGTATGGCCAGCGAGCAACGCAGGCCGGGCCGATCCCGTGGGTCTTGGTTCCAACGAGTTATTAGGACGGTGTTGGAGGATTGCAGTTGATAGCAGAGGAAAGAAGGAAGGAGCCACCAAAATAAATCCAAAGGAGTTTATTGGAGATCAATGAGAGACCTCCTCATCACCTGGAGACCGCTCAGGCTAAGCTGATTCTGGTTCTGTGACAGCCTGTTTTGTTAGGGGGAGGTGCAAGGGGTGGTGAGGAAGAAGCAACCAATGGGAATCAGCCTGGGCGTGGATAAGGAGGTGAGAGAAAAACATAGGGACCATTCATAGTGAAGAGGGGGGAACATTCCCTGGACCTGACTTATCACTGGACACTCTCTACAGAACTTTCTAGTCCTGAGGCAGGGCCCTGGGCTGATAGGCAGGCTCCAAGGAGGGAGGGGAAAGGGATTGACACATAACTGAGGTTATGGGAATTCCAGGGACAAACCATTGGGGAATGACAACCAGGGGTACATGGAACAAAACACCATACAACAAACTCATATAAACTTTCTGTAAATATAAATGAACACAAGACTGCACCACTACATCCTTTAATTTGCTTTTGGGAATATATGTATTTAACCTGTAAGCATGCTGTTTCACTTGCAGAAAAACATTTTCTTTCAATTCTTGTTGACTTGGCCAGGCAATGACAACCTGGAACATGATAATCCAGTTTGTGTTTGCTCCCTGTATTATGGATCCTTTCGAGTTCACAGAAGACTGTTTTTTTTTTCTTTTGGTTTTTTTCCCTCTTCTATACAGAGGCTTTGTTGTCCATAAGAATGAACCTTTGCTTTGCTGGTAAATACAAAAGCATGACCTATAAGAATCTTTATCTCTCTCCTTTTATTTTATTGACAAACTTAGGGGCACTCCATCTACTGTGAAACAGGAATTTGCATAAATCAGAAAGCAGAGAATAATACTTTTCTTTTTGCTATTCCTACAAATTAAATGTCTACAAATAAGCTCCAAACCCTGCTATGATCCAGAGAGGTGATCAAAGAGCAGAAAAATAAAGGGCTGAAAATTAAGGCTTCCTTGGCCTTATGTAGTCCTGGGCAGTAGTAGTATCAATTCTGTTAATTTCTTTATTTGTTTGGAGGTTTTTTTGTAGGATAGAATTTTATTTGCTGAATTTGAAAAAGGAAATTAAATTCAAACTAGAAAATTACTGAATGAAGCAATAGTTTTCATTCCTACTATGCTTTCATTTTCTCTTGTGTAAGTCTTTATATAATTGAACATTATCTAAAAATCCTTTCTGAAAATTGTTACATACTTTAATGGGAGCAAAAATAATACTTTTCTGCAGAAGTAAAAGTCTTTCATAATAAAAACAAACAAAAGCCAGCCCATTTAAAGTATATAGAATTTAGTAGCAAATTAAACCTTTCTGTATGTAATAGAACTTATCTCTTCTATAAAATTCTTCAAATATACTTACGAAATTAGTATCATTCTTCTTTCCTTCATTGAAACATTATTTTATTATAAATAAAATATACCTTAAACCACACACAAAACTATCTGAGAGAATGTGCCTGCATAAGAGAAAAACAGGTAACCCATGTGAAAAGTATTGTAGTCAGATAGTGAGCTATAAAATTCTTGAATTAAGAGAAAAAAATCTACAATAAGAGTTTATTACTTTTATTACACTCTGTGGCCTCATAATTTTATACACAATTTGAGTTCCATATTCTCATTTACATTAAAGTTCCTACAGGTATTTCATAATGTTATAGCAAAGGTTTTTTTGGTGTACCACAAAAGTTATGAAAATACGCTTAATGCAAATCAGATTATAAATATTTCAGATTGTCTTTCAACAGGACCCTGTGGATTTCACACTCATAAGATTACCTACAACATTTTTACGTGAAGGAGAGGACGAACCCTATTTGCTGCTAACATCTCACAAAACAGAGGTGACTATGGTGCTAATACAGAAAACACATTAAAGAATTTGCCCCATTTTAACAGTTAACCACCCAAAAATAACGTGTGAGAATTATCTCCAGAGTTCAGATGCCTGTGTGTAAGCTAGATGCTTAATTTCCCATAATAATATATATTTTATTTGACTTGTTAACAGTACAAAATTATTTTCTTCACACGCCTTCATGATTTCTCTTGTCCACCTCCTGGGTTGGATGTTGAACACTATTGGTGGAGAGAAGGATGTCTGACCTCCAGCTGCTAATTTAAAAGTGCAAGTCACCCTTAGGCCCTGTGCAGTCCTTGTCAGCTTCAGGCATGCCTCTTGGATACTTACATGTATCTATTAAAAAAAAAGACAAAAGAAATGCGCAAAATTTGCATTGCTGATAAACAAAACCACCAAAAACACCAAAACCAACCAACCAAACAAAAAAACCCACAAACCAACAACAACAACAAAAAAAAAACCAACCAAAAAACAAACAAAACCAACAACAAAAAAAATTTAAATCTTTTGTTTTGATGAAAGGATTCATTGTTGTATTTTCCTGGTGTCTTGGGTTGCAATATGTAACCAAAAATGTGTGTTCTATTTTCCATCTGTTGAAACCGGTGGGGAGGTGTTTTTCTTTATCTCTTATATGAGCCATTCCTCATAACTCTAGGGGGGAAGGGAAAGGGGCCGGTGTCTTCTGTTAATGGGCCAGCTATTAAAACCAGGTGGGGCAGTGTTTCTTTATCTCTTCCATGACCCATCCTCCCTTCAGGGGGATATCTGCTGCTAATGGGCCATTAAGGCTCACCACATTGATACAATTACATCATCCCATTGTGAGATGCTCCACTCAGTGCGAGGAGCCAACCGTTCCTACCTAGATAAAAACTAAGAGTCAGAAACACCAGGGCAGCCTGCTTTCCATTGGATTCCCAGAGAAAGACTGGATCCATCTTGCCACCACTGGACCCTTCTACAGGGTCATCTCTACTCCACAGAACCACATCTGTTACTTCAAGAGACTTTTTTTGGACTGCTCCCAACACCCTGACTAACAGGGTGTCAGGTTGTACTCTGACTGTCAGTGTTTCTAGGATTTTTTGTTTGTTTGCCTGTTTTTTGTACTACTACATTTGTGTTTTTAATATTCCTAGTAAAGAACTGTTATTCCTATTCCCCTATCTTTGCCTGAAAGTTCCCTTAATTCAAAATTAAAATAATTTGTCGGGAGGGGAGTTACATTTCTCCATTCCAAGGGAAGCTCCAACTTTCCCTGGCAGACACCTGTCTTTCCAAACCAAAACACCTGAATATTTAAAGACTACAAGAATGTAAATCCATACACCCTCCAGCAGTCAGGCCCATACACCCGTACATTGCCCAGGAATATAATTCACATTCAGAGAGAGAGATGGCCATGAGTGTTTGCAAAGGTAACAAGGACAGAGGGTGGCACTGCTGTTTTCCTCAAGGAAAGATTATCATCAGTGCAAATTTTTCTCCTCATAAGAAAACCCAGGAAACAAAGGTATCAACACAGAAAAAACAGAGATAGAAAAAGTAAAAAAAAAAAAAAACTACATTAAAAAAAAAATCCCTTCAAACACCTCGCAAGCCAGCAAAAGTTAAACACACAAAAAATGAACGTATAATTGTCTCCGTCCCCTCAAAACCCAACCAAACTAACAAAAAAAACAACCAATCAAAACAAATACAAACACAAAACTCTGCACAAAAACAAACAAACAAACAAAAACAAAATGAGTCTCATCTTAAAAGAAACACCAGAGGAAATCTTAGGAAAGAAAACTATTCTGGGACTATACTAGATACTGAGAGGCAGGAAAGGAATAACACTTGTCTAATCTACGACCATTTAGACTGTGAGATGCTGAGATTTTCTCCTACCTATTAAGGAATTCTAAACCTTTGTGCCATTTTTTTTGTCCCGGAAACGGTCTTTAGCCACATGTAATGAGAACTGAATTTCCTCACTTGTCTCAGTTTCAGAAGTGCAGTTTCATAAAGCAACTGAATCCCTAACAAAATCCAGGGAATACTGCAGTCTTGTCCAACCTGAGCCAGGTAATTTTTCTCTCTTTCACACTGCTGATCAGCTGAAAAAGCCATGATAGGGGACTCTGTCTAAAAGTGCCTATTTACGCTCAGTAATCAGCCCCTAATTCAGAAGCTGGACAGATAAAGATAATCAAAGTATAAAACACCTGGTGTAACTGGAGCTTAAAAATGTCTTCTACAACCTGTACATTTTGTGGTATATGCATTTTCTTTCATCTCCATGCCACAAGTCATTGCTCAAAGGGGTAATTTGTCTGCATGAAAAGCTGTGGTTAAATCCCTCCTTTCTTTCTTTTACTTCCCCCCCCCACCCCCGCCGCCCACCTCTCTCAGCTTGTATCTGTACACTGCATCTTCATGGAACAAACATTTATACTTATTGTCTGATAGAAATATAACTTATTATTTTAGATACTGAAATAGTAGGATGTGCACCTCTAATTGCATTTCCTATCTTTCCATGAAAAGAAAATGTAGATAAGGAAAACAGCTGAAGTCTTCAGGTGATTTCAAAGAAATAAAAAGTTCCAGTGCAAATCACTGGGACACAGGGAATGATGTGCAGCAAATATTTAAAAGGTTCCCACTCAGAGAAACTAATCCATTGCTTCTATTGTGGAAAATGCTCAGATCAACCTGCAGAGCAATAGTTCTAATTTTTGCATCAAGTTCCCTGGCTCTAATTCACTGTTTGCTGACAAGCATCTTTTGATGACAACTATGGGCCAAGTGTAGCTGACAAGAAGTATGTCATTCTCACTAGCAAAAAACACCAACTTTATTCAGAGATGAAGAGATCCTTTCAGCAAGGGGCTGGACACAGTCAGAAGGTGTTGTACTATTGGCACCCAGGAAATGAAAATCAGGTTGACAGCTGTGACATGTGAGAAGAAAACAGGTGAGTCCAAGCAAATAGGTGTAAAATGGTGGGGTGCCAAGCTCTCCAGGAAAGTGAAATCAGAATTAAAAGTGTGAATATCTTTGGGGTTCTATGTCCAACCTGCCAATCTCACTTGTCTGACAGTGGACTGATGGCTCATGTCCTTGTGCGTGGGCTCTTTGTAGAACATAAGAGAAGATCTTACATATTGCATAATTTTATAGGGAAGGGAATTTGTACCACAGGCCAGGAAGGTACTTCCTGGATCACAGATCAGAGGCAAGCAGAGCCAATAGAATATTAATGTTTTCTCCTCCACCATTAATCTAAAAGTCACAAAATTATCTCTTATAATGCAAATCAAGAATAAAGTCACTCTAATTTTCCACTAATCTTAGGTGAAATTTGGCTTCTTCAATATCCCATTTTAAAGTATGCGGAAGTGGAACTCTTTGGAAAACCTGGCAGTGGTCTACGTCTCTTTACTAGTACTTCTGGCTGAGTTAACAGCTTGAAAATGTATTGTAATCTGCATAAAAATGGAGTTTGCTAACTGATTTGGAATAATCAGGTCTCACTGTAATTCCTTTTGGTATCCTCATTTGAACAGCACATCAATCACGATGACCTCTTTTGATAATAATGTTACCGTAATATCTAGTTTCATATTAATTCCATTGTAATTTAGTGGGCATTCATTCTAACAGTAATTCCTATGGAATTGCATCTGACATTCCCATGAATACCAAAATAACTCAACATGATAAATGTTATTACATTGAATACCAAAGGAGGAGATAATGATTTGCCATTTATAATAAAATGTTGCCGGCAAAATATCAGTGGACATTACTGCCTGGCATTAAGGATGTTCCTGTGTAAATCTGTTCACATCCAACCACATTCCAAATGTCTCCTCTGTGTGCCAACACGAGCTTGAGAGTTGCTCACACAACTTTTTTTCAGACTCAAGATACCTGTGGTTTATCATCCTCCACCAAACCCATTCTATCAGGGATCCCTATCACACTGAATCCCACAAGCCAAACCTCAGCAGCCTGTCAATAGGAAAAGCCTAAAAGAGTGCAGAGATGGCTTCCAGCAGTGCTTGTGCCAAGATGCTTCCTGATATCCTCATTTCTCATTAGTGTTAAATTAGTCTCTCCATGCAATAGTAAGAGCTACTCAGCTCTTTGGCAGCTCTGCCTGTCAGATGAGGCACAGACATGAGCTCTTGTTCTTGTTTAGTATGCATGTATACATAAAAACATTTACATATTTTAATATATTCATATATAATAAGAATATTTTAATATGTAAATGTATATCTGTGCCCAGTGCCTATACATCTCAGTTGACATATATATAGCTTAGAGAGGCAGAGCGGGTGAGAAAGGTGATTGTCAGCACAATCTTGCAGAACAAATGAGGCATAATTTGTTCTCAGCTTTTAGACACACCATCATTCTTTAGGAAATAAGCCTGGCTAAACCAGAGTACAGGTATCCCTCACTTGTCTGGATAATAACCCCAGGCCATTAGGGGCCATTTCCAGGGTTCATGACATCCTAAGAGTGAGATTAAAGAGAAACTGGTGCCTCAGGCTTTGCAAAGCTTCATGCCTTCTGTTTCTACAATGGCTTCTTGTGAGACTCACTGCAGCCTTTACATCTTATAAAGAGAAAAACTGCAGAAAACTCAGTATATGTTCTGTTGCCAGCATTTATGCAACTAATAGCTGGCATATGTATGATTTGGGAGGTATTTAAAGAACACAATGTTGTGCATTTCTGTTAGAAGTACCAATTAAGCCTAAGGTTCAGATGAATTATTTTTTGCTATTTTTTTCCCATGGCCCCCATCAGGAATGCTATAGCAAGTCCAATTAGTTGGGAGGTGTTTCCCCAGTACGTTGTTCAGTCTGGGCCGTCCAGCAGCAGTAGGATTTGTAATCCTGAATCTCCTATAGATCCTACAACAGCAGTGCAGGCTCAGTATCACCTCCATCAAGCCAACAATGCCTAAAGGGGTGGAGACAGGAAACAATTTTATTTTAGTTTTTTCTGTTAACCACCAGCATCTGTTTCCAGATATTCTGGGTATTTAGTTGACTAAGAGATTCGCACAATTCTCTCTAAACTGCAACTTGATGTTTCTTTTTGCTGCAATTTCTTTGCAGCTGAGTGGAAATAAACTCAACAATAGACAGTCCCTTCCCATTTAATTCCTGCACAAGTCCACTTTTACGCACATTCTGCATATATTGATTACTCTCATTGAGAGTGAACATATTAAGAAACTAGAAAAAAAAAAGAAAACACAACAAAACCACAAAAAGAACTCTGCATTTCCCCTCATCCTTCAGACAGCCACAGTCTTCATTTGTACCTCTAAGTGGGAATTCCTTTCTCCAACAAGCAATCACTGTGTGATGCACCTTAAGGAATAGCCATTCATGAAGACACCAATATCATTCTCAGGTATTTAACTCAGTTTTAAAAAATATCAAAGAGAACAGGTACCGGGAGTAACCCCAAGAAGGAGCCTGAAGAGATAGAAGAAGGTTTATCAATGCAACACTGAAAGTGTTCAAGCCTTAAGCAGCTTGTGCTTGAGAGGCAGCAGGATGGAAAGGGGAGAGGTGTGGAGCAGGGGTGCTGCCAGAGCCATGGCTTACCAAGCTCATAAACTCTGTCAGCACATATAAGTGTACATACTTCTGCTAGGCTTTTGTGCCCTGCTGACACAGCATACAATCTTCATCTCAGACTGCTGAAGTGTCAGGTGTTCTTCCAAAAGCAAGAGATATTTCCATTCACTCCAGATCTTCTTCCAGTCTAACTGATATAAAACAGGTCATTAAAAGGAGAGTATCTTGGATGTTGGTTAATAATTGTTGTAATGCAACCTAATATTCCACTGCTAGGCAAATACCAGCATCAAACAGACAGATTGGCATATGCTTGTTTGTTTCACAGTACTCTATAATCTAATGACAAAATCCTAAAAGAAATTCTGAAGCTCCTTATCAGATGATGATTCAGCACAACACTAAGTGCTGCTCAAAGTCAACGCCAGAAGTCTTCCCACCAGTAAAGAAAGCCTACAAATTTCTTTTCAAGTACATAGATGCATATTTCACCTCAAAATCATAACTTTTTTTTTTTTCTGCAGGAATGCTGAATCCTTTCTGTTTTCTGCTATTCAGCTCTTTTATTTTTCTGCTGGCTGCAAACTGAAAACTTAAAAAATTAATTTAAAAATTAATTTTGTAATAATTTAATGAAAAATATTTCACTATCTTTATTAATGAAGATACTCATATGCACAAAGAAAATGAGCAGTCCCACAGGAACTTTTTATGATTTTGATCAATGCAAACAGAACCAATCTGTGTTCAGTAATGAAGTGTGGCTCATAATAATGCTGATCAGTGTACAGAAAGGGGCTGAAACAGCCAGAGAAGGGCTGAAAGTTGTAAAATCCAATCTACAAGCACACTCTGGCACTGAATTGACATGGCTTTCCATTCTGTGTAGCCCAAGGCTGGGTTTTGTGCTTGTGTGCACCATTTGACTTGCACATGAACCTAAGAAGTGAATGTGAACTGTTAATAATGCTTACACTGTGTTTGTGATTTTTTTTTTAGCTCTTTCTCACAGTGGTGGTCTGCACTTCTTGCGTAGAGTTAAGCACTGTTAGCTGTAAATTAGCAAGCTAGCACACAATTCAGCTGTAAAGCATGCAGGAGAATGAATATAGATCAGTCAAGTCAGCTATTTACAGAGTTTTTGCCTTAGAGATATGTTTTACTGTCTGTGCTGTGGAGATACAGAGTAAAAATGATTTTTATTCTTGACAGTATAAAAGTATGGTAGACTGTAATTATGACAACATTTCAGAGAAGTCCAAACTCTGGTCTCTCTCCTACACATACACACCGAATGAAACTTTTCCTAACTCACTGAAATTCTTCTTTTTGTTCTGGGTATAAAGTAAAAATAAATGCCTTCTTGATAAAAGCTGGCAAGTGCAATTAATAAAAGAGTGCAGGAAATTATGAACACTACTGCAGCACTGGAAACTGAGTCATAGCTTCAGATGATGACCATGTAATTTAATTGTTATGTTTAAACTAAAGCAGTAGCTGCCCACAAGAGGTTTTTACCCTTCCTGGCAGATGAAGACACAAACTAACACACTAAGAAACAAAGAAAACAGACAGAACAGTAGTAGTCAATTTTTCACTGTGTGCATATAGGTATGTTTTAAAGTAAAAGGTGTCATACAATTTTGAATGTAGGACATCCTGATGCTGAACCATTGTGTGTCTATTCAAGACGTTGGCAAATGCCCTGTGATTCCCAACAGTTAATGGGCGGATAGGTACACTGTGATTTCTATTTCCCTAATTTCAAAATCAGAGAAACATATGCAATGTGATTTGGGCGTTATTGTTACTACTACTACTACTATTACTACTACTACTACTACTACGACGACGACAACGACGACGACTAATACAACAACTATTGCTGCATCCAAGGCAATCAGACCACAAGGCTGAGGGAGGTGGTTCTCCCTGTCTTGTTAAGGTGAGACCCAGCCTGTCTGGGATGCCAGAACAGGAAGGACCTGGACGTTTTGGACAGAGTCCTGAGGAGGCTACCAAGATGGTCAGAGGGATGGAGCACCTCTGCTGTAGGGAAAAGCTGAGAGAATTCAGATTGTTCAGCTTGGAAAAGATAAGGCTTTGAAGTGATTTAACTGCAGCCTTCCAGTACCTGAAAAGGGTCTATATAAAAGATGGGCAGAGACTATCTACAGGGCCTGGAGTGACAGGGAAAGGAAGAATGGGTCCAAAGGGAAACAGAGCAGCTTCAGACTAGGTATTTAAAAAACTTCTTCAATATGAAGGTGGTGCAGCCCTGGCACAGGTTGCCCAGAGAAGCTGTGGCTGCCCCATCACTGGAAGTGTCCAAGGCCAGGTTGGATTGGGTTCTGGACCAATCTGTTCTGTGGAAGCTGTCCCTGCCACGGCAAGGGTTGGAACTAGATGAACTTTAAGGACCCTTCCAACCAAGGCTATTCTGTGATTCTTTAAACCTATGATTTAAAAGTCTGATTATTCTGTGTCTAATTGTTTTCAGCAGCTACCATGCATCAGGTGTTGTGCAGAAAGATGCAGAAAAAGCAACTGTGGAAAGATCTATTACCAAAGTATAACTATACCATTTTATTTCATTTTTTCTTTCATTTTTTCATTTTGTCTATAAGTACCTCTACAAGGTATGAGACTTTGGTTTGATCCACTCCTGTAAAGTAATTTTAGTACCATTTGCTCACTCTGTGAAAAACAAAATTTAATGGAAACACTTTATAATGTGGATGGATAGTTACAAAATTTCTTCTCAAATGCCTTCTAGATTGGGTGGCGGGGGGGAAGGAGAAATTTGCATTTTCTTGTTTGAGGTTTTTTTTTCACTGTTAATAATGAAATACTGTTTTGCCCAGCATGAGTACTTTTTAGACTTCAAAGAAGTCTTTGGCTAGATAGCAACTGTCAAGATGCAGAGAAAACAAAAAACAGACACCAAAGAGATGGTGAGAAATAAATAACGTGAAAAGTAAGCAATGTAACACTGGATAGCTCCTTCACTTATTTTATGTGAATCATTCATTTTAGCTGATTTTGCTCCCTGTATTTTGGATTTTGCATTTGTTTGTTTGTTTTCTAATGCTTGTTAAATTCTGAACATTTTGCCTAACTATGGCAGCAGAACAGGCTGTGCCACACAGCTGAGATGAATGTGGTATGAGTTGCTTCCCATAAATTAAACTCTTGTCCTTAGTTAATCAGTTACAACAGGTCTTGGATGAAGAAACTCAATGCTGTCTGACACTTCCCAATTTCAGTGCCAAGTGACACACCTCAAGCCCACCCCTAAAAAGTGTCGTGCAAAAGGAAATTGCAAGCAGGCACTGCAGAGCCCAAAAAAACAGCAGAAAGCAAGATGAAAGCAATGACAAATCTCATTAATCAAGTTGCTGAGCTTAATACATAAAGGTTCAGAGATACCTGGTGGTATCAGTTGTCCTAAAAAGTTTGAACCATCTGTTAACGTTGATAAATATGAGAGTAAAATTCCCTAATAAACAGAAAAGCAACATTAGCTCTGTGAAGGCCACAACATTTAGGGGGTCCAACACCCACAAATGCAGACTTACTGCTCTGGAATAGGCCCCCAGAGCCTCCTTTTACAAAGTGGGACAAAGCTCCCACAAACCTTTCACAAATACAAAATCAGATGATTTGACCCAGGGATGCCTTGCTGCTTGAGATGCCCTCCAGTGAGATGGGATCAGTTCCCTTGGAGCTGTGCCCGGTGCTTGTGTGTTGTTCTCGGGGCCTTTGTGACTCCTCCATGTGTGTGGTGCTGAGAAGGACTTGTTGATTCTGGGGGATGAAAGGCTGGACACGAGGCAGCTGTGGGCACCCACAGCCCAGAACGCCAAGCAAATCCTGCACTGCTTCTGAAGAAACATGGGCAGCAGGTTGAGAGAGACAATTCTGCTCCTCTGACTCTGCCCTCAGAGGCCCCACCTGGAGCACTGGATCCAGGCCTGGGCGCCTCAGCGCAGGAAAGATGGGGAGCTGTTGGAGCAGGCCCACAGGAGGCTCTGGAGATGATTGTAGGCCTGCTATGAACACAGGCTGAGAGAGTAGGGTCTGCAGGAAGGCTCCTCATTGTGGCCTTCCAGCACTTGAACAGGGGCTTAGAAAGTCAGCAACTTTTGACATGGGCAGAAAGTGAAAGCACAAGGGGAACAGTTTTATATTAGAAGACATTGCATCTAAGGAAAGACCTTTAAATTTACTGTGAGAGTCCTGTAACCCAGCACAGCTTGCCCAGAGCAGCTGTGGCTGCCCCATCCAGGGAATGTTCAAGGCCAGGCAGGATGGGGCTTGCAGCAAACTGGGTTGATGGAAGGCATCCCTGCCTATGGCATGTACGGCTAGAGCTAGAGGACCCTGAAGGTCCCTTCCAACCCTGAGCATTTCATGATCTTCTGATCCTGGGTAATAACTTGTGTCGCGGGCATGGAGTCCTGACAGGAGGGGAACCTGGTGCTGTTGGGATCAGTGTCCCAGGAAGATGGAGGTGGAGCCGGAGTGCCAAAGGCAGCCTGTGCACAGCCCGTGTGAGGCACCCGGCAGCCAGGGAAGCCCGGGCCGCACCGGCCGATATTGGCCCACCGCGCCTCTTCTTTGGGGGCCCGGGCGGCTTCCAACCCTGCACGGCCCGTCGTGGAGGGAGGAGCGGGCACCATGCTCAGCGCCCGCTCGGCTCCCTCAGGCCCAGGAATGGCACAAGGCCTTCACTCGGGGCACGGCGCAGGCGGTGGAGCTGGAGGGTCCGGCCGGAACCGCTGTCCCCCTGTCCGGAACAGGGCACGGTGCCCCACGGCAACTGCAGGAGCGTACAAAGCCCCACGACACGAGCAGGGGACCGGAGGTGGGCAGCAGCGGGAGAGGCTGGAGGCGGGGCGGGACCAGCCGCCAGAACTTGAACCGGGAAAGGCTGTGGAGCACCAGTCTGAGGGGCATGGGGCAGCTCAGCCTGGGAAAAAAGCAGCTCAGGGTGGTAGAGAGGTGAAGCTCAGCTCCTTCTCCCAGGTAACAAGTGACAGGACTAGCGGAAATGGCCTCAAGTGTCACTAGGGTAGGTATAGGTTGAATAGTCAGGATTTTTTCTTCAGGGAAAGGGTTGTCAAGCATTAGAACAGGCTGGCCGGGGAAGTGGTGGAGTGACCCACATCCTCTGTGTAGTGGCCAAGGAGCGAGGGGCACTGCTATCCCCGTCAGCTCTCCCCAAGCTGAGAGATGATTGTGCCCAGGTAGTAAAAATGGGCTATGTATTTGAGATCTATCTCAGTGCATCAGAGTCTTCTAGCTGAGCTGAACAAAAGAGAAAAGAAAAAGAAAGAAAAAAGAAAAGGAAAGGAAAGGAAAGGAAAGGAAAGGAAAGGAAAGGAAAGGAAAGGAAAGGAAAGGAAAGGAAAGGAAAGGAAAGGAAAGGAAAGGAAAGGAAAGGAAAGGAAAGGAAAGGAAAGGAAAGGAAAGGAAAGGAAAGGAAAGGAAAGGAAAGGAAAGGAAAGGAAAGGAAAGGAAAGGAAAGGAAAGGAAAGGAAAGGAAAGGAAAGGAAAGGAAAGGAAAGGAAAGGAAAGGAAAGGAAAGGAAAGGAAAGGAAAGGAAAGGAAGGAAGAAAAGAAAGAAAATAACAACAACAACAAACAAGCAAACAAAAAAACCCTGCAAAAAACCAAACAAACAAAAAACCCAGAAAAAAACCAACTAGGCCCAGCAGACTGCTGGATTCCTTTTGCTGTGCTAACCAATCAAAACTTCCAGTGATGATATGTAAAAACAGATCGATTGAATTGGCATAGCTTGAGGCTACTTACAGTAGAATCATAGAATCACAGAATATCTCAAGGGAAGGCACCCATAAGGGTCTGATTTAAAACAGCTTACTCCTAAGAGGATAGTTACGGTAAACCCTGTTCCTTAGAGCATCATCCAGATGCTCCTTCAACTTGGACAGGCTTGGTATTGTGAACACTGCCCCAGAAAGCAGTCCCACAATGACACTGGGCAGTTTTTTGAGTATTCTAGGATGAATTCCGTGGGCCTCATAGACCTGTGTGCATCAAGGTAGAGGAACGAGTCTCAGGCTTGGCTGGGAATTTATCATCCCTACAATCCAAATATTCCAAGACAAGGATCCAGCATTCCCAGGACTCATCATCAGTGTTAAAGACCAGGGAAAAAAGGAAGTGTTAAATGTGCTGTGCCTTGTGAGAAGTACCTGACTTCATTAAGTAACAGACCAGTGTTCTCTCTGATCCTCCTTTTGCTGTTGACTTGTTTCTAAAAGCCCTTTTTGTTGTCCTTCCCAGCACTGGCCAGCTGGAACTCTGCAAGAGTTTTGGGCTCACAAATGTTCTCCCCATTGTGGTGAGCAGCAGATGTGTAGCCCTGCTGTGTCACCTGTTCTTGCCTCCAGTGGTCACACATTTTTCTTTGGTGCCTGGGTTCTAAAAGAAGATCGCTGCTCAGCCAAGTCAGTCTTCTCCATTTGCCATTGCCTACACCTGTGCTCTCGGGAGATGGATCTTCAAAGGTGACCAGCATTCATCCTGTAAGCTGATTCCTGTGATATATTATTCCCCTTAAAGCTTATACTGGAAATAAGATATTAGCATGTATTTCTATTATACAGGCATTCTATTACTGCAAATTTTTTGTAACTGTGTCTGTCCCATACAATGTGTTTCTATGGCATGGAGCACAAGGGACCTTGATCTTTGCTATGGCACCTTAGCATGAATCAACAGAAATAATTAATGCAGAACTTCTTCATTATCCTTTGCTTATAGTGTGTCGGTATTTCAGACTGAGAGCAGGGGAAAAATAAAAGGGGAAAAAATAGAGGACAATTTATCTTGATAGTCTCCCCTGAGTTACAGTAGAAAAAGTGTCTTTAGCAGCTGCCATATTCATATGAATTAATTGTGCAGTTTTGGTCATAATATCTCATATTTCTTTATCGTGTTCAATCTATTGTAAAAAAGGCTACACTTGCTTGTGGTGAATTTTAACATTCTCCAAAAATATACTGCATTTCAGCTACCCAAGTGTTCACCTGAAGCAGAAGACAAAACCAAAGGGGTAAGCATAGCAGATTCTGGTTCATTCTCCATGGTAGAAGAAGCAAAGCCTAATTTTCCTTCATTTTCCATCAGTCTTGTGAAAGACTGATAATAGGTTTCTCCTTCAGCTGTTTCTGGAACTTTCGTCTGAAAACTCTTTACAGATGAGCAATCCGGAGAAAGAATGATGGCCCTTTTTGCCATTTTCTGTGTCTGGACTAGTAAGTTAAAACAATCCAGGATTGTTCTCTTGCTAAGATGAACTGGAATAGGACCATCTGCTTCCATTCTATAACCTCCATTACCCTCCAAACAAGTCTAAACTCAGAGAATCACAGAATGATTTGGTTTGGAAGGGTCATTAAAGACCCTCTACTTGAAACCCCCTGCCATGGGTAGGGGCATCTTCCACTAGACCAGGTTGCTGAGAGCCCTGTTCAACCTGGTCTTGAACCTTGCAGGGATGGGACAGCCACAGCTTCCCTGTGTAACCTGTGCCAGGGAAGAATTTCTTCATAATAACCAATCTAAAACTGTTCTCTTTCAGCTTAAAAACATTCCCTCTTGTCCTTTCAGAAATGCCTATGTCTTGTCCTAAATTACAAATTGTATCCACAATTTGTGTAGCAGAGTGTGGGTTGCACGAAGGGCTCTTCCAATCTTTATCAATTGAGATTTCTCTGTTCTGGAGCTTGCCACTTCCCTTTCCCAGTTCAATAGTGTGTCAGCACTGTGGTCAAAAGCAGACTTTACATTCAAATTGGTGAATATTGGAACATTAGGCAAGCAATCGAACTCTAGATCTTGAGATCCAGATGTCTGAAGCCTTAAACCACTATTGTGAAAGAGAACTATCCATTTTCTTTTATCCCCACTGCTCTGCACATTGCAAAGCCTATGTAAGCAGAAATAGAGAAAATAGATTTTTCTTTTAAAGTATCCGTTCTACCTGTGAACTGTGCTGTTCCTAACCACCACAAATTGCACCTTGACAGATGGATGTACACTACATTGAGGTGTTTGCAGCGTGTCCTTAAAATATTCTTTAGCCTAGAAAAAAAAATATCTGGTGGTGTCTTCTGCATTCCTACCACCACAGCCATAAGATCTTTTGCAAACCAAACATGCTTGCTGCCATTCCATCACATCTGTAACATTTAACTTTAATGCCTCTGCCCCTGAGGAGCTGCAGAGTAGCATTTCAATTCGCCATCCATGGATTTGTCCTGAAGAATAAGAGACATGTCAGCTTATCAGTCTGTGACTTTTTCTATTAACATTGTCTTCAGGTTGACTTGGTAGCACACAAGGAAAATAAATCTTGTTACCCAAAGCTGGTCTGGCTTGCCAGGATAGTGCAGCTGTGGCTCAAATCTGTTGAATTTTTAAATTGCAAACATTGCTATGACTACATGAAATTTATTAGGTAGAATAATCCCTGGTAAGGGGTGCAGAGAAAAGCAATGGAATAGAAACCATAAAAATAGGTATGGAAGAGGGTTGTTTTTTTTTTTTTTTTGCAAAGCCTGGAAAGTTTATTGTTTATCTTATTTACATCCTGGCCTGACACCCTAGAGATAACACAAATGGAGTTGTCATGTAAATTATAGGACCTTTTCATGTTCAAGTCTTAGGAAGTTCTGCATGGACACTCTTCCAAGTAAGATGCAGGTACCTTATCACCTGGTCCTAAGCTTTTTCAACACCATTTTCTGTTGGTCTTTTAGTGATAAAGGTATGAGGAGAAGCATGAGAACCTCAGAATGTAATGCCATCAATAATTCTTATGAGCTTGTTCTGGCATTATATTCCCTGCACTTCTCACTGCTCTGATTTTGTGTGACAGCCTGGCATGGAGAAATGTGTGATCTTATCCAGATGCTCTCCATGTTGGTATAAGGCTATTTAGTGCTCAGAACAGCTGGCTAAACACACAGTGTTGTTTGAAATACCTAGGGTGTTTGAGATGCCCTCAGGGGACCTGGAGATATGGTATAGGAGTTATTGCTCTTCACCTCCTCAGCTGGTCAGGAGGAAAAGCTGAGCTATCTGAAAGGACTTGTTATTTGGTGAGAATGCTGGCTGGATGGATTGGACTTGATGATCACAGAACTGATATCATAGAATCACAAAATCCAATCATATATGATTGGAAGAGCCCTTACAGCCCATCCAGTTCTATCCCCCTGCCGAGGGCAGGGACACCTTCCACTATCCCAGGTTGTTCCAAGCCCCATCCATCCTGGCCTTGGACACTCCCAGGGATGAGGCAGCCACAACTTTCCTTGACAGCCTCTACCAGGGCCTCATTGCCCTCACAGCCAGAAATTTCTTCCTAATAGCCAATGGATAGCTACCCTCTTTCAGTTTAAAACAATGATCTTAGAGGTCTTACTTAACAATTCTATGATTCTAACATGCAGACAAATAAATTGAGCTCCAATAGTGAGATTCAGCTGCAGATTAAGACACTTTAATTAGTGCCTGGATTCAGTTAGATTCTGAAGTCCCACTAGAGTTGATGGAGACCAAGTTACTGCATGCTTTAGAGCCCAGGAAAGGAGCTGAAACCACCTTAAAACAGGGATATATTTCTGTCCATAAGTCTAGTATCAGCAGGAATTACATTGCAGCAGGTGTCTGCAGTGGCAGCTTAGACATCTAAATTACATTTAGATATATACATAAAGACTGCAAAATGTTTGTTGGTTTTGTTATTTTGGTTTTTTTTAATGAGTTTAAATGGCCACAGCTGAATATTACAGGAAATAACAGCGAATCTCCAACCAAAGCAAAATAACCGCCCCTCCCTAAGAAAAACAAACAAACAAACAACCTTAAAAACAAAGAAAAAAGCCCCCCCAAACCCCCAAAATAATAGGAAAGGCTGTTTCCTATGATTGTTAGCTTAGTGAGACAATATGATTTACATTTTTCCTTCTATTTTTTAGCTGTAACATCAGCCAGGTTTTCTCCTTTTAAGTAACACTTCTTTCTCACTTAGGTTCTCTCAGATGCTTGTACCAGTGTCTGATCTCTTCTGCTGTACTTAAACTCCATCATAGCTGTAAAATAACATAATTCATGCATAAGGAAGATTTCTGCTGTGAAAAGTAAATCAACCTAAAAATATTTTTGGTTTATATATTTTCAACCTCAGGAAAAAACAAATTAATTAAAATTAAAATTTTGATCAAAAATATATTTCTATCAGCATAAAACAACAAAAATAGTAGTGTGATCTAGAAATTCTTGTTAAGTTTCTGTTGCCCCCAGGTTTTTTTTGTTGTCCAAAATCAGATGCTCAATTATACCCTGCATGGTGCATAATATTTCCCTTGCTGTGTAAGGGGAAGTGATGTCTTTTAAGTAACTGGTATAGTGATGTACAATGTCAGAGCCTGTACAAAAAAAGCTGCAGATCTGCATCTTTTGCCATTTCCGAAAGCACTTTCCTTCAAAGAACTCATCCCTTGTTCCAGGTCTTTTTGATTATAGTGGCTTTTTTATTTTTATTTGAAGCTGTTTCTTAGTATGTTGACACAAGTTGAAAATTTCATTTTTTTTCTGTTCATTTGGGAGACTGCATAACTTCTACTGCATTCGAGAAATTAATAGAGAAGTGTTCTATTAATAAAAACCCACAAAAACCCAAACAAACAAACAAACAAACAAGCAAAACCCCCACAAAAAACCACCACCATGTAAAACCCCAGGGTAAGGAATTCACTGCAAAGCAGATTTCTGGAAGCTGCAAGAAGACATAGGTTGCCTCATTTTTACTATCTTTTCCTAAATGTTTGTTCCTGGCTACTGTCAAGTGCAGGTTTATAGGTTAGATTTTTAAGCTAAACATTTCTGATCTGGTTGTAAGTGTCTGCAACAGGATAATTATGAACTGGAAAAAAATTCACAATGAATCAGTGATCCCTTTTTTCTGGGAGGCATTTGGAGCTTTCCTTGAAGCTATCCTAGGAGAGTGCTGAGCTGCACTGGCTGAATCATCCTGTCGTGGGAAAAATTCTTCAGTGACAGCAGAACATAAAGCTGTCTTCAGAAAAGTCGCGTGGTCCCAAGTATTCCCATGCATTTATCTATTTTGTAATGATCTTAAATAATTTGCATCTTTAACACTAGGATGTAGATCTTAGGATGTTTTCACCCTAAGCCTGAAAACCAAGTCATAATGAATTATAGTAACATTTAATACTGCATCTCATATTGCAGCAGATGAAACTTAAATCTCTTAATCATGCCCTCTATACCATGAAATTCCTGAAATCAAATGCTGAGAACAATAGATAGCCTCAGATAGAATTTTTTTCATCCTTTTACAGAGAAGAACCTGTACCTCTACCAGACTGACACTTAAATATCTCAAGGAAAAAGGGGCCTTTAAATGTTAAAACAACAGACTTGTCAAAATCACAGCTAGTCAGTGCTTGGCTTGTACTTTTTGATGGTACTAGCTGGTAATAGTCTCCATAGAAAATTAGATAAATGCAGATTTGTAACATGAATTAGGATATTCTGCACCTTTGTATGCAGATACATGTCAGAGTGTCCTAAGTACTTTTTACAAGTGTTGACTGAGTGAAACAGACAACATTTTATTGAAAGATCAGAAATTGAAGTATCATGCCCCATTGCTGATTAGATTTGCACTAAATAATTAGCTGGATTATGACGTGTCTGAAGATAAAGGATACCCACATTTCCCAATGAGTTTGACAGAGTGCATTGTTTTCAAATCTTACATGAGGCAAACTAACACGAAGTTTCATTCTTTAAGCTTATCTTCACTACTACTCACTTTCTCATGCATTGTGCAGAATTTGGGCAGACTTGAATGAAGACAGAAAAGGATGGTTTCTGAGGCTCAGGGTTTGCATCTCATCTCATCACCCTTCTCCTGATGTGTTCCATGTGTTTAATTTCCTTTCATGCTGTCAGGGTAATAGTTAGATATCTTAGGCATATTCATGGAATATATGGTTCAATTCACACTCGGTACATCAAAAATACTTTAAAAGTAATATTAATAAGCATGATATTAATTATTTTAGCTCATGTACTATTCAGCACAAAGTACTGACACATAGCATGCAGTATGTCCAGTGAGAACCAGAGTCTTTGGCTAGCCATGGATTTGGAGGTTCCTTTTGTTCTCCACATTTTCTACAGATAATTTGCACAGCATTTTGAAGCTCTGCTTCAGTTCTCAGTGGCTGTTTCCAGGATGTGTAATGTCTAAGCTCTGGAGGTTATTTAAGTCATGTAATGCACGGAGTTTATTTGTTGGGGAAAGCATTTGAACATTTTTATGCAGATCCACCTACTTAACTTCAAGTATCACTACAACAAACTTTCAGCCTCCCTATATAGGATTTTTATGGCTTTTAAAGGATTGTGGTGGGTTTACCCTGTCTGGATGCCAGGTGCCCAGCAAAACCACTCTCTCACCCCCCTGTGCAAGTGAACAGGGGAGAGAAAGTGTAACAAAAGATTCATGAGTTGAGGTAGGAATGGGGAAAGATGACAAAACAATTACCATCATGGGCAAATCAGACACAACTTGGGGATATTAATGAAATTATTACCAATGAAAATCAGAACAGGATAATGAGAAGCAAAACAAATCATAAACACACCTTCTTCCACCCCTCTCTTCTTCCTGGGCTCTAGGTCTTCCTCCCCCAGCAGTGCAGGATGATAGGAATGGGGGTTATGAGGTCAGCTGATCACACATTGTTCCTGCTTCTGCTCAAGGAAGGAGGTCCTGCTGCTCCACACTGGGGTCCCTCCCACAGCAGACAGTCCTCTACAGACTTCAGCCAGAGTTCTCCCCACAGTCTGCAGCTCTTCATTAACTGCTTCAGTGTGGGGCTCTACATCACAGGGTCAATCCTTCATGAACAACCTGCTCCAGTGTCCCCCTTGGGGTCACAAGCCCTGCCAGCAAACCCGCTCCGGCCTGGGCTCCTCTCTGTGTGGGTCTGCAGGTTCCTGTCAGGACCCTGGTCCCACTTCCCTCTTTTCAGAGCCCTCTTTTGGACATCACCTTGTTCTGGCATGGGTCTCTTCCATGGGCTGGTTGGATCTCTGCTCCCTCATGCTCTCTCTGTGCTGCAGGGGCACAGCTGCTTTATGATGGGCTGCACCAGGGCTGCAGGGTGTTATAAATGCCAGGACAAATTTATTGCCAAATTCAATAATTTGGTTTATTAACATCCAAATCACAAAATTTAGAATCAAATTATAACAATTTTAAACAATAAAAACAAAACAATACGAATCCCATGAACAGCGAAACTTACTTGACAGAAGTTCTCCCGGGAAAAGTTGAGCCAAGGGTGACCCCAGAGACACAGGACCTGGCAGTCGGTGTATCTAACCGGGTTCACACCTTTGCCCACCTAAAGGCCCAACTTAAATACCCTTAACTTCCCCCTCGGCAACCTTTCTCCTATTGTTTCTCTAATCATCGGCCATTAACTTTGTTTACACTAAATCCCGAAAGGGTCCCCGGGCACATTCAAATGCTAATGTCCAGAGTTAGTTGTGGTGGTGCATGTTCTCTTTATCTTTGATGTTGTATGTAAAGCTTGGTTCTTTGTACAATTCAGTTCTATGTACCCCCAATTCAGTTCTAAATACCCTTACCCCCCCCCCCTAATTAATATTCCTTTGTTCTCTCCTTCTCCCTCACAAGGGGATATTTTTAGACCTTGCAGTTAAGTGTCCATCACCCTTCCCGCCTTTGGTTTTCCCCTCCCAGTTCTCTGTGATTAGTCCGAAGTGCCTTTCCCCTCCCCTGTCTGCCCTAGAGACTGTATCCCATTGGCCGGAGGCGGCCAACCCCACCCCTTTCTCCTCCCCTTTTGTCCCCCTTAAAACTCTGTGCACGACCAGTATCTGGGTCCAGATTTGGGCTCAGAGCGAGGCTAATAAACCTTCTCTGCTGCACCATCTCTGGGTCCTCCTTTTTCCTCTGCCTTGCTGCTCCAGCACATCCTTCCTAAGCCCCTTCAGGGACACAGAGCCCACAGGAGTCAGTTCTGCTCGCCCTGCCTGCAGACTGACCCTAGGCTGCGCCTTGTTCCAGTGCCTGGGCTAGCTCGGGGCGAGAGCCGGTGGCTCCAGGAGGCACTGCAGCAGTTAGTCCTTGCTTTGAGTAACTGTCCTAGAAGTGTGTGATGATCCTGTTGGCACGTAGCATTCGATCCCTGCTGGCACGTAGCATTTGGTCGATGAAAGTCCCGATGAGTTTAGCTGCACGTAGGCAGGGGTAAGTCATCAGTGCCTCGTGTTCTCACCTTCTATTTTTGGGACCCGGAAGATCAGGAGTTTACAGAAGTTCGTGAAACGTGCGGGTTGAGCAGACACACATACCTTTATACAATATATATTACAGTTCCCAATCTATAATTATTTATAGAACATGAATTAAATAACCATATTTCTCACACAGGGGAATCTGAGCTCCAGAGCCTGAGGCAGCTCCTACCTCTTGGTCTGCACTGCACTGTCTGCAGGGCTGTTCCTCACACATGTTCTGCTTTTCTCTGAGTACAGTTACATCTGCACAATAACCTCTTTTCCTTCTTTAATCTGTTACTACAGAGGTGTTACCACCATCACTGACAGGCTTCGGCTTGGCCAGTGCACATTTTATCTTGGATTCATATGGCATTGGCTCTCTTGGACATGGACAAAGCTTCTGGCAGCTTCTGAGAGAAGCTACCCCGTATCCCTCTTGCTACCAAAATCTGGCCACACAAATCTACACAAGGGATATGAACTTGATGAAGACCTGAATAAGGTTCTAGATATGCCTTACTATTTCAGTATATCAAATATAGGAGCAGTAAGGACTCAGTATAAAATGATAAATCTAAATGGGATGTGAATATTTGGCTTTCAGGACAAACCTATTGCATTTGATGCATTTTTCAATATTTAATTTAAAGCATTTTCAATAATATTTCTAGACAAATACATATAGAGAGCATTCATATTTAAGGAAAAATCATGCTGAAAGAGACAGATAAAACCAAATTAATTGATTAAGAATTAAAACAAATACTTGCAGATATATTTGAACAATTTCATAAGCTTGGGTTCTCATAGTAAGAAATTTAAAAATATTTTCATAAGCTTTTTTTTCCAGTCTATGTCATATGAAAATATTCTTCACACATTTCCCTCTACATCAGCTTTCTCATCTATTTCAAACCTCATTTCAGTATGTCTTTTCATCATTACTTAAACTTATTAATTTTGCTTTTCCTCTGGGATTTATGGATATATTTTTACTCTGTAAACTATTTTGAGAGAGTCTTTTTTATGAAGTACCGTGGAGAAGAACTAACATTGTTACCAATAGGCAGCCACTTCCTAGGCTGAACTTCTAATTAAGTTATTCTTGGTTCATGCAGGGGAATACTAACCATGTATTCTGGGGTTACCAGGGTTAATTGTGTGTCTAGACTATAGGGACTGCATTTCTTTAGCTAACAGACCACAAAAAGAGTAAGTGAAGCTCTCTGGAACATGGCTATAATTTTATACATAACAGCTATATTTGAAGTGTTTTCTTGGAGGTTCAAATGTAGGTGGAGGAAGATTTGGGCAGCAGAAGGAGCGAGCTACACAGCAGAACAGTTCAAATGAGATAAACAAAAAGGACAGATGGAGCAAAGAATAGTTCAACCTGATAGAGGGATTAAGTCACTGCATTTTGTTTGTGTGTTTCAGTCTCAGAGTCATTGAATTTTGTAGGTATTCCTATATAAGTTAGCATCGTGCAATGGTTGTTAAATTACATTGCAGACTCTGGAACCAGGAAATAGCTCGCGGTCCTCCAAAGAAGGAGGAAGCCTATGCAATCTTTTCCTGATGCAGAAGTGGCCAAAGTGTACTTAGATAAGACATTTTTTAAGTCAGCAGCAGAAACTGTTTCTGCAGGTGCAGAAATGGCCACGAGGCAGTGTTCTGTAGATGGCTCAGGTAGTTGGGAGACTTATCTTTGGTATAAGATTATATATAATGAAGTATTATCAGTGTCCAGGGGAAGTCATGTAAGGCTGTGGAATGGGTGTAAAACCTGAGGAGTTTTGCCCTATCCAGCTGAAGATGTTTCTTCTGAGACCCTTGCAATGGAAACTGACTTTACCAAACAGAGACAGGTAAAGAACCTGAGTCCCCATGCAAGATTTACCCTGTTGCTTAGATCCCCAAAAGTGATGATTTGTTTATTTTCTCTTTTTTTCCTCCTTTTTTTTTTTTTTTTAACAGCTCCTCTGTGTTCATATCTGTGCATCATGGGCATCAAAGTAGGTGAATGCTTATGTCAGCACTGCACCCCGCTGAAGCACAGCCCACGGTGCTAGATGGTAAGAAGTTTATCCGAATTTAAACCAGGGTTTCCTTCCTTCCTGTAACCCTTTAGCAAGCTGTGAGCACACATTGCTGGAGGTAGCGCACTGCCACCACTGCTGTGATTACATTGTGTTAATTGGCTTCAAGCAGTTTATATGAATCAACTCAGAGCATAAAGTAAACTCTTGGCTCCTAGGGAGCTGGTAATGTGTACAGCCAGAGTGCTACTGAGCTGATCCTGGCTTTTCCCTAAACATTAGACAACAATTGTGTAAGACTTCAGCTAAGTCTGTGTGCTTTCCTCTTTCAGACTTGCCCAATGTCATATTGAATGAGATCGTGTCCAACAGCAATCCCAGTGCTTGCTTTGACAGGTTCTTGGGAGAGCTGTTGTTGCCTCAGCCTAAGAATATCCCATCCTGCCTCTCCTTCTGGACCAGCTGTGTTCCAGCTGTGAAGAACGGGTGGCAAGCTGGGCTGGGTGTCAGACACTATTAAAGCTGAAGTGCTGCTGCTGTGTTTGTTTCATGCCCTGTGGAACTTTACCTCACTTACTTCAAGAGCAAAACTGAGCACATTAAATGATTTAGCAGCATGGTGGGCAGCTCAGTAACCTAAGAGAAACACATTTTCTGAGCAGTCAAAGCATAATGCAGTGAATAAGCCCTTTTATAGTAATAAAATTCAATAACTGGCCAGAGTTGTTTTCCTGTTAGATACTGAATAAAGCCTTTGGCACAGCACTTTTTTTTTTGTGTAAGCCTTTTGAGTTTTTCACACATCTACTGATTATTGTAGTGTAGGTTTATACAATTGTCAGTTGATGCTCTGCTGATGGATTTTTGCCTTGAACTACATCTCAGTCATTGAATGGTGCTGCTAATTTTCAAGGGATCTACTAGAGGAGGAGGTAAAAATTCTACAAAAAAAAATATGTGCTAGTTTTGGTCAGCCTATAAGGGATATTCCTTGACACTTCCTTTTGATGATTTCTGTATCATATCTAAGTACCAGATAAGGAAGACTGACTACAAATTATTTAAATTCTTGTATTCATATCATTCTTTGCTTAATATGGAAAAGTTTAGGGGACAAATATTGCACCTCTCTAAGATATTCTGTGTCATCACTGGTTAAGTACTTTAACAACAAAAAAGAAGATTAAAAAACGTTCAGAAGCAGTCACTTCAAATAAATAATGAGTTCAGAAACCTAAGCACTGGAGCAAGAATTCTGTTGGCTTTCAGACAGATTTTTGTCTCTTGTTGGTGAAAATCCAGGTGAAACTATTACTGAAGGTAGACCCATGTTGCCCTGTGATACTAGATTTTGTCCAGCTGTAACCCAGAGGTGTTTTGTCTCTAGAGGTGGAGATTGTACTCACACACCTCAGTGGCAGGATGGGTGTTTGAGCACTCATCTGTACCATTCCTAAGCCAGACAGCTCAGCCCTAGCATCAGCATTCAAAAGCTTTTGGCACCTTACTTATTTCAGGCATGAGAAAAGGGAGGACAAATCAGCACAAGTTACATAGAGCAGAAACAAGGCTGTGATTTAATTAATGCACATTTCAGTCTATGAGGTGTGGTTTTATTTAAAAACATGTTTTGAATAAACAGCAAGATTTTAATGCTGCTCAGAAGATCTGAAACCACTGATACCCATAGATGAATGGGTTCCTTGCATATGCATCTTTAAGTTGGCTTTGAAATCCTTAAATATAGTTTACAGAATCTTTTAAACTGCTTCAAAATTCCAGTGGCTCAAAATATTACTTAACTCACAGATGAAAGCTTATTATCTAGAAACCAGTGGTGAACAAGTGACATAAGTACTATACCCACCTAACAATAATAATTTCACTTATAACTGGAATGCAGCTTTCTCTTCACAATATCAAAACACAGAAAAGCAAGCCAGTATTCAGGCTAAATTTCAGTAATCCAAATATGGTCAGTTCCTGCAAAAGTGATACAGCATTTTCTAATATTTTTCTATACATCATGCACCTGTCTTTACTTACATTTTATTCATTATTACAGGAACGATTAAAACTACTCATCTTAGGAGATGAACTAATAGAAATGTCATAACTAATTGATAAAAACATTAACACTTTCACTAAGCAAAATATAATCATCTGAAATGGAAAGCTAACATGTTACTCAGGCTAATGGCCCCTAGAATCTACATGAATAACTAATCACTGTCTTGCAATTCACCAGATACGCTCTTTTCCTTACCCTCTTGGTTCTCATCTGAATAATTTTTTCTTAATGTTTATTTAATACTATCCCCAATAAAATGCAATACAGCACTTTTTGGTATTCCTGTAACAATTAAGCATAATAATTGAATCCCTCTGCTGCCCTTCCTATGTTGTTAATATAAATTCATAGTTATCTGACCCATACTATTTAGTGAGCTTTGGATCAGATCATATCTGGTGTTTTCTAGTCTGGAATAGATCACTATTTTCTTAATAGTAAATGGCTTTTTCTATGTTACGTTTCTTCTCTGGACATGACCTTTAGGGATTTCACAGACTCCTGCAGCTGTTGTGTGAGACCTCTCATCCTTTTAAAGTCCATAATAAGTGGTTGTCAGACATTGCTGCAATGTGGTAACATACTGCCTTTACATTGGGATCAATCAAATCCCAGGCCCTGAGATTCAATACATCTTCTCTAAGAGATATGAAATTTGCTGAATAAATTAAGGAGGAAGTCTAAAGTCCTTGTGAACATAAATTAGGAAAACTAGTTTATACACAATGAGGATGAAAATTCTTCATGCATATATAGATAAGGGGCTATGTGGCCAGTTAACAACCATGTTAATGGTTGTTCCAGAAACAGAGGCAGAGCTCTGAAGGCCACATGTAATTTTGTTAATTATAATGTATTCCTTTCCATTGCTCTAATTATGACTTCTCCATAGCATTTCCACCTATCAGTGCAGAAATCTCATGTGAATTCCTGCCACTCCAAGGCACTATTACCTGGGGCTACATGGTTATTTGTACCAGCATATATTTTGTGCAAAACACAGCTATGTCAGATCTGTTTGGATTTTCTACTGGAATAAATGGCTTCTCCAGGTAAGGGAGAATTCATCTATGGCTCTTCCTGGTCTGGCTGTTGAATTATCATTACGTTTTTTTAACACTCCTCCACGTGACAACTTATCCATTGCTAAATGGAGATAGATATCACCTGAAGTGGATGTACCTTTAGAGAATTACTTTCCATGGGGTTGAATCTAGCCATTTCCCTTATCTTGAACTTTCTTACCTTTGTTTCTCTTTTGTATTTGATCTCATCTGTTTCCAAAGACAAGCAAAAAACCTTATCAGTAATTTACTGAGGAAAAAGGAACCAGAGAATAAGTGTAAGGTTAGCTAGAGAGAATCAGTTTGTTCTGCACAATGGTATATCCAGTTTGGGTGCAAATTGTATGGCACTTGAAGTGAATCACTGAAATAGGCAGATAAAGCCCCTGATTTTAACCCTGATCCAGCAGTGCTTTTCCATATAATACTGACAGATGACCATGGCTTGAATTACTCTGTTCAAAGTAAGGCAACGTGATCTCTGTAAGTCTAAAATCCAAATTACCCTTTCACTGGGCAATATCAAACTCTTGTCAGAAAAATCCCGACTGAACTGTCATCAAACATCAATGCTGTGAGGACAGAGGGAGTGCACTGTGGTGGTAACTGAGTGATGTTCCCCCTGACTCTTGTGAGCTGCACACAGAATACAGACAGGATGTAAATTCAGATCCAAGCATAGATGTGCGTTAGGTAAGTACTAACAAAATAAATTATTATTTACTATCACTAAAGGAGCAGCATATAGTCCCTTTCATTTTGCTTTTTGTAGGAGTTATTTTTTGGGGTTGTTTGAGCTATTTCTGAGGGGATTTTATTGTTTGGTTTTTGGCTTTTATTTTTTCATTTCTTAGAATGAAGGGTTTTACTTTAAGAGCTGGAAGCACAATTTTACTGCTGATATTCTTAGACAACATTAGATGTAGTGGATAAAGCTTGGTACAAATCTGCCAGCCTAATTTATAAAGCTGGTGGTCTGTTGAATAACTTCATAGTTCACTGTCATGGGAAAAAACTTCATTACTGGACATGAATCTATTACATTAGATTACCAGAGCATAACATATTGAAGGAAGGGCCTTTATCTAAAATTTGCAATTAAACTGTGTGTTCTGAGTGGCTGCTGACCTCCACTGTTGAAGAATATCCATTGATGAACAGATTTCAAAGCCAGGAGGATCTCTTTCTGTAACCTAGCTCAAGTGATTCAGTAACATGGGGCTGGGAGGATCATCTAGTAAATGTTGCATCCTGACCACAGCTCTTGCTAGAATGACAGATTTTCTTTCTGAAAATATCTAGAAGTTCTTATATCAAGATTTAAGGTAGTGAATTCATGGGGGTTTTTTCACAATGAACAATTCTATTACTTCATTACTATATTTAAAATACATGCCTTTGCAGGTTATTGGTTGTTCTGAACATCATTGCCACAGGGATTGTCAAAAATCTCCCACATGAATAATTAACAAATTTCTCTCTGTGAACCATTTATATAAACCGTACATTCATTTAAAAGGGTAGAACAGAAAGATTTACTTAATGATGATCTCTGCAGACCGTGCTATACTTCCCAGTTTGCACACTGAACAACGACACTATCTAATTAAGCCATTTCATCTGGATATTTAATCAATAAAGCTAAAGGCTATGATTTTTTTTTTAATTTCTGAGGGTCTGTTTCATTTCTTGGTCTTGTATTAAAAACTCTGTGTTTGTGTGTGCTTGTTTGCATATGTAATGAACAAACAGAGAGGAAAAGAAATTTTTATGTATATGTGAATAGATAGATGGATAACATGTGTAATTGCTTTAAGCAGAGGGTAAGATCAGATGAACCTCATGGTCCTTTCCACCCTAAATTATTTTGTTGTTCTATGATTCAATCCATCGATCATTAACAGAATTGAAGAGTCTCCCATTTGACCATGAATGGAGATTTACTACAGCTCGATCAGGTAATTCAGTATTTCTTCTTTTCAGCCATTCCTAGATCTATAAATTATAGAATCAGAGAATGCTAGACTGTTTGGAAGGGACCTTAAAGGTCATATAGTTCCAACTCCTCTGCCATGGACAGGGATGTCATTCACAAGGTCATATTGCTCCAATCACCATCCAGCCTGGCCTTGAACACTTTTAGGGCTGGGGAATCCTCAACCTTTTTGGGAAACCTGTTCTATTGCTCCATCACCCTTCTGAGTAAAGAATCTCATCTTGGAGCAAATCTCAACCTGCCCTTTCCAGTTTAAAACCGCTACCCTTTGTCCTGTTACCATCTTCCTATATAAAATATTCCTGTCCATGCTTTTTATAAGGCCTCTTCAGCCACTGAAAGGGGCTCTAAATTCTACCCCAAGCCCTCTATTCACCAGGCTTAACACACTCAGCTATCTGAGGCTGTATTCATAGGAGAGGTGCTCCAGTCCTTTGAGCATCTTCATGGCCTCTTCTGGACCTGCTCTAAGAGGTCCATTTATTTCTTGTGTTGAGGACCACAGAGCTGGACATCACTTCAAGTGAGGTTTCACCTGAGCAGGGCAGAATCCCCCCTCCCCTGTGCTGCAGGATGACCCCAGCGCATGGGAGATTTCAGGACCAGGACACATCCAGCTCTCCCCCCTCACAACCCCAGGTCCCTCTTGGCAGGGCTGCTCTCCATGAGTTCTTTCACTCCTGGTATTCGGGATTGCTGTGCAGGGTTGTTATCCTCAGCCCAGTTGCAGCACCTTGCTTGGACTTGTTGAGTTTCATGAAGTTCTTGTGAACCCATATTTCAAATTTGCCCAGGTCCCTCTTGATGGCATCCCTTCCTTCTGTTGTGTTAGCTGCACATCATTCTACACAGGTAGACAATGAAAAGCAAAACTGAACTAAGTTCTGCAATGCATATTGTCTCATTTTCTCAAAGCCTTCTTGACAACACAGTCACATCTAACTATTTTCAATGCTTCTTTGGAAGTCATGATATTAAAATGAGATTTACTGCCTATTGTTAGGGCATGATGTTGGCAGTTCATTTAGACAATCACAGAAAAAGGATTGGATTCTTTAATAATAATGTTATTTTGACATCATGGGTAATGTTGATCTTTCTGAGAAAAAACTAAATTAATTTTCTATAGATGTACAGCTTTTTCTTTCTAAAATATGTTACCAGAAGTAGAAGAAAACAAGTATTTCATATGCATCAGTTGGTCCTATGCAAATTTAATTTTTTTTCAGATTCTAAGTGTTTGAATGGATATGGCATCACTCATTGTCATTAGCATCACAGCTACTCTCTGCTGCCTGATACTTTTTTTCCTCAGTACAGAAACCAAAATCAATTGCACTTTTGCTCTACAAAAAATCTGATCCTCTGAAGGCAGAAAAGGTGTTGTGTCCTACTTCTGAAAGACTGGGATGTTGCCATGTCAGAAACGGCTTCATAAGAGTGTTTTCCTTATAAGATTAATGACAAACCATGAAAACATTACTTCAAACAGGGAAAATGCATCTTTCTACTAACACTAAATATTGATATGGGAATGAAAACATAAGGGAATTGTTAAGATTCTCTGGTTCTCCAGGAAGAGGCTCAGTATAAAGATATTTTACATAGCACTCATATGGATGTTTTATATTGCTTGTCCATGGTTTATTCTTTGGTCTCTGTGGTTCCACACTAATTTTCTGATTTACCATAGCTGGAAGGCGTGGAAAATATAGTTACAATACTAAAGTAAATAAAATTTCAGATGATTAATTTCACGTTTCTTTTAAAAACAGCTCCACAAATAAAATTAACAGAAAAAACAGAAAAAGCTTTCATGGGTCATTTATTTTAGGAAATTATTGACTGAATTATAATTTAAATAAAGACTGTGAGATTTACTCTGGTATAATAGCATGAAATTAAGACCAAGTTTTACCTATGCTGTTACTAATAGACAATGTATTCAATTACATACTAAATCTGATTCACTTGTCTGTGCAATTAAAATGCAAATGTTCCGGTCATAATACTAGAAGCCTCCCATTTTGGATATGGCATTATACAGTTTTCTTGCTGTATTGTTAACAATAATTCATATGGGAAGGTAACATAACTTTAACTACCAATATGTGCCATCCTGAAACAAGGTTTCTTGTGTCCTATATGCAAGTCTAAACTGCTGCAATGAAGCACACAATTTTTCTTGGTGGAAGTCTGGTTTCTCCAAACACCACAATTTAAACTATGCCCGTGCCCTCTTTGTCGAACCTTATGGACAAATGATTACAAGTAATATGCTTTCTTTGATCTTTTTGTTTATTTACCTCAGTCTTGAAAATTGGATTTTCAAGACATTCTTTTCTTCATAAAGTGTGAACATGAAACACTAAGTGGGACTGTAAACATGCTGACAGGTAAGACAAACTGATCACAAAGCAAAATAAAACGTATTTCATAGAAATAAAAAGCAAAAAATATTCTATATCTGATACATTTTAATTATTGAAAGTATTCATGATCTATAGTATTCAAAGAATATTTGATTACTGACTAGAACATGCCGCTGACATCGTAAAAACAATGTCAGGAAACCCAGAGGTCTGGCCAGTTTCCACGACTACTGTCCATCCGTGCTGGTTCCAGCCTCCAGGTCAGATGGAATTTGTGCAGCAGAACAGTAAACATCATTAGCATAAAAGGCAGCTTGGGATATATGTCCTCTATTGTCACAGACAATATTGATAAAGGTAGGTTTTATTACTTCAAAACTGTTACAGGAAGAACAATCTTTTGTGCTGGCTTGTCTAGAGAGCTTAGGAATTCCCAGTGTTTTCCTTATGAGAGGCTAGAGGTATGTTTTATTGTTACTAAAGAACATATAGAAGACTTGGAACTGCCAGTTTATTGTGTCCTAAGAACCCTAAAATTGGAAAATAAAGAAAGCTTATTTTTTGTAGCTGCTAACTTTGAGTTTATTGCCCAGTGAAAGTGAGGGGCTGAGTGTATATCAGTTTGTCTCCTGCCCTTGAAGAAAGGGAATTACTCTGTTGGTTTTCATTAAGTTGTTTTGATTTTGATTTTGATTTTGGTTTTGGGGTGGGTTTTTTTTTCTTTTTTTTCTTTTTGCCTTTTTTTTTTTTTTAATCTAGACCTACTTATGAGCTATCACAACTGCTACTTACAACAACCTCTTGGGAGAGATAATAAAAGAATGCAGTTATGTTTTATTACTGCTGCATGATGTAGAAGGCATCCTGGTTTCTTTCAAGCGCTTGAGCTTTTCAGACTTTAGAAATGAAGCTATTCTTTGTCAATCCACTGCTTTAGATAGAAGCAGTGTGGTAAATGCAGACAACCAAGAGTCGATGATCACTAGACTGCGGAAACTGGGATGAAAGAAGCTATTGGCTTATATTTAAAAAATGAAAGAGGATGGGGCAGGTTGCCATGGACAACAGATTGGTTCTGGCCATGTTCAGGTTCAGGCCATACATCAGACAGAAGCAGGCAGTCTTGCCTAGGTTGAACTGGCAATAGTTTGGCAAATGTTGTCTCTTTAGAAATGTCACCATCTCTCTAAAGTCCAGTGTCTCTCCAGTGGTTAAAGGGAACTGGCCACTTCTTGCTGCTTGCCACCAACACACCAGGGATTGTTAGCGAGCATTCAGAAGGAATGCTTTGGATGAACCTTCTCTTCCTTTTGGAGTCTGACTCATGTGCCATCCTCAATATTTAGAAGCTCTTGAAATGCTGGTGTTCCATCTCGTGCAACTTCCCCATTCCATATTGTCACATTAATCTACAGTGGTCAAGGACAGCATCCCAATTCTTTACAAAGAAAAGACAGAGATACTCAGTAGTCCCCTTCTGGCTCAGATTTCTTCACTTGAAGAAAAAATCATTCCCAGGAGCATAGATTAGGCAAAGAAGCCATTTCCAAATTGGACAATGAAACTGCATCTGTACAAATAATTGCATGTATCACAGATCAGTCTCTGGTTATGGTGCCCTTTGACATGGGAGGACCTGCACCTACCACCTGCAAAGCGATTTCTCCCGGGATCAACCAGGTGATGGCAGTCAGACTGCCTGTTGGATGTGGCTCCAGTCTTCTGTGGGTGCTCTTCTGTGCCCAAAAATAGTTTGGGAAAGTGCCTGTTGGCACAGATTAAAAATGTGTTAGAGACTGTCCTAAAAATTTAGTGTAGAGACAAGTGAATTGCCTGGAAACATTCTTTGATGTGTTCAATTTATTACCCTAGACAACAGTCTCAGAAGCAGAAGTCCAGGATATGTCAAGGCACAAGTCCTTACACAACAAAGCTGCACTCACCTTCATGAAGCTTCAGATCTCCTTGATTCCTCCAATATGGCAAAGACTTGCCATCTGCTGCACAGAAAGAAGGGTGGTTCAACAGTGGATTATTGCTTTGTGTTGCTGCATTTTTTTTAATGCATCTCAATTAATTAAGTGACTCTTAAGAGATACAAGAGATACCTTCTATGTTCCAACCCCACAGCTCAAAAATGTCTTTGTACCATGATAAGGAAAATCAGCTGTCTAATTGAATCAAGAGTATTATTAAATAAGGAAGGGTTCCTAGACTCAAATAACCATGGAAATACACCAGGATTTGGTCTTTTTGGGGAGGAAGGTCTGAAGTTTTCCAATATGTTTGCTGTGTAGAAAATTGAGTAGCCAAGACAGAAAAGCTTTTTTACCCTGTAAAACCCAACCATTTTGTAGGTTGTTCTTCTCCCTGTTGGTTTCTCTGGTTCCAGATCCCTACTGATGGCAAAAGACAAAGTGCTTTTTGTGCAACACACCAACATAATTACAGCTATTACATCAGTGGATGTCAAACCCATCCTATAATGAGAATTCTGTATTTTCTTGCCGCCCTATAGGCCCCTTGGTGAGATGTATAGGAGGATCATGTGGTGGACTAGAAAGTTTCTTTTTAAGTTGATAGGTGGATTTGTTTCCCAAGACTGTGAATTTGTATGTCTGTATGGGAGAGGGGGAGGAGGGGAAGGAAAAGGTGGAGAGGGACAAAGAGGAAGAGAGAGAGTGAAAGGGCAAATGTATGTAAAAACAAATCTCTTCTCGAGGGACAAAAGCGGATCATATAATCCTAGAATGATTTTGGCTGGAAGGGGCTTTAAAGATCATTAAATTCCTATGTCCTGCCATGGGCAGGGAGACCTTCCAGACTAGACTAGATTACAGCTCCTTCCAACCTGGCCTTAACATGTCCAGGGATGGGTCATTCACAGTGACCTATACCCAGTTTCTCTGGGCAACCTGTTGCAGAAATAGCTGACTATCATATAAAGACAAGACCTTGATTTAAATATAGTTTTTATTTTTCACAAAGAATTTTTGAGAGATTTTTTTTTCTCAACCAGCATGAATTACAGTTTCTTTGCAAATGTTACTGAAGAAGCACAGCACTAGTCTGTCTTTCATTTATATTGCTTTTATTAGGAGACTATTCAATATTCTGAAAAGAAAACAAGCTGAAGAGCTATAAGAAAATAATAAGCCTTAATAGCAGCAAGGTAGGAGAATGTAATTTTCAGTTTATGATCATAAATGCCTCAAAGCTCTTAACAAATATCTAGTAATTTAGCTTCAAAACAGACCTGGGAAATAGTTAAGCATTTTATCACTGGAAATTGCAAGAAGAGAGAAGCTAAATCAGAAACTGAAACTGTATGTGATCCAGGAATATAACCTCTGAAGTCATCTCTATTCTTCTTTGGGAGGTTAATGCTGAATTGACACTAAGCTGAGTATCTTTTGCCCCTGACAAGTGAAAGAGGAAATTCTATCTGCTTTATTTAGATGCTACATCACCAGCTCTATGAGTTTCTGGCCTTAAAAGGGCTATCCAATCCACTAACACAACTACCAAAGCTCCATACATAAATTTAACTGAGCACAGCATTAACCTCTGAAGACTTGTCCAGCTTATCTGCCTCCCTCTTTCTGTCAAATTGCTCAGGGCAGTGACTCTTCATCTAAGTAGAAAAGTAAAGCTTCAAAGTCTGACCTTAACTTCCTGCCATCTTGCAAGTTTGGAAATTCGCATTTTAAAAAACATCTGCAAAAACCTGCCATTTTGTCCAGCAGCAAACTACAATGCTTGGTGTTGGAAAACACAGTAACAATAATGCAGAATCTGTCAAGCACAGTGACACTTGAAGCTCAGTTCAGTTGTCCCACAAGGATGTCTGGTGCCATTTGGGATGATGACTGTCATCCTGCCTGGCCTCCAGCTGATGCTTCAGGGGAGAGCAGGGTTTCTGCAGATCCTGTGTCATGTTTTATAGCTGTCTGCAGCAGGTATTCACATGTGAAGGGGGGAAAAAAGTGAGAAGATGCTTTAATATAACTAACTTAAATGAACTCTTATGGTAACATTTATTTTATACAGCTTGCCCAAAAGTTCATATTGGAAACCAGACTCTATCATGGTCACTCAGGCTCAGTTAACAATTATAAGCACCTTCAGATAATGTTTTTTCTAAACAGGAGCTTAGGATAGGTGAGAATGATTACTCTCTGAGGACCTGCATTATAGTCATATCATTTATGTCAGGATTTTAAGGTAACAGCTAAATTTTAGATGTCTGTCCTTTATTTCTCTCAAGTGAGGTTGTTGCTGCACAGAGCTTTGAGTTTTTCAAGACATTCCATTTTATATAGAAGTTTCCCAATCCACCTATTTTTTCACAGTATTGCTTTAGCATGATCACAATGTCAAAATATTTTATTTCTGTGAACTTTACTTTTTGAATTTTTACCAGAGCAGTTAGTAACACCATACCCTATTTACTTCCAGCTTTGTTCACACAGTGCTGCCAGGTTCCCATCTCCTGACACTTTTTTTTTTCTCCCTGATGATGCTAGCATTTTCTGTAACAACTCACAGAATTATAGAACCATTTAGGTTGGAAAAGACCTTTAAGATAACTGAGTCCAACCATTAGTATAACACAGACATGTCCACCATTAAACAATGTCCTCAAGCACCCCATCCACATTTTTTGAACATTTCCAGAGATGGCCTTTCTGCCATGTCTCTGGATAACCTCTTCGAAATGGTTGACAACCCTCTCAGTGGAAAAGTTTTTCTTAATATCCAGTCTAAACCTCCTGATGCAACTTGAGGCCATTTCCCTCCTGTCCCCGTGTCACGATCTGATGGACGGTGGTGATGGTTTGTTTTGATTTCAAAGTGCAAAAAGAGGCAAAGAGAACTTAGTTCAACTGAAATCAATGTATCTTTGTTGATACCCACAATATGCAATAGAGGAAAAAAGGAAAGAAAGAGAGAGAGAAAGGGGGGTTATAGCTACCAATGGCAGACATGAGTCCTCGTGACACGGCGCCAATAGACCGCCTTTGCAGTCCTCATGATGCGAGCCAATAGATTCATCTTCTCCATCGGGGAGGCCTCAGAGGCTCTCTTTTTCAGGGAGCTTATTATAGTCCTTTTTTGAGGTGGGGGGCAGCAGGCCAGGAAGAGGGGGAGACCTCATGAGTGTTGCAGGTTTTCTCACACAATGAAGAAACAGGGCAGGCTGGACTTGGTAGTACAGTACAATCAGCCCTGAGCAAACACAGCTCTGCAAACATGGCTCAGATACCGTGACAGTCCTGTTGTTTCTGCATGGGTTTCTAAGGGGGAATCTTGGTCCAGTGAATGCACCTGTGGGAGAAACCTGGGTCCCACCTCAGTCAGGCCAGAACTCCTGTGTTGTGGTTTAGAGTCCTTGGGGTCTCAGCCTCTATCCTTGTTTGACAGTGGAGAAGTAGATAAGGGATCTTCGGACTGACTCTCACACTCTGTTCCATGGAAGCAGAACCTGAACCCCCCCTGCCTGCCCCCTTCAGTCAGGGAGTTGTGCAGAACCAGAAAACCCCCCTGGAGCATCCTTTTCTCCAGGCTGAGACCCCTCAGCTCCTTCATCTGCTCCTCATCAGACTTAGTGTAAAACTGCTCTAAGGCACTGAGTGCTAATAGACTTGTCCCACCAGTTTGTTGACCAGGTTGTGATTACCAACCCCTATTGGCACTGTCAGTGGAAGACTAGTTATTTACATATATCCCAGAGAGTGTCCAGCAGTGGAGAGAGGATGATGGAACATGAAGCTTGAGAAACCTCAGTTACTACATCAGCCCCAGGACTGCTTCTCATGAAGTGCCTTGGAGGACTGGCATGAATAGATGTCACAGAAGCAGAGAGCTGAGCTGGGAATGGGGGTATGGAATCTGCTAAGCTTACAAGAATTAGGAATGATGAGTCATTTTCAGCTGCCTTTGGCAAAATGCTTTTGTTGGGCTGCTGGTGAGGGCTCTGACAGTGAGCTGGGAATAACCAGTGCTCTGTGATTATGTGTGAGAAAGGAGAGAGCAAACAGCATGGAGATCCTTCTATAAACCCTGATAAGAAAGAGATGTTGGTCTTTGCGTGTCTCTTTCTTGCTCATCATTGCACACAGGTCTGGAAATTTTCTCTCATCCTGAGAGAAGGGATCACCTCTCAAAGGTATGGTTTTGTGGTTTGCTTTCCACTGAAATGAATATTCTGTTTTTCAGGGCATGGCAAAAACTTTGTAGGAGCTCAGCAGAGGGACATTAGCAGTAAATGAAGGGTAGCAGATCTCACTTCCAAACCTAGATCAACAGAAACACTACGAAGTCTTTTTAGAACTCCTACCTCATTCCAAATTATTTCTATGTTGTAATTAGGAAAATTCAAGAAACACAGTAGAAAGGACTTACAAAAGTCATTTAATAAGGCAGTTTTGAAAACAGAAGGAAAACCTTCATTTCAAGCTTGGTGTAAAATTGAGGAAAACCTTCTCAGAAGAGATTAAATCTTCCACTGAATTACCTGCATTTCCCAATTTTAAAGGTCTTCAGTAAATGGATATTTTTAAAAAGCCTGTGTATATCCTGTAATATGTCATCTATATTGCACACTAATTCAGTATGGGGAAAAAAGAAAAGCTCTTTCTTTCTAGAAGCAGGAGGTAACAAGAGTGCAGAAGGAGGCAAGATAATTTGGAGAATTTTCCTTAACTTCAACCAGTTCAAGTTGTTTCAAGTGCTGACAGGGAATTTGGCCCCTCCATTTACTCAGTAAGTTGCTGCTCCTCTCAGACTCTCCTTGTCATTATTAAAGTGCAACCAAGTATTTCTGACTTTAAAAAGGCTTGGCTTTTTAAGGATCCTCAAATATGTTCTAAGCACCAATTTGACTTTATATAGCCTTACTGTTTATGTCAATATCACATAGATTCTTCTCACAATTTTTGCCTAGGATAGAAGTAATGAATTGACAAGGACCAAAATCTTAGTTCTGGGAAAAGAGCAAGGGAAGCCTCTTTTCTTCATCACAGACAAAAAGAGAAAACTGGGATGTAGATTAGTTTAATTGCCCAAGGATGCTTGGTTTAAAAACAAACAAGCAAACAAAACCAAAAACCCCAAAACCAAGCAATTCCCCACTCAAACAAAAAAAAAATCTTCAAAAAAATAATGCTAGAAGGGAAAGGAAAGGGAAGGGGATATATGCATGGTTTCCATAACAGGAAAAACCCTTCCCCTCCTAATTCAATTGATTTTTTTTTTTGTGGCTAATTTAAAGAGTTTTCATTAAATACTAGGCATTGATTTCTTCAGCATCATATTTCTGTTTTGGATATCAGAACGTTTGTACCAACCTTCTGTATGAGAAGAACTTGTGCTAGTGACTCTCACCTTCCTTGGCACGTAACCAAATTTAAAAAAAAGTCTTCATGGAAAACTTATTGATTGGGAATCAGGTGAAACATGTGAAGGACTTTTCTTTTGGAAGCAGATGGAAAAATAAAAAGTAAGATTCACAATAATTTCATCAACTCCCTGATGCAGAAACATAATACAATATTAACGTATTCTGGTAAGTTTATGTATGGTTTAAAATATAGGCAATCATCAAGGCATTCAGACTGGATTCCAACTTTTTTTTTACCCAAAATCCATGTAGCCTCTTCCTGGCCCTCATTACCGTTTCACACTTAAATCATACCGTGAGCTGGACTTAAGACAGGTTTGCCCACATCCTGGTCAGAACTTGGTCCTGGAGAACAGAAACACGAGCAACTTTGTCACAGCTGCAGGCCCCCTACAGACAGAGGTCCAGTGATGTATTAGATGCAACCTTTGTGTACCATCTTGTCAATTAATTCATTATTGATTTAGGATAAAAATTACATCTCATTTGCCAAAGGACACCAAGTATGAATTGATTTGGTATTGTCAAGCAGTATACATTGTCAGCAAGCAGTTAACACTCTCTGCCATATTTATACCTTCAAAGATGTGGTAGCATGTGTAAGTGTCTATGTGGCTGCTGAGTACACATATGGATGCAGAAACACCAGAAAAATAAAAAAATAACTTAAACTCATTAAGGGGAAATGTTTTATCCTATAATTTGCCTACATGAAATCCAACTGCACAGTTCTAAGTAGGAAAATGTATTAAGATTCTATATATGCACCAATATCTTTTCTTGTTGGAATAAGATAGTTGTGAAAATATCTACTGTAGGCATTTAGGATTTTTTTTTCTCTCACTCATGATAGCATCTGTCATTCCGGGGCAAAAACTAGATTAATGTCCAGACAGTATATCTTGAAACCTGGTGGCTGTAACTTTGCTTCACAGTGCCTGTATTATATCACTTTGAACATGTCTAAATTAAAGGAGTATGCATATGAATGATCACTGAGTTTGAGTAGCTCCAAGCTCAGGTAATTTGCTTCTGAAAGTACATGTCAGCATGCATTTTAGTGCTGGAGGAAATGGGCAGTCCATGGAGGGGATGTCAGCCAGCTCCAGGTTCCTTCAGGATAAGATATTTAAATTACTCTTTCTGAGCCAGATGATATCTATACCAATTAGGAAGATAAGTGTTGCAGTATACAGTTTTAATGTAATCTTGCATTGAGCAGCTTACTCTGAGGTTGTATTTTCACACAAGATCCTGAGTTTAGGGTTACTTTAGAGTTGTAAATTACGTTTTTTAACACTCAGTATAATTTCCTGTATAGTCTTAAAATTTGACTCATAAATAAGAATTTTACAATAGAGGTTTGAAAAAACTCTACCACAGCAGCATAGTCCATTGTTTGGGTGCTCAGTGTTGCACGGTCAAGTCAAAGTCACTTTATTTTTCCTCAGTGATTCTCCTCCTTATTTCACCTCAAGTTTGTGATAGCTGAATTTTGTTGTTTCAGCTCATGTTCTGAAGAGTGCAGAGTGAAGGGAGAGTTTCAGTTCTCTTCCTAAAAAAAAAAAAAAAAAAAAAAAAAATCTTGGAGGAAAGCAACAACAAAATATATCCTGAGAGGAACAAAAGGGATGGCGGCCAGAGAGAGCATTAGGAATATTGAAGGAGTGGGTAGTTCAGTGTCGCAGGCTTTGAGAGCTCTAAATGCTGAGCATGATAATCAAAGGCTGCTGTGATGGCAGCCTCCCTCCCAGAAGTGATGCGAATCACTGCTATTATTGAGTGAGATTTGTTGAGATCATATGATGGAAAGCCCTGCAGGAAGGTGAGATGCTGTTCCTTATTGCCACTGCCTTCTCTCTTTGCTATTCAATGTGCTCAGCTAATGGCTGCACTAGTCATTATCTTTCCTATATTTCACAATTATACTATATTACACCAGTCACAGTCTTCTCCCTATTTCACTATTAAATGAGACTTACTTTTCATTTGAATGTTATTGAAGAAGTTAGTGCATCTAATTGAAGGTTTCTGACTCATTTATGGTAGTTTTAAAAGCTTAATCTTCAATTTTGAGAGGCTAGATGACCCTGATTACATGAACCATGAGCTACAATATGACTTTCTATGTTTTCTGTGTCATTAAATGCTCTGATTCATTTCATGGCAGTGTGGCATACATCTTTGCACCTCTATGTACATTATGTATATATTCAGCAACATCAACAAATAAATGTTGAAGCTATGTGCTAAACTATATTTATCATGTACTGCACCTGTATTACTCCTACTGTGAAAACTGCTGTATAAGCCCTTCTAACACAGATAACTAAGTTAAAATTTCAGTTCATTAAAAATGCATGTAAGAGATGTCAAATGTGGCTTTCTCCTAGAAGTCATATGAGGTCATCAGGTGGTAAAGAAAAGAGAACAGGTAATAAGTTGTATGTAGTGATTAAAATAATGTTCAGGGGTATATGTATAATTTAGGACAAGTATCCAGCATTTTGATACTTTGAGAGATTGGTCCTGATAAGTATCTAAAATAAAGAAGATGTATTCATCATAAAAAAATCCAGTAAGACAAAGAAAAGGCTACTTAGATGATGAAAATTAGTAAATTCTGAGTGTGTGGCATGAAATGAGTAATCTTCTGATTTTTGCAAAAAGATTCATAAGGGCCCTAATCCATATGATTGTAGTGAATATGAATCAAGAGAGATGATTAGGGCCAAAAAAATGATACTACATATATCTTTGGATATTTCTAGTATCTAGTTATTTTTAAGAGGGCCTAATGATCTTACAGTGAGAAATTTTCGCCAATTGCTTTTGATTTCTCCTATTTATAGTGCATTTACGTAAACAGTGTCCTCTGCTGGAAAAACTTCTGAAGGCTTTGGGGATTTTTTTATTTAAATAATGAATCACAGTTCTGGAACCTATATAAAGATGATAAGAAAATAGTTTGGTTTTGGGGCCTGCCAAAGAGTATGGGCAGAATCCTAAAGAAAATAGACCTCTTCACAACTGGAACTAGGTAAAGAAACTTTAAATGACCACCAGTCTTTATCTGTTGTGGAATGCCTGGATCCCCTCAGGAGAATTCCCAAGGTCCTGCCTTGGAAGGATGGACCATAGAGTCTTCCCTGCCTAGTCTGAAAAAAAGTCCTTCCCCATGGTGCTTTGCACGCTGTGGTCTGCCCTGGTCTGTTCTCTACCCATGCCCCTAATTCTCGTGGTTTCTCCTTTCTTCGCTTCCCCATTGGTTGTGGTATCCCTGCTGGATGGCCCCATTTTCCTTATAGGTCACTGACCTTTGCCCTGCCCTTTGTACCACCCTCGTGCCCTCAGACCTTTGGTTCCTGACCCCTGTTTAGGCCAGTGCACAGCACATGGCAAGGTCTTTGTTCCTGATCTTCCTTTGGTGCCTGAAATAAACCTGGCTGGAACTGATTCATACAAAGGCACTTCTTGCCTCTCTTTGCTGAGCTAGCCATGACGTATGATATGTAAGCTTGACTGCTTTGCCTGAATCCTCCCCAGTGACTTTTCCACAGGAGATGCTTATGTGGATGTAGACAGCAGTTCCAACATCTAAAAAGCACACTGCTACAATCCATGGCTCTGGAGGGGTGATCTACTGGGCAATCAATCTAAAGGATATGTCCAAATGTCTATACAGGAATAAGGTATAATGGAGCAATACAAAATCTTCTCTTGGCAGTATTTCCTGCTTATAGGAATTATATCTTTCTAACCTTAGTAAAATTACAGCACTTCTCCTTCAAGGCTACCAGCTAAAACTAGATCAGTAAGTAGCTAAGACCACAACCGCATTAATAAATTGTTAGATACATCCACCACTATTCCCAGGCCATTCCACTCTGAAATGTGAATATGCATAATATTAAACTTTGTTGGCCTCTGAAAGAGTGTAACTGCATTCAGATTCCCTGTTGTGTATGGTCCCTTGTGTATGCTAACTCCTGCACTGTGCCCTGAAATCATCTGGGAAAATGTCAGTTGTGTTAGGCAAATAAGGTGCCCCCAGATTGTCTCAACAATTCCAAGTGGGAGTTTCAGAGCAACAGAATTTCCTGATGTGTTTTAACAAAAAGATATAAATGTGTCCTTTGTGATTTCCAGTTGCTTCCTTTGTGTCAATTATCTTACAGAAAGTGATTTTTCTGGGGGATATTCACCCATCTGGTGATAAAACCAGAATTCTGTTAAATGGTTAAAAAAACTTTGCAATATCCTTGACCTCTCAGCTCAAACCATGCCATGGTTCTCTGGAGACGACTAGCAGCCTTATTAGACTTTGTGCCAAAAGTCCTATTTCTGTACCAGCCCATTTTTCTTTGGTTTGGGTCACAAGCAAAGAGAAAGATTCCACCTCCATGTTTCCTATTTGAATGCCTACAGTCATCTTCTATCCATCACGACACATTTCAAGGGAGAAGTTAGAAATCTCTCAGCTTTCAAGGACTGACTGACAGGGTAATGAATAAAAACACTTCAAGTTTATCAGGCCAAAAGCAATGCCAGATGAACTGCAGAAGCTACAATATTTTTTGATATTTTATTGACTGTCATGTCAGGCTGGGAAGCGATCTAAAACTTAGTGTAACACTTACTAAGCTATCTTGAGATTCAATCTCTTTTCTTGATAGAGAGATAATAGGAGGGGGTGGAGGTGTGTGCATTTATTTCCTTATTTGTTTGTATGGCATTGATCTTTTGATGGGATCCTTGCAGACAGTAACAGGGCCACGAAGGATCCTTGCTCCAGAAGGCAGCATCTAACTCAAGGTGTGAAAGGCTGGCATACTTCAAGAGGCTCTGGTACTGGGTCAAGGCTGATGTTTATCAAAAACAGTAGTGATTTTGGGAAAACCCTTCTAATTCAGTTCTTCTCATTTTGCAACACCTTCAATGGCATTTGTTTCAATATTACTGAACACTCACCTTTTGAAAGTCAGATCTCCATTCTACAACTGAGCTCTGATGCTTGAAACCACTGCAAATTTTTGAAAATAGCTAAACATATTATTTAGTACTATAGACTATGGGTTTTTAATAGCTCTAACACTATGGCAATGAAAAGTCATGACAGAACTCAGATTAGTGTCTGTTTCTTCTCATGATTTTTTCCTCTTTGTTCATACTTTGAGAGGTTTTGAGCAATGGATTTCTCTTTTTTTGGAAGAAATGGAAGCTTAGTATAACAGAGAAAGTATATGGACATTTTTGTTTTATAAAGGGTGGTTTGTGTACTATCATCATCATTTGTTTGTAAAGCAGAAAAGACTGCTCTACTACCATTCTCTTCATAATGTCTCCATGACAATTAGTTTCTTACAAGATGGCACAAGAAGAAAGAGGGAATTGACTGAGATCAATTTTTTTGACCTGCGCAAGATAACAAGTGAAGGAGCTTAGGGAAAATAAATGAAATAAAGTAAAATTATGTTGTATATATGCATGTATATGTATATACACATAAAAATATACAAAAGGAAATATTTTCAATAATACTTGCTATTTTCCTAGCAAAGCATCACTCCATTTAAATAGTGGCTCTTACAGATACAAGTCTTCCACAGGCCAGTTTTTCACCCCTTTCCATCAGTGAAAGATTTCTCAGTCCAAAAGGGCTTAATTCAATGAATAAGAATACTTGGTGCAGGATTCCAAGAGTACTTTCCAGCATCCAATTTCCCTCCCTACCCAAAGGGATAAAACACTACCTGTCTTAACAGAATAGTTTCTGTCTCTGCAACTACCATTTATTTTCAAGCCTTGCTAACCCTTGTGCTGACTCTTAAGAAGCTTGCATAATTTTGAGAACATAATGAGGCCATAATATCATAATTGAGGCTATAAACTCATAATTTTGAGACCATAATTGTTATGGTTTGACCTGAGGCATAAAAGTGGCTGAAGAATTTCATGAAGTGGCTCCTGAATCAAATTCATCATTTCTGCTGTAGAAACAGAGCCCAGGGTGATGGTTTGTTCTGCATAAAAACATACAGAATGTGCTAATGTGAGAAATAACTAGATCATCCTTTTTGTACACCATCCTTTCCCTTGTAAATCCCAAATGATGTTTGCTGTTCCCATGAGCAGTGTGCCATGGCATTCCCCACAGCCCTGGCACCCATCAGTGCTGCAGGAAGGACTTTTGGCACCCTGGTTCTGTTTCCTTTCAGCCTGCATGCCCAAATTTTCCTTGCACAGAGATAAGGATGTACCCAGGGTATGTACTTGTTAATGCCTTTGTGTCCTACTGATAGATTTACCTGGTAGCTTAATTGTCTCATTATAGATACTCAAGGTTGGAAAAAGCTGATGCCATGATTTTACTACTTTCATAATAAATATTACCCACCTAATTTTTTATTTCTCTTCCTCACAAACAGATTTTGTACTTGCAGGTTTTTGCCCTTGGGAAATAATAATAATAAAACAAAAAACCTTGCTGTTTTTCATATTCTCTTGCTTTTCATTTCAGCAGGAGAATAGGAAGGAAAGAAGGGCTGCTGATAGTTCATATTTTCTTGCTTTATTCACCTACCTTTAACATTGTTATTTTCTCTTTTAAATTGCTTAGTACAGGACCACAATGTAACTAAAATAAAATAATTCTTTTATCTTCCTCTGCACAAACCTTGCAGCTATGTGTAAAGGAGTCTAGGTAGATATCTACCCTAAAAAAGAATAAACTGAAAAAAACCTTCACACTATTTCTCCCAAGGCTAGTTTTAGCTTAGAGTTTGAGAATTTATATAGGAAGAAAGGGTTGACAGTATAAAAGAGGGGGTTTTTTTAGTGTTATTTAATAATGTCTTCCAGTGTCATAATTTGAAGCACCTTTCTCCCTTTAGGGATAAGATTTTCTCTGAAACCTTGCTCAAGAGAGGTTCCTTTTTTCTTCTAAAACTTAGGAGTGGAATCAAAACTATTGATGAAGTCTAAAAACTTATAAAAGGCAGTGTAATAATTACTGTACTGCTTTTTTTCTTCCCTTCAGTATTTGGTAAAACTTTAGCTCTGGAAAGAAAACACTTTGACATGATCAATATCCTAATACATTTCCTGCCTTATGAAACTTGTAAAAGACCTTGTCTGATTTGACCCATTACAACTGAGTGCTTCTCCCTCCACCTCCACCCTTCACCCTAACTTCTTAATTCAGCTGTTTTCCTTCCAGTGCTGCTTGGAATGGATTATTTGGTGACCAGTGATGTCAGTTGAACTTCATCCTCTTTCTTTTACCATCTGGAAAATTCCCCATTTGTATATTACAATTCACAAAGAAACCATGTTATACTCAGATGCAGCCAGCATCATCAACTGAAATTTAAACCTATAGCTTGAAAAAATTTAAGAAAAAATATTTATTTAAAAAAATATTAAAAGATATTTTTCCCTGCTCATCATTAGTTTTCAATAATATCTGAGCAACTGTGCACAGTTACAGTTTCAGCTGTTTCTGTCACAAGATGAGAAATACAGAAAACTCCCCAGGAAATTAATCTTCTTTGAATAACTGAGATGGAATTTTTAATGTCATGTCAAATGGATTCCTCAATCTTGGCTGCTTTAGTGCAATGTAAACTGTAATGAGTTTTCTGTAAGTGTTTTGTCACCCATGACTACTTGAGAATAAGAAAACCCAAACAAGCTTTATTAATCTGAAAAGCCATGTGAATGCCTGAAAAGGTAGTTTAGTTATGTGGTTATGTCACTCCTGGTGACTGTGTTTTCATATCTGATGTTACCCAAAAGTATTTGCAGAGGACAGACCTAATCAATGTAATTGATCTCACAGAGAGATCCTCATTTGCTTGTTTCAACTTTTCTATTCCAACTTCCATATGACTTACCCAGCCGAAATTTTCAAACTTGGTTTTCCAGTCAATTCCCTTAAGCTAATAATAAATAGTACGACTGAGATTCTACTGAAATTTATTCCAGATTCAGGATCTTTAGTCAAAGCTTTTTTAAACATAGTATATGACTGTGTGATAGAAAACCAGTCTAAATACAAATCCTCTTTTTCCCTATACAGCTAACATTGTAACATTGTAACATTGTAACATTGACTACTGAGAGCAGTCTGTAGGGAAACTGGGAAAACTAACAGCTGAAACAGGAAAATGATGGTATATTAGTGTGCCTGTATACGAGCAGGGTGAGAGCTTGTTATGTGTGTCAACAGCATCAGGAAAGCAAATGCACATCCATAAGCTTTGGTCCCCTTGTACTTGACTGTAAATGCTTCCAAAGCCTGGGATCAGTCAGAACTTCCCTGTAAGAAAGTGTCAAGCAGCCAGAAGTGTCAAGCATCATTCTAAAAATGGGTTTGAGAAAGGCAGATCCTGCCTGATCAACCTGGTCTCCGGTGACCTGCCTGGTGTTGAGGGACAGGCTGTGGATGTGTCTGCCTGGACTCCAGCAAAGCCTTTGACACTGTCTCCCATGGCATCTCCTGGAAAAGCTGCAGCCCAGGGCCTGGCCAGGTTCAATCCTCTCTGGGTTAGGAACGGGCTGATGGCCCAGCCCAGAGAGTGGTGGGAATGGTGCTGCATCCAGCTGGGAGCCAGTCGCTGTGTCCCCATGGATCAGTGATGGGCCCAGCCCTGTTTAAAAGCTTTATTGGTGACCTGGATGAAGGGATCAAATCTACCCAGAGTAAATTCATGGAGGGCACCAAGCTGGGTGGCAGTGTGGATCTGCTGGAGGGCAGGAAGGCTCTGCAGAGGGATCTGGACAGGCTGGCCATGGGCTGAGGCCAGTGGTGTGAGGGGCACCAAGGAGAAGTGCCAGGTCCTGCCCTTGGGTCTCACCAGTGCCAGAAGCTCCAGGCTGGGGCAGAGGGGCTGGAATGGGTCCTTTGGGAAGGGCCCTGGGGATGCTGGTGCCAGCGGCTGGAGAGGAGCCCAGGGGTGCCCAGGTGGGCAAGGGGCCGATGGGAATCACCGAGGGCCATGATTTGATGGGAATCACTGAGGGCTGTGATTCTTCTCATGTACTCAGCACTGCTGAGGCCACGCTGTGAGTGCTGTGGCCGATTCTGAGTATCTCAATTCAGTAAGGACATTAAGGGCCTAGAGCATGTCCAGAGAAGGGGAACAAGGCTGGGAAAGGGTCTGAAGCATAAGACCTACAAGGAAAAGCTAAGGGAGCTGGGGTGGTCTCAGCGTGGAGAAAAGGAGGCTTGGGGAGAGGACAGGGACCTCCTCACTTTCCACAACTCCCTGACAGGAGGGTGCAGCTAGGTGGGTGTTGGGCTCTGTTCCCAGGGGACAAGGGACAGGACAAGACTACATAGACTTAAGCTGAGCCAGGGAAGGTTTAGGTAGAACATTAGAAAGAATTTCTTCACAGAATGTGGGATTGGTCTTTGGAATGGGCTGCTCGGGAGGTGGCAGAGCCACTTTCCCTGAAGGTTTTTAAAAAAAGACCCAGTGTGGCACTCGGTGCCATGATCTAATTGACATGGTAGACTTGATCTCAGAGGTGTTTTCCAGCCTAACTGATTCTGATAAAAATTATGTAAATTATATAAATGATCCAATATGGACAGAATGGTATAATTCTAAGGGAATGGTCCATGAGCTTTCTCAATTTATAAACACCTTATTGAAAGTTTGATTTGCATTTCTTCCTTGCTACTAATGTACATCTTGCTGCTTATTCAGGATTCAAAGTATTTTTCTGTGCTAGTCTCTGAAAACTTACTTTGTAGGGATCGATAATCTATTTAAATTCTCATAATTATGGAAGAAAATAATGTAATGAATTACAGGCATTTAGAGCTAAAAATCTGAAAGCAATGCAGTTAGAGTTTCTCTTAAAAAGAGGCAATATGAATAAGCATAGCCATTTCATGATTGTAAGGACTGAAACTTCTAGGAAAAGGAGATGAAACAGATGAGAACTTCTGCTATCTGCAGAGTTAACGGGAAGACTGGACCACTTTGAAAGTCTGTTCAAGCAAAATGTCTGAAAAAAAAAAAAAAAAAAAAAAAAAAAAAAAAAAAAAAAAAAAAAAAAAGCATGGTCTTTATTCCCATCAGCAGTGATCTTGTGATCTTGTCAGGAATATTAGCTACCAAATCCCAGCTGAGGATTTACATTCCTGAAAGGATCTGTGACCTGGAAAAGGGAGGTTTGGAGCCATAAGTTGGCCCTTTGGCTTTCACAGAGAAGTTAGAGCCTGTCACTGACTCAACAGAAGCAGCTGGCAATTCTGGGGCATCAGGGACCTGGAAAACTGTGAAGGTTTCTGTCAGCTTGGCAGATTTGGAAAAGCAAAATGATGGAGGCTGCTGACAAAACTTATTAACCCATTAAGCCTGGCTTATTATTTTCCTTTTTTGTTGTTGTCTGTTTGATTGTTTGTAGTGAGTCTCTCTCTCTTCTCCAGTAAATACAGAAAATTTGCATTTGCTGCTGATGCATTATTGAGTTTCACATCCTGTTCAGCATCCTTATAAACTGCAAACAAGACATAATGGTCAACCAGGAATGGCCTCATATGATTACACAGTCAATAATGCTAAACAGTGGTTGAATAAACACTCTGCATTAATCTTGAAATAATTTGCCAGAGAAGAATATCATTCTTATGCAAAACACAAAAAGAAAGAAAAAAGAAAAAAATCACATTCACCTTAGGATCAAGAAAGATTGCACTTTTATTCAAGGCTTACTGATAAAGCTTTTTAAATGTTCCCCTTGTGATTTATAAAACCTGACAGACAGATTTCACTCTGAGATTAAAAAAAAAAATATTGCATAGACTAGGATACACAGCAGTTTTATTCAGCAGGGACTTCTGTAGATCACAAGCCCTTAAAAATTGAGAGAGACCTATGGCTGTGGTCTGCTCAGAGAGCAAGGTTGGTCAGAGTGGCATGGCAGAGCATGGCTTGGCACAATGTCCCAAGGATTTCTGTACGCAAAATGAGCTAGAACTAGGATATAATAAAATAACCATATCTCTTCATAGAAAGATAAAACCGTTACCCACGAAATACAAAAATCCAATGGCTCTCAGTGCTTTATTGTAAACCCATGACACATCCAGGCATGCATGTATTTTCCTTAAGTACTTAAATAAGGCTTCATGCACTTCCACAATGTGTCAGAGATTGGCTTTTGCTTTGATTTTCACTGAAATGTGACAAACTTTGTTTGCTATGCAGTTCTGCTTCCCATTGCAAATAATTGTCACTTTGGTAACTCTAGCGAGTGATTAAGGCTGAGACTGGGCTCTGTTTTACCTATTTTGCTCATATTTGCAGTTCAGCTGTCTCATTTTCACACAAAAATGTCACTGTTTTGCTTTGTTATCCAAAACAGCTCTATGACAGTTTTGATGCACTTGTTTAGCTATTGCAGCTGGAATTATGGAAACAGGCAGTGCATTAGCAAATAACTAAAACCCTGCAATTTTCTGCCTCATGACAGAATCAGAAATGATAAGAAACCACTATTTACATTATATGCCGTTGGAACTCTACAATTGTGGGATTGCATTTTATGGAAATGGTTTGCTCTGGCTCACCCTTGGAAAATGTATGGTTTATCCCAAGTCTGTACCCTCCCTGCAGTATCCTGTATCTGTAACCTCATTGGCTGGAGAATGTTACCGCACCCCTTTGAACCTCTGTGATAAGAATGCTAAGGCAGAAGGCTCTGCCCCTCTTGCCCCTCTACCCCTGGAGGCCTCCTGATGCTCCCTTTCCCTCTCCTCCCTTTCCCCCCCTTCCCTTCCCCTCTCCCTCAGTGAATAAACCCTCACCTCATCAGCATCCCACTGGCATCTGAGTCTCTTTGCCTGCCAGCGCGGGAACACCATGACCCCATAAGACCCTGGGGGTCTCCGGGGGGCACTCCCCGGGGACCCCCCATAAATTTAAACAACAACAGATGGCGCCCATTGTGGGGCAACAGCATCAGCGACCCTGAGACAAGATGGACCATGGTAACTCCGTTTCGGTGCCGTCTCCGGTGGAGCGGCCGTTCTGGGCCATCGTGGCCCGGGGCGGCCCCTCCCCCACCGCGCAGAGACCTCGTGAGCCACCACGCGGCTGTCCCACCACCGCCGACCAGCCCGGCGCGGGCCCGGGTCCCGGCCCCTTGGGGCCGCGGCGCGGGGCAGTCCCGGCGCGAGCCAACACGTGGTCCCGGCCCCTCCGCAGCGCGCGCGGGCCCCAGCACCGGGAGAAGCCGCGCGGACAAGCAGCCCTGGACAGCAGCGAAAGGAACTCAGCCAGACGGCCATCAGAGAAGGAAAAAGCAGTCTTCAGTTGTGCCCAAGCCCCGCACCTTCCAAAACTCGGTTTTGTAAATTGTGTAACCTCCTTCCTTACCCTTACCCCCTCCTCCCCTCGCTGCTCCTTCTCCCTAACCCCCTTTCCCTTAACAAACCCCCGAGAGTTAACCCCTTCCTGCTAAACCCGGCATGGCATGGCTGACACCACGTGCTGCTCTGTGACCGCATGGCCACCATGGCCACGTGCTCTCAGTCCCATCTTCCGCTTTCCAAGTGCCACAAGGTAAACGCTAAGAAACCAAACCCAAAGCTAAAGTGAATTTGTAATACCAGTTTTGCAGCCTTGTATAATTGTTAATGCTACTTTGATTCCCTTTCCCTGTTTTTCTGCCCCTGTCCCTTGCTGTTCTGGCCAAACAGCAGGGTGTCCCAAACCCCTCCATTTCCTTCCCATCCCCATGAAGTAGTTTTTACAATTATGCCATTCTAGCTTTTGTGTGTGTTCATATTGCAGATTCCCCTGTTTTCTGTTTTAGAAAGCAGAGGCCTTTTCAGGTCACAAGTGTAGATCCAAGGGAAGCAGTTTTTAGATTGTCTTCTTGTAAAGCACGAATCAGTAGTAGACTATTGAATCGGTAACGCTTTTTGGGTTTATACTGTCCTCAGTTAGTTCTGAGGGTGATTGATAAACTGATAGAGTGTCTGAGAAAGTATTTGACGGTTTTTGTAGGTTTTTTTCTTTTGTTTTTCTTTTGATGACCTAAAACTGGGGGTCTTTTGTTAGGTCTCTGACAGTTCTGGTGCAAGTATGGATGAAAAAAATCCCCAATGGGTACATATGGACGAATGTAAACAATTGCATGCAGAGTGTGGGTCCTTTCGTTTGAACCAGTTGGAAAGTGAAAGGAGTGATTTGGCTCAGATCCTTGGGTGAGAATCTGAGGCCGTGTGTGGAGCCCGGGGAACTCCACGTGTTTTCCTGTCCCTAGAGTGGGAGCATAGTCAGCGCCTCAGCCTAAGCTGGGGGCTGTGGTGGTCTGAAAAGCCAGTTGGAAAAGACTAGACACTATTAGGCCAGTCACGCTGGAAAGGCTCAAACAAATTTGTTAACTTGTTTCAAATCTTGCAATATAAACTCACATAACCCGTCTACTGCAATTACAAGGTCAGATCAACTGTTCACAGTATAACATAATCCTTACTGCAATTGTATTTGGTTTCATGCTGCAAAACTGTAATTACTGTTTCATTTTTTAAATTGTTAATTGTCATATGTCATATTTCTCTTCTCACACTTTAAAGAAAAAAAGGGTGACTTGTGGGATTGCATTTTAAGGAAATGGTTTGCTCTGGCTCACCCTTGGAAAATGTATGGTTTATCCCAAGTCTGTACCCTCCCTGCAGTATCCTGTATCTGTAACCTCATTGGCTGGAGAATGTTACCGCACCCCTTTGAACCTCTGTGATAAGAATGCTAAGGCAGAAGGCTCTGCCCCTCTTGCCCCTCTACCCCTGGAGGCCTCCTGATGCTCCCTTTCCCTCTCCTCCCTTCCCCCCGCCCCCCCTTCCCTTCCCCTCTCCCTCAGTGAATAAACCCTCACCTCATCAGCATCCCACCGGCATCTGAGTCTCCTTGCCTGCCAGCGCGGGAACACCACGACCCCAAAAGACCCCGGGGGTCTCCGGGGGGCACTCCCCGGGGACCCCCCATAAATTTAAACAACAACATACAATCAGACAGAAGCTGGTAGATGATATTTAGCCTTTGCGTTAAAAACCACAGTTTCTCATAAAATCCTACTCCAAGCTCATTGTTGTCCTTCAGCAAACTTTGGGAGAGCAAACAAGCACAGCAGAAAAAAAAACCCCACAAAAGTTATTTCCATTATAAAGATTCACAAGGTTTTCTTGGAAGAGAATACATACATTTAACATCTTTAGGTTAAAAAAATTAGCTTATAATGCACAGGATCTGGATAGCAGGATATCTTGTAGTCCTTAGCGGGAAAGTGAGGAAAAAGAAGCATCACAAATGGCCATAAAAGGCTACTCTAAAGGTCAAAGAGAGAATTACTTTTAAAACTGAAATGCAGTTATGGCACACTACCTTTTGGGGGAGGGAAAAGAAAAGCAGGGTTTTTTTTCTCTTGTTAAACTCAGTGGGAGACATCTCACGACTTTCAAGTGTCTGATATATTCCAGACACACAAGACCATCCCAGGTCTTCACCTCATGAAGCCAACAGATGTGACACAGCACCTGCTGGTCTTCTGGCTTTTGAAGCAGCAGCTGGAGACTGGGCAAAGCTCTCTAAAAATGGTGCCTGAAAAGGAAGTGGCCTTTTCTTCAAAAGGTAGTGGCCTTTTCTTCAAAGAGACATGGACTGTTTCTTTAGGGGAGCAGTCCAGGACTGGGTTCAATGACAACAGAAATGTGTAGTAAAAAACAGAGTAAATCAAACCCGGAAGGCTTTTTATTCCTTCCTCAATGTTAAAGGCAGTAAAAGGCACTTTCTTGTTCAAATGGATGGTTTGTATGCAACCAGAATATGATCCTGGGAGATATCAGTGCAATCCTTTGTACCTGTATTCACAAAAATTTAAAATAAACAGTATTTTTTCTCCTGGTTTTTTTTTTTTTTTTACATTCTGTATTTTTTGTGTGCCCTTTTTCTCAGTGCTTTTTGTTTGGGGTTTTTGGGGTTTGTTTTGTTTTGTGGTTGGTTTTTTTTTGGTGGTTGGTTTGTTTGGTTGTTTTTTTTTTCCTTTTTTACTCAATTACTTAGTTTCTTAGAAAACCTTTTCTGCTTGCTTCTGAAGCAGAGTACAGCAGAGCTGAACCCATTTCATAGTGAGTCCTATGTATTTTATTAACTATGGATTATTATCCTTCTCTTTTCCCCGAGTTTGGCAGTGGCATTTAAGAATACACCTCACAAACCCATAATACCTCTTCTTACCCTCTTAGTTAGAGATAATGTCACCAGCAAAAATCTGTCCTTGGTGCAGGAGGCAAAGAAGCAAAAGAGGCAGCAAGAGAGTCTGTGGCCGATCTGCATCATGTATCAGACTTTGCAGTACACCAGAAAATGTAGCATATTAATTAATTTACTCTACTTTAACTTCACAGTAGGGTTTAATGATCAATGTTAACAGCTTTATGAGTCTGATTTTGCTTATTGCTCATACAGGAATAACCAGATGTTCTAAAAAAAAAAAAAAAAAGCCCAAACCAGATATAAATAACTTGTGAGGTTAACCCGGGCATTTATTAGAGGACAGAAACACAGACTGTACTTTTTCTGGATGACAAAAGATAGCTTGTTCCCACAGGGGATCTTTTATAGTGTCATAAATCCTCCATCTGGCATTTCATTCAATTCATTGTTCAAATATTTGCTATCTACTGATGCATTAAATTTTCTTTTCTTTGTTAATATCTGTTAATATGAGAACTTATTTTCTAGATACCGTGGTGGAAGAAGGCCCCAGGTGTCATAGCGCTCAACCACTTCTTGTCTGAGAAAAACAAATACACATATTCTCTTCTCCTTTGGAAATTTTTTTATCTTGAACAGTGAGTATTTTCTCACTAAACTTGTTTTTTCAAGACTGGACTTTGAGTTTAAGAATGTGATTTCCACAGAATCGTCAAGGAATTCTCTTTATACCTAAACTTCTGAAATACTTCACAAGAGCCATGAACACTGACCTTGGGAGGGGTACCATGAAAGATGTTGGATATCTAATTTATTTTCTCCATATTCTTAAACTATGCTCCATGTTGTCCAAATTTATAGGTGGTAGGGATATGTCTGCCTAATAAAGCCATTACTCTAAAGAGATTCTAAATGTCTGTGTAAATGACTCTAGAGAACGATTCTATCTGCCTAAATTAAGGCTCTAGCACTTTCCCCCATTCACCAGAAGCTCTTAGACTGTTTTACCTGAGAGATTAAATGCACTGATGAAAATACCAGTTTTCTCATTTTGGAGAAATCACAGTTGCAGTTTTACTATTCTGAGACATCAGGATCAGATGAGATTAAAGAATAATCTGTAGCACTGCCATCACCACTTACTTTGGCTCACTTTTGTTCAGGAGAAAGAAATCCTATTGTCACCCTTATTATTCTGAGCTACATTTTCCTCCCTGAATTTTCCTCTCTTTTCCTTGTTCTTTGCCCTGAAAACTGTGTCCAAGAGCACATTTTCTGCCTCAGTTCTACAAGTCCCAGGGGAGGGGTGGAGTACTCCTCCCTGGAGTTGCTCAAGGAACAACTGGACACGTACACACAATGTGTCAGAGCCATGTTCTCTTTTTTTTTTTACTTTATTTTTAATTTATTTTGATTCTTTTTACTTAATCCCTAATGATTTCTTTAGGTTTTTCAATTATCTTTGAGGAAATACGATCTAAAAATCTAGAAATTAGTAAAGTGACAGGAATTGTTCTGTAAAGGTTTTGGCTTTTAAAAAGGAGATACAGTTAAATAAACAACTTTTCCAGTGTTCTCACTTTTTAAGTTTTTAATCTGTTCTTCTCTTCTGTCCATCCTTTTCTGTAACAGGAAGTCAAAAGTCTTTTACAATGGGAAGAAACTAGAAGCAATCACAAGCTAGGAATATCCTGGAGAGGATTTTAGAAAGTCTTACAGTCCCATCTGTCTTGAATCTGTCATACTACATGACCCATGGCTTTTTGTCCCATCCCTACTCAGCTGGCAGAGGCCTTTTACAAGCACACAGACCTTTGTTATCTCAAAAACTTAGAATTTGCTTCCCCATTTGTGATATAACAGCAAATAAGTTTTTAATTAACACTTTGACCTCACTGAAGTCCAATTTCTCCTTGCCAGCCTAAAGAAAATAGTGTTTTATATCAAAATTAAGCCTTTCTATTCGATGCAATGTGGTGAAAAAACCACTTTGCTTCAGTAACACTGGAGACATCATTTCAATTGAAAATGTCACACTAAAACATCCAGCAATACCATGTCAAGTCTCTTCATATTTTTTTCTTTCCACAGTGAACATTAATATTGTAGTCTTCATCCTGGCTTCTGAGATCCCTCATAGTATGGAAATTCAGAATTGTAACAGGGATAATAATTTTTTTTTCAATATTTATTTTTTTCTGCCTTCTTTGTTCTGGTTGTGTTATCTTTGATGCAGAGAGTTTCTCTTAATAGGTGAATTAATTGCAAATAATAAAAAAAACCCTGCATGTAAATTCGTTCCACTGGTACTTAAATGTTAATGTGCAAAATAATACTTGTAAAATAAGTTCTTTGAAAATGTGAATGTTATGATTTTTTCCCACATATGAAGGAACTCCTGAGAAGATTGTAATATATATGAAGAGTTAATTTTGAGAATATTTTCCATTCAGTGATTTATAAATATTCTACAGTCTCTATATTCTTTATGAAAATCCCTTGCAAATGGATTTATAACTGGGGGCTAAAAGTGAGCTATTTCCCATAATAGCTGGGGAATATTAATATACATATATTGCAAAATTATTTCAAAACCAAAAAGGAAGAAAAACAAAACTCCTTTTTCCAGATCAGATTTTTGAGCAAGCTTTGGATAATCACTTGAATGTT